>NW_027141724.1:2980000-3327500 GCF_036365525.1 Heterodontus francisci
TATGGAAACAAGTTGGAGAATTTTAAAATCAAGACATTGCTTGACTGGGAGACAATGTCGGTCTTTGGTTGATGAACCGGACTTGGTGTGAGCTAAGACATGGGCAGCAGATTTTTGGATGACCTCACGTTTACAAGAGAGTAGATGTGGGAGATCAGCCAAGAGTGAGATGTAATAGTCACATCTAGAGGTGACAAAGGCACGAATGAGGTTTCAGCAGCAGATGGACTGAGACATGGTGAAGTCGGGTGATGTTACTGAGGTGGAAATAGGCGGTTGTAATTATATCCTGAGAATGAGGTTAAAGCTCATTTTGTGGCGAAATGTGACACCAATGTTGCAAACAGTCTGTCTGAATCTCAGATTGTTAGCAGGGAGAGGGATGGAATCAATAGCAAGGGAACAGAGTTGGAGTGGGGAGTCAAAACAATGATTTCAGTCTTCCCAATATTTAATATTGGCTAAGGAACAGTAAACAGAGAGAAGTAGTGAAACGTTGTTGTTCAGACTCGATGGGAGTATACAGTGGTGTTCCCCAGGACTCGGTATTAGGATCGCTGCTCTTTTTGCTCTTGGAAAACACGAGGTGGGTAGGACAGAGACCCCTCCTCCTCCCGCTTTACAGAGCTTCCCCTCTCTGCAGCCTCTGCTCCATTTGTTGGTCATGTTACAGACCCAGAGATACTGCAACTACAGTCCCCATACCTCGTCCAGAGTTGGGTCACCAAATCCTCTGCCGTCCCTGAATGTCTGCAGCAGCTCACAACACAACCTCCAGAAAACCATCCACAGCACCTCCACTAACTTTACAATATCAGAAGCAAGTCAAAAGCCCCTCAACTGTAAGTTGGATGCCTGGTCCAGCAGTGCAGCTCACACCATTTTATTGATCCAAACTTCCATAGCACAAGTGGAGCTGGAGAGATGAAATGTGTGGTCAGGGAGAGACAGAGGGAAACAAACTCACTTTAAAAAGTGAATTAGAAAAAGACTTTAATATGAACAAGTTTCAGGACTATTGGAAATGGACAGGGGATTGGGATAATCAGAGCGGTGAGGCCATGAAGGGATTTGATCATACGATTGAGAATATTAAAATTAAAGTGTTACTGGACCAAGAGTCAATGTAGGTCAGTGAGCACAGGGTTGTTGGGTGAACAGAATTTGGTATAAATTAGAAGATGCCAGCAGAGTTTTGGATGACCACAAAGTTACAGTGAGTAGAATGTGGGAGACCAGCCGGGAGTGTGTTAGAATAGTCAAATCTCGAGGTAGAAAGGCATGGATGAGGGTTTCAGCAGCAGATGAGCTGAGCTCTATCTCTCTCTCGCTCTTCCTCTTTCTCTCTTTCTGTTTCTCTCTTTGTCGCCTTCACTTGCTCTGCCCCCCTCTGGATCTTATATGTTTCTATCAAGTCGCCTATTAATTCCCTCAACTCCAGCTGATGTAAGCCGATCCTTTCCAGCCTTTCCGCATAAGACAGCACACCCATTCCAGATATTAGTCTAGTAAACCTTCTCTAAACTGCTTCCAACGCATTTACATCCTTCCTTAAATAAGGAGACCAATACTGTACACAATACTCTAGTTCTGAAGAAGGGTCACTGACCCGAAACATTAACTCTGCTTCTCTTTCCACAGATGCTGCCAGACCTGCTGAGTGGTTCCAGCATTTTTCGTGTTTATATTAATTAGCAATTCTTGCCTGCGCTCTGTTTCCTGTTCGCTAGCCAATCTTCTATCCATGCCAATATGTTGCCCCCTTAACCATGAGCTTTTATTTTCCGCATTGACATTTGATGTGACACATTATCAAATGCCTTCTGGTAATCTAAGTACAGTACATCCACCGGTTCCCCTTTAGCCACCGCACATGTTACTTCTTCAAAGAACTCCAATCAATTGGTTAAACATGATTTCCCTTTCACAAAACCATGTTGACTCTACCTGATCACCTTGAATTTTTCTATGTGCCCTGCTATAGCGTCTTTCATACTCGCTTCCAATAACTAGTCTGTAGCCAGAAAGCCATCACCTGTGACAGGTCATATGTCTCCTGTTTCTAATCTGATTTTGTGCTGTATTTGAACTGTCATTACTCAATTAACTGCTTGTGACTCTTCTCCCTCCTTTTGGTTAATCTGTGACCGTTGATCAGATCTTACAGTTGTGTAGGAGAGCGTTCACAGAGATCTGGATCATCGGCTTGGCTCACTTGGTTTGTGAGAAATGACAAACTCAGTTGAGCGATCTTTGCTGGGAATGGGTAGGAGATTTGGAGACAGAGAGAGATTACAATCGGCCAGATGCCTGTGGTTATTGCAAAGTCTACGTAGGAATTTTGTGACAGAGAGCTGGAGAGAGAGAATGTACACTCTAAAACATGTGATTAGCGTTGGGACTGGCTCAGAAATCTCGAAGCTGGTGGCATTGGCAAATTTGGAGATTCTACTCTGTATTCCAAGAACTAAGTCATTTATATACCGCAAAATCACAATGGCCCCAACACTGAACTTTGGGGAACTCCCACTGTCTACCATCCTCCAAACTTCAAAACAACCATTTATTACCACTCGCTGTTTTCTATCCTTAATCCAATTTGACAATGATCCTCTTATTCCATGAGCCTCAATTTTGCTAACCAGCCTTTTACGTGGTACCTTATCAAACACGTTCTTAAAATACATATAAACAGTATCCACGGCATTCCCTTCATCAACCGTCTCTGTTACATGATCGAAAACATCAAGTAAATGAGTGAAGTATGATCTACCTTTACTGGAGTGTGTAGAGATGGGTTTCTGGAGCAGAACATTGAAGGACTAAGAATCGGGCTATTTTATGTAACGAGAAAGGATTAGTTTATAACACTGCTATAAAGGAGCATTTGGGAAATAATGACCATATTATGATAGAATTTCACATTCCATTTGAATGTGATAAATCTGAAACCAGGGTGTTCAATCTGAACAAGGAAAACCATGAAGGTACGGGGGCAAATTGTCAATTTAGTGTTAGCAAAGAGGTAGTACTTGAAAATGTAACTGGATTGAAGGCTGATAAATCCCTGGACCAGATGAGCTACATCCCAGAGTGTTAAAGGAGGTGGCATTATAGATGGTGGATGTATTTATGGGAATCGTTCAAATTTCTCGATTCAGGAAGAGTTCCTGAGGACTGGTAAGTAACAAATGTAACCCCACTATTTAAGAAGGGTGGGAGAGGGAGAATGAGAACTGCAGGCCTGTTAGTTTAACATCAGTAATAGGGAAAATGTTAGAATCTATTGTCAAGGATGTGATAACTGGACACTTCGAAAATAATAGTAAAATTGGCAGAGTCAACGTGGATTTATGAAAGGGGTATTATGTTAGAATTAGAATTAGAATTAGAACATTACAGCGCAGTACAGGCCCTTCGGCCATCGATGTTGCGCCGACCTGTGTAACAAACCTGTTGATGTTTTTTGAGGATGTTACTTGCTGCATTACTAAAGGAGAACCAGCAGGTGTGGTGCATTTGGACTTATTTTGGTAAGGTCCCACACAGGTGATTAGTAAATAAAATTACAGCACATGGAATTGGGGGCAATATGCTGGTATGGATCGAGAACTGGTTAACAGACAGAAAACAGAGAGCAGGAATAAACGGGTCATTCTCCGGATGGCAGGATGTTACTAGTGGGTAACACAAGGATCAGTACTAGGGCCACTGCTGTTCACAATCTATACAAATAATTTGAATTTGGGGACCAAATGTAATACTTACAAATTTGCTGATGACACAAAACTAGGTGGGAAAGTAGGTTGTGAAGAGGATGCAAGGAGGCTTCAAGTGGATTTGGACAGGCTAAGTGAGTGGGCAAGAAAATGGCAGCTGGAATATAATATGAATAAGTATCAAGTGCTCCACTCCGGTAAAACAAAAACAGAAAGACAGAATATTTCTGGACTGGAGAGAGGTTGCGACGTGTTGATTTTCAAAGAGACCTGTGTTTCCTTGTGCATGAGTCACTGAAAGCAAATGTGCAGGTGCACCAATCAATTTGGAAGGCAAATGGTATGTTGGCCTCCATCTCAAATGGGTTTTGAATCCAGGAGTAAAGATGTCTGGCTGCAATTGTATCCCGCCTTGCTGAGACTGCACCTGGAGTATTGCGTACAGTCTTGGTCTCCTTGTCTAAAACAACAAAGAACAAAGAACAGTGCAGCACAGGAACAGGCCATTCGGTCCTCCAGGCCTGTGCCGATGTTGATGCCTGCCCAAACTAAAACCTTCTGCACTTCCGTGGTCCGTATCCCTCTATTCCTATCCTATTCATGTATTTGTCAAGATGCCTCTTAAACGTCGCTATGGTACCTGCTTCCACCATCTCCCTCGGCAACAAGTTCCAGGCACTCACCACCCTCTGTGTAAAGAACTTGCCTCGCACATCCCCTCTAAACTTTGCCCCTCTCACCTTAAAACTATGTCCCCTTTTAACTGACTCTTCCACCCTGGGAAAAAGCTTCTGAATATCCACTCTGTCCTTGCCGCTTATAAATTTGTAAACCTCTATCATGTCGCCCCTCCACCTCCGTCCTTCCAGTGAAAACAATCCGAGTTTATCCAACCTCTCCTCATAGCTAATGCCCTCCAGACCAGGCAACATCCTGGTAAACCTCTTCTGTACCCTCTCCAAAGCCTCAACTTCCTTCTGGTAGTGTGGCGACCAGAATTGCACACAATATTCGAAGTGTGGCCTAACTAAAGTTCTGTATAGCTGCAGCATGACTTGCCTATTTTTATACTCTGTGCTTCGACCGATGAAGGCAAGCATGCCGTATGCCTTCTTGACTACCTTATCCACCTGCGTTGCCACTTTCAGTGACCTGTGGATCTGCACGCTCAGATCTTTTTGCCTGTCAATACTCCTAAGGGTTCTGCCATTTACTGTATACCTCCCACCTGTGTTAGACCTTCCAAAATGCGTTACCTCACATTTGTCCGGATTAAACTCCATCTGCCATTTCTCCGCCCAAGTCTCCAACCGATCTATATCCTGCTGTATCCTCTGACAATCCTCATCACTGTCCGCAACTGCACCAACCTTTGTGTCATCCACAAATTAATTATCAGACCAGCTACTTTTTCCTCCAAATCATTTATATATACTACAAACAGCAAAGGTCCCAGCACTGATCCCTGCGGAACACCACTAGTCACATTCCTCCATTCAGAAAAGCACCCTCTGTCTTCTATGACTGAGCCAGTTATGTATCCATCTTGCCAGCTCCCCTCTGATCCCATGTGACTTCACCTTTTGTACCAGTCTGCCATGAGGGACCTTGTCAAAGGCTCACTGAAGTCCATCTAGATAACATCCACTGCCCTTCCTTCATCAATCATCTTCGTCACTTCCTCAAAAAACACGATCAAATTAGAGAGACGCGACCTCCCCTTCACAAAACCATGCTGCCTCTCGCTAATAAGTCCATTTGTTTCCAAATGGGAGTAAATCCTGTCCCGAAGAATCCTCTCTAATAATTTCCCTACCACTGACGTAAGGCGAACCGGCCTATAATTTCCTGGATTATCCTTGCTACCCTTCTTAAACAAAGGAACAACATTGGCTATTCGCCAGTCCTCTGGGACCTCAACTGGAGCCAATGAGGATGCAAAGATTTCTGTCAAGGCCCCAGCAATTTCTTCCCTTGCCTCTCTCAGTATTCTGGGGTAGATCCCACCAGGCCCTGGGGACTTATCTACCTTAATGCTTTGCAAGACACCCAACACATCCTCCTTTTTGATAATGAGATGAATGAGACTATCTGCACTCCCTTCCCTCGGCTCATCATCCACCAAGTTCTTCTCCTTGGTGAATGCTGATGCAAAGTACTCATTTAGTACCTCGCCCATTTCCTCTGGCTCCACACATAGATTCCCTTCTCTGACCTTGAGTGGGCCAACCCTTTCCCTGGTTACCCTCTTGCTCTTTATATACGTATATAAGGCCTTTGGTTTTTCCTTAATCCTGTTTGCCAATGTCTTCTCATAACCCCTTTGAGCCCTCCTGACTCCTTGCTTAAGTTCCTTCCTACTGTCTTTATATTCCTCAATGGATTCGTCTGTTCCTAGTCTTCCAGCTCTTATGAATGCTTCCTTTTTCTTTTTGACAAGGCTCACAATATCCCGCGTTATCCAAGCTTCCCGAAACTTGCCAAACCTATCCTTCTTCCTCACAGGAACATGTTGGTCCTGGATTCTAATCAGCGGACGATTGAAAGACTCCCACATGTCAGATGTTGATTTACCCTCAAATAGTCGTCCCCAATCTAAATTCTTCAGTTCCTGCCTAATATTGTTATAATTAGCCATCCCCCAATTTAGCACTTGCAGCCGAGGACTACTCTTATCCTTATCCACAAGTACCTTAGAACTTATGGAATTATGGTCACTGTTCCCGAAATGCTCCCCGATGAAACTTCGACCACCTGGCCGGGCTCATTCCCCAATACCAGGTCCAGTACGGCCCCATTCCTAGTTGGACTATCGACGTATTGTTTCAAGAAGCCCTCCTGGATGTTCATTACAAATTCTACCCCATCCAAGCCCCTAGCACGAAGTGAGTCCCAGTCAATATCGGGGAAGTTAAAATCACCCACCACTACAACCCTGTTACCTTTACATCTTTCCGAAATCTGTCTACATATCTGCTCCTCTACCTCCCGCTGGCTGTTGGGAGACCTGTAGTCAACCCCCAACATCGTGACTGCACCTGTCCTATTCCTGAACTCCACCCATATTGCCTCGCTTCATGACCCCTCCGTGGTGTCCTCCCGCAGTACAGCTGTGATATTCTCCTTAACCAGTAATGCAACTCCCCCACCCCTTTTACATCCCCCTCGTTCCCGCCTGAAGCTTCTAAATCCTGGAACATTTAGCTGCCAATCCTGTCCCTCCCTCAACCAAGTCTCTGTAATAGCAACAACATCATAGTTCCAAGTACTAATCCATGCTCTAAGATCATCTGCCTTACCTGTTATACTTCTCACATTGAAAGAATTGCACTTCAGACCACCAGTCCCGCTGTGCTCTGCAACATCTCCCTGCCTGCTCTTCCTCTTAGTCTTACTGTCCTTACTGTCCTAGTTCCCCCTCATTTATTTCACTTGCTGTCCTACTGCTCTGGTTCCCACCCCCCTGCCACACTAGTTTAAACCCTCCCGAGTGACGCTATCAAACCTCGCAGCCAGGTTATTTGTGCCCCTCCAGTTCAAATGCAACCCGTCCTTCTTGTGCAGGTCTCATCTGTCCCTGAAGAGATCTCAATGGTCCAGATATCTGAAACCCTCCCTTCTACACCAGCTGTTCAGCTCCGTGTTTAGCTGCACGAGCTTCCTATTTCTAGCCTCACTGGCACGTGGCACAGAAGGATATATTTGCCATGCAGGGATTGCAACTGAGGTTCAGCAGGATATCCATGGGATGGCAGGATTGTCTTATGAGGAGAGATTGAGAAAAATGGGCCTGTATTCTCTCGCATTTCAAAAAATGAGAAGTGATCTCATACAAAATTCTTACAGGGGGTGATGGGGTGGCTGCAGATCGGATTTTCCCCCTGTCTGGTGAGTCTACAACCAGGGGACATAAACTCAGAATAAGGGGCAGGCAAATTAAGACTGAGATGAAGAAGAATACCTTCACTCAGAGGGTGGTAAATCTTTGGAATTCACTACCACAGAGGCTGTGGAAGCTCAATATTGAGCATGTTCAAGACAGAAATCAATGGATTTCGGGAGACAAATGACATCAAGGGATACAGGGATAGCACGGGAATGTGGCGTTTAGGTAGATGATTAGCCATGATCTAATTGAATGACAGAGCAGTGTCGATGGGCTGAATGGCCTACTCCTGCTCCTATGTTCCTGCAAACACGTGCTTGCTATCCTTCATTCCCTCAAACCTCTCCAAGTTTCTGTTGATTTCTTCTCTAATTATTGTTTGCCGAACATTACCCTCCACTGATGTTAAACTAATTGGTCTGTAATTGCTAGGACTGTGCTCACAACATCATTAAAAATATGCAGATTTAAGGTAATTGGCAAAGAACCAGAGACAAATTGAAGAGAATTTTCTGACACAGTAAGTTGCCAAATTTAGAGCCCCCGGTTGTCTAGAAACATACAGAAACATAAATCAGAAAAATAAAGCTTATGACAGTCACAAACAAATAATAATTTAGAAAGCTGAGAGGAGTAAAGAAAGTGCAGGGGTGAAGTAAAGAAAGGAAATTAGAAAAGCAAAGAGAGGGCATGAAAAAATATTGGCAGATAAAATCAAGGAAAACCCAAAGATGGTTGATCAGTACATTAAGAATAAAAGGATAACTAAGGAAAGGGGAGGACATATCAGAGATGTACAAGGTAGTTTGTGCATGGTTGCAAAAGATGTTGGCAGGGTCCTTAATGGATTTTATGTCTCCGTCTTCACAAAGTAAAGGGATGATGTAGACATTGTAATTAAAGAGGAGGAGTGTGAAATATTAGATACAATCAGCATAATGAGAGAGGAAGTACTCGAGGGTCTGAAATCCTTGAAAGTGGATAAATCGCCAGGGCAGGATGGATGGTATCCCAGGCTGTTAAAGGAAGCGAGGGAGGAAATAGCAGATACTCTGAGGATCATCTTCACATTCTCACTAGATACAGGCGAGGCATTAGACGATTGGAGGTCTGTGAACATAGTGCCAGTGTTTAAACATAGTGCAAAGGTTAGGCCAAATAATTATAGGCTGGTCAGTCTGACCGAAAGGCCCGCTACTTGACTCAAACCCGATGAGACCCGACGTCATATGTCGGGTTCGGGTCGGATCGCTCTTCCGGATCCGGTTTTCGGGCTCGGGTTGGGTCGGACACACACAGTACTACCTTTTGCTCGGCTGGGAAGGAAAGAGAAGTTGAGTAAGTAAGCATCAACATTTGAAAAGCCTGCCAGAGCTGGGAGTCTGTGACGTCAAGGAGGGAAACGTGCATCTGGACTCAACAGACTCTGAGTCTGCGCAGTGAGAAAGTGAGCGTTTCTATGATGTCACCGCGCTCATGATGCAGCTTCCTTCCATTCAATCCAAAAGTGCTAAGTACAGTGAGTGCAATATGGTCGGGTCAGGCTCGGGCCGGCTCGGACTCGGGTCCAATGTGGTTCTGTGAGGTTTGGTCGGTTTTATTTCCAGACCCGAGCAGGCCTTTAGATTAGATTAGAGATACAGCACTGAAACAGGCCCTTCGGCCCACCAGGTCTGTGCCGAACATCAACCACCCATTTATACTAATCCTACACTAATCCCATATTCCTACCAAACATCCCCAAATGTCCCTATATTTCCCTACCACCTACCTACACTAGTGACAATTTATAATGGCCAATTTACCTATCAACCTGCAAGTCTTTTGGCTTGTGGGAGGAAACTGGAGCACCCGGTGAAAACACACGCAGACACAGGGAGAACTTGCAAACACCACACAGGCAGTACCTGGAATCGAACCCGGGTCCCTGGAGCTGTGAGGCTGCGGTGCTAACCACTGCGCCATTGTGCCAGACATCGGTGGGCAAATTATTAGAATAAATTCTCAGAGCTACGATAAACTGCCACTTAGAAAGGCAAAGATTAATCAGGGATAGTCAGCATGGATTTGTTAAGGGAGGGTCTTGTCTTACTAACATAACTAAGTTTTTTGAGGAAGGAGCAAAAAGGATTGATAAAGGTAGTGCAGTGGATGTGGTCTACATGGATTTTAGTAAGGCGTTTGACAAGGTCCCACATGGCAGACTGATCAGAACAGTGAAAGCTCATGAGATACAGGGGAATGTGGCAAGTTGGATCCAAAATTGGCCCAATGTCAGGAAACAAAGGGTAATGGTCGACAGATGTTTCTTGTGAATGGAAAGCGGTGTCTAGTGGCGTTCCCAGGTCTCAGTGTTGGGTCCCTTGCAATTTGTGATAGATATTAATGCTTTGGACTTAAATGTGGGAGGCATGATTGGAAAATTTGCTGATGACACAAAAATTGGTCATGTAGTTGATAGTGAAGAGGATAGCTGTGGACTCCAGAATGATATCAATGGTTTAAATGGTTTGGTTGAGTGGGCGAAAAAGTGGCAAATGGAAGTCAATCTGGGGAACTGTGAGGTAATGCAGTTGGGAAGGGCAAATAAAGCGAAGGAATACACAACAGACAGGAGGATAGTGAAAGGGGTAGAAGATGTTAGAGACCTTGGAGTGTTTGTCCACAGTTCCTGGAAGGTGGCAAGACAGGTAGACAGAGTGGTGAAGAAGGCATATGGAATGCTTTCCATTACTGGCCGATATATAGAATACAAAAGGAGGGATGTAATTCTGGAATTGTATAAAACACTGGTTAGGCCACAGCTGGAGTATTGTGTACAGTTCTGGTCACCATATTACAGGAAGGACATAATTGCTTTGGAGAGAGTACAGAGAAGATTTTCAAGAATGTTGCCAGTGATGGAAAATTGCATCCATGTTGAAAGATTGGATAGGCTAAGATTGTTTTCTTTAGAACAGAGGAGACTGAGGGGTGACTTGATTGAGGTGTACAAAATTATGAGGGGCCCAGGTAGAGTAGTCAGGAAGGACATGTTTCCCCCATTGGAGAGGTCAATTACCAGGGGGCACAGATTTAATTGATTGGTAGACGGATCAAAGGGGACGTGAGGACAAACATTTTCACCCAGAGGGTGGTGGGTGTCTGGAATTCACTGCCAGGAACGGTGGTGGAGGCAAAAACCATCAAAGATTTTAAAAGGTACCTGGACCTACACCTGAAGTGCTGCAACTGGCAAGGCCATGGACCAGCGGCTGGAAGATGGGATTAGATTCGGCGGCTAGTTTTTTCAGCCAGCAGAGACACATTGGGCTGAATAGCCTCCTTTTGTGCCATAACCCTTCCATGGATATTTGGTCCTATCGGTCTGTGGGTGGGATCTGGAATTCACTGCCTGAAATCATGGTGGAAGCAGATTCAATAATATCTTTCAGAAGGGAATATAACAAAAACTTGACAAGGAAAAAAAATCAACAGGAGTCTGGGGAAAGAGGAGGGAGTGGGACTAATTAGTTAGCTCTTTAAAGGAGACAGCACTGATACAATGGACATTCTGTGCTGCATCAATCTATGATTATATGAACAAGGGACAAAGAGAGAGAGGGAGAAAGGGTGAAAGAGAAAAGGAAAATAGATACAGATTTAAAGAGAAGTTTCTACCAGTTTTCAGGGGTTGGGATTGTGATTCGTGATCTGCCCGTGCCCATTCCTGTTGAGGCAGGTGACACACAAACTTCCTGCTGCCTCCTCATTTTCATGAATTCTACGTACCGCCTAGGGTGACCCGCGCTGCTGTCTGTCTGCAAGCTGAACAGGGACGTAACTGTGTTTGAGGCTGGCACGTGCTTCAGCCAGGATTCAGCTCTTAAAGGTAGTCTGTCCCTCTTAAAGGGAAGCTGTACTGAATCACAGGAGGCTGCTGCTGACTCTGAATGCTGCAAATGGAGACAAGGTAAATGGAATACTAGGGCAGAGAGAGGGCTGTGCTGTTCACGGATGTCGTGCTGGAGGCCTTAGTCATGGAGGTTGACCGGAGGAGAGAGGCCATGTTTCTGTGGGGTGGGGCGGAGACCCTCAAGGAACGTCTTCCGAAGGGAATGGGAGCAGGTGGCCAGGGAGGTCAATGCAAGAAGTATGGCCCCAAGGACCTGGCAGCAAAGCCAGAAGACGTTTGATGAGCTCACACGGGTGGTGAATGTCAGTGAATTCATTGCTACATGGCATCTCCTACCCCCTACATCACCAACCTCTCACACTGCTCAATGTACCACACCCCCATCACTTAGTTTCAAAGACGTGTATCAAAGCTGCTGGAATGGCTGATTGGTGTCAGATCAGATCCCTCTGCACACTACCAGCACATACTTGGTGAACAGGGACGAGAGCCCTGCTTAGCATGGAGCACTGGAAGTGACCGGCAGCTCAGCTGATACCATTTTATGGATCCAAACGTCCATGGCATTGGGCCCAGTGACACTGCAGAGCTGAGAATACCTGCCATAGACCGAAACAGAGGGAAAGAAGCCTTCTTTTAAATCGGAATTGAAGAAAAGACTTGAAGGCAGGAATATGGGAATGGACAGGGCAATGGGACTAATTGAGGATGAGATTCAAACACATGAATGAAAATATTAAATTTAAGGTGCTGCTGGTCCCGGAGCTAATGTAGATCAGTGAGCACAGGGGTGATGGGTGATCAGGATTTGGGGTGACGGGTGATGAGGATTTGGTACATATTAGTGTACAGGCAGCAGAGTTCTGGATGGGCAGTGCTTTATCGAGGTTTATAACTGGGAGGGTGACCAGGATAGAACTGGAATAGTCAAGTGTGGATTTAACAGATTTAAAGATTGATGAAGACAAATGTAGGTCCCTTACCGTCAGAAACAGTGGAATTAATTATGGGGAACAAAGAAATGGCTGACCAACTAAATGCATACTTTGGTTCTGTCTTCACAAAGGAGAACACAAATATCATACCAGAAATGTTGGGGAACACGGGGTTTAGTGAGAGAGAGGAACTTAAGGAAATCTGTATTAGTAGAGAAATGGTGTTGGGGAAATTGATGGTATTGAAGGCCGATAAATTCCCAGGGCCTGATAATCTACATCTCAGAGTGCTGAAGGAAGCCGTCCCAGAAATAATGGATGTATTGGTGGTCATCTTCCAAAATTCTATAGATTCTGGATCATTTCCTAACGATTGGAATGTAGCTAATGTAACCCCAGGGAGGTTGAGAGAAAGCAGGGAATTATCGACAAGTCAGCCTGACGTCGGTGGTGGGGAAAGTTCTAGAGTCCATTATCAACGATTTTATAGAGGAGCACTTGGAGAAAAGTGGTTGAATCGGACAGAGTCAGCATGGATTTACGAAAGGGAAATCACGCTTGACAAATCTACAAGAATTCTTCGAGGATGTAACTAGTAGAGGGGGAGCCAGTGGGTGTGGTTTATTTGGACTTTCAGAAGGCTTTCGACAAAGTCCCACGTAACACATTAGCCTGTAAAATTAAGGCGCATGAGATTGGTGCTAGTGTATTGTGATAGATAGAAAATTGGTTGGCAGACAGGAAACCCAAGAGTAGGAATAAATGGGTCTTTTATTCCGAATGGCAGGCTATTCACCTGCTAATGTCACTAGTGGGGTACCATAGGGATTGGTGATATGACCCCAGCTATTCACAATATATCTTACTGATTTCGATGATGGATCTAAATGTAATATCTCCAAATTTGCAGATGACACAAAACAGGGTGGGAGGGTGAGTTGTGAGGAGGATGCAGAGAGGCTTCAGGGTGATTTGGACAAATTGAGTGAGTGGGCTAATGCATGGCAGATGCAGTACAATGTGGATAAATGTGAGGTTAATCACTTTGGTAGCAAAAGCAGGAAGGCAGATTATTATCTGAATGGCTATAAACTGAAAGAGGGGAATATGCAAGGAGAGCTGGGTGTTCTCGTACACCAGTCACTGAAGGTAAGAATGCAGGTGCAAGGCAAATAGTATGTTGGCCTTCACAGCGAGATGATTCGAGTACAGGAGCAGGGATGTCTTGTTGCAATTATTCAGGGCCTTGGTGAGGCCACACCTGGAATATTGTGTACAGTTTTGGTCTCCTTATTTAAGGAAGGATGTTATTGCTATAGGTTTACCAGACTGATTCCCTGGATGGCGGGACTGACGTATGAGGAGAGATTGAGTCGGTTAGAATTATGTTCGCTGGAGTTCAGAAGATTGATGGGGATCTCATAGGAACCTATAAAATTCTAACAGGACTTGACAGAACAGATACAGGAAGGATGTCCCCGATGGTGGGGAAGTCCAGAACCAGTGGTCGTCGTCTAAGGATACGGGGTAAACCTTTCAGGACTGATATGCAAAATTTCTACACCCAGAGAGTGGTGAGCCTGTGGAATTCGCTGCCGCAGAAAGCAGTTGAGGCCAAAACATTGCATGTTTTCAAGAAGGAGTTAGATATAGCTCTCAGGATGAAAGAGATCAAAGGAAATGGGGGGAAAGCGCAAACAGGTCGCTGAGTTGGACGATCAGCCATGATCATAATGAATGGCGGGGCAGGCTCGAAGGGCCGAATGGCCTACTCCTGCACCTATTTTCTATGTTTCTATGTTAACAACGGCACAGATGAGGGTTTATGTAGCAAATGAGCTGAGGCAGACGGGTGATATTACAGAGCTGGTAGTAGGCAGGGTAGGTGATGGAGAGAATAAGGGTTCAGAACTCAGCTCAGGGTTAAATAGAACACAGAGGATGCAAACTGTCTGGTTCAACCTCAGATATTAGCCGGTTAGGGGTACGTCGTTCATGGAGATGGACAAAATTTCCGAAGGAGACCGATTGCACAAGCTCCACTCTTCCCAAAATTAAAATTGTAAGAACATTATTTCAGTGAAACGCGGTTTACAGATCACATAGCGGGAAGTAGGGACTTAGCAGGGGCAGCAACAGCAGAAAACATGGTCGAGTAAATTCCATGAACTCTAATACAAGTAGCAATGGTTTATAGAGCTCATAGCTGGAGATAGAGTTTTGCCAGGGATAACAAAAGTAACAAGGAGGGCAGAGTAAATGACAAGAACAGTAATGTTGCGAAACTTGGTTTATAACATTCATAGCTGGATAGAGAGACTTACCAGGGACACTGATAATAGCAAGGATGGGATAGTAAATGTGTTGCATAATCTTCAATACAAGATAGATCCGATAGTCTAATGGGAACCGATCATAATTGGCAGAAAGATAGTCAAACTCCCAAATGAAACTCCTGCCCATTGTTGTAACATTCCAGTCTGTTGTTCTGAGATTCTGACCCATTGTTGTAACATTCCAATCTATTGTTCTCAGATTCTGAACCATTGTTGTAACATTCCAATCTATTGTTGTCAGAGTCTGACCCATTGTTGTAACATTCCAGTCAATTGTTCTCAGATTTTGATCCATTGTTGTAACATTCCAATCTATTGTCCTCATATTCTGACCCATTGTTGTAACATTCCAGTCAATTGTTCTCAGATTCTGATCCATTGTTGGAACATTTCAATCTATTGCTCTCAGATTCTGATCTATCCTCTCCCTTTCTCTAGAGCTGCTGATCCCTTTTAGTGCCAGGTCTGATGCTCCCGCTAACACTATGTGATAACACATTGAAAGCAGTCCCTTATTAATAGCAGAGGGAAACCCTCCAGTGACACGATTAGAGTCCATGGAGACTGACATTAATTACAGTCACTGAACAAACAGGTTCAGTTAACCCCTTTCAATCAAACACTTTTTGTACCACAATAAAATAGAACATTTACCCTGTCTGAATGGGATGTATAAGGATTACGGAGGGAAGGAATGGTGGAAATAGTAGAGGCACATGACAAAATCTTTCACTTCTCCTTGGATATGGGAGTGGTGACAGAGGACTGGAGGTTTGTAAATGTTACACCCTGGTTACAAATGGAGAGATGGAGTAAACCCTGTTCTGTTCAGTCAATCTGACGTCAGTGGTGGGGAAATTTCACAACCCAGGGCAGAAATATTCGTTGGTTGGAAAAGCACAGCATAATACATTTCAAGCAGCACAGATATACCAATGAAAAATCATGTCTGGCAAACTTCAACAAGAACTTATCCTAAGGTAAGCAGCATTATGAAACAAAGTGTAACACTGAACCACAAATGCAGATATTCGGTTATGAGACCAAAAGCTTGGTCAAAGAGGTAGAATTTAAAGGAGTGTCTTAAAGGATACAAGCGAGGTGGAGAGGTAGAGCTGTGTAGGGAGGATATTCCCGAGCTCGGGACCGAGGCAACTGAAGGTGCAGACAGCTATGGGGGAGTAATTAATATCAGGAATGCACAACAGGCCAGAATTAGTGGAGCAGAGATATCTCAGAGGGTTGTCGGGCAGGAGGAGATTACAGTTATCGTGAGGGGTGAGACCATGGACGGATTTGAAAACATGATTGAGAATTTTAAAATAAAGGCATTGTTTGACTGTGAGGTGATGTAGGTTAGTGATCGGGGAATGGGACTTGTTGTGAGTTAAGACACAGGCAGCACAGCTTTAGATTACCTCAAATTTACATGTAGTAGCATGTGGGAGAATGAGTTGGAATAGTCTAGTCTACAGGTAATGAAAGCATGAATGAGAGCTTCATCAGCAGATGAGTTGAAACAGGGGTGACGTTGGGCGATCTTATTGAGGTGGGAATAGGTGGGCATAGTGATGGCACGAATATAAGGTTGGAAGCTCATTTTGTGTTCAAATGCCACAGAATCACAGAATTGTTACAGCACAGAAGGTGGCCATTCAGTCCATCGAGTCTGCTCTACCTCTCCAAAAGAGCAATTCATCTAATGCCACTCTCCTGCCTTCTCCCTGTAGCTCTGCACAATCTTCCTTTTCAGATAGCTATCCAATTTCCTCCTGAATGCCTCGATTGAATCTGCCTCCACCAGACTCTCAGGTAGCGCATTCCAGACCTTAACACTCGCTGTGTGAAAAAGTTTTCCTCATGTCACTTCTGCTTCTTTTACCAATTACTTTAATTCTTTGTCCTCTCGTTTTCGATCCTTTCAGGAATGGGAACAGTTTTTCCCTTTCCACTCTGTCCAGACACCTCATAATTTTGCAGACCTTTTTCAAATTTCCTCTCAGCCTTCTCTTCTCTAAGGAAAATGTTCCAACTTCTCCAGTCTATCTTTAGAACTGATATTCGTCATCCCTGGAACCATTCTTGTGAATGTTTTTTCACACTCTCCAATGTTTCCATGTTATCTAATGTGCCCAGAACTAAACGTAACGCTGCAGCTGAGGCCGAACTAGTGTCTTATACAAGTTCAAAACAACCTCCTTGCTCTTGTATTCCATGCTACAGGATACTGTAGGCTTTATTAACTGCTCTCTGATCCTGTCATGCCACATTCAATGACCGATGCACATATACATCCAGGTCCCTCTGCTCCAGAACCCCCTTTAGAATTGTAACCTTTATTCTATATTTTCTCTCCATGTCCTTCCTACGAAATGAATCACTTCACATTTCCCCACATTGAACTTCATCTGTCTGCCCATTCCACCAACTTGTCTGTGTCCTTTTGAAGTTTTACACTATCCTCCTAATAGTTCATAATGCTTCCAAGTTTTGTATCATCTACAAACTTTAAAATTGTGCCCTGTACACCAAGGTCTAGGTCATTAATATATGTCAGGAAGAGAAAGGGTCCTAACCCTGATCCCTGTGGTCCTCCACTACAAATCTTAAATAAAAAACGAAACGAGCTGGAAATACTCAGCAGGTCTGGCAGCACCTGTGGAGAGAGAAGCAGAGTTAATGTTCCAGGTCAGTGACCCTTCATCAGAACTGGAAAAGGTTAGAAATGTAATAAGTTTTAAGCAAATAAAGCAGGGATGGGGCAAAATGGAGCAGAAGGGGTGTTGATAAGACAGAGGGCCAGAGAGATTAACTGACCAGGAGGTCATGGGGCAAAGGCAAAGAGAGTGTGCTCATGGTGTGGTGAAAGACAAAGCATTAGTGCAGAGCAGTTGTTAAATGACAGAACAATGAACAGCCCGAGCTAAAAGCACCAATATAAAAATCCCAGTTTAAGTCTGGCACATGGTAAAAAAAACTGATAAAACAAATAATAAAAATGGACCTGCTCTGAATGCTCTGAAATTATTGAACTCAGTGTTCAGTCCAGAAGTCTGTCGAGTGCCTAATCAGGCAATGAGGTGCTGTTCCTCGAGCCGGCGTTGATGTTCACTGGAACACCGCAGCAGGTGAAACGCAGATTGGGTGAGCGCTTTGTGGAACACCTCCGCTCAGTCCAAAAGCATGATCCCGAGCTTCCACTCGCTTGTCATTTCAACACCTTTGATCCCCCACCCCTGCTCAAATGTCCACATTTCTGTCCTTGTGTTTACACCCTCTACTCCCGCTTTACTTGCTTAAAACCTATTACATTTCTAACCTTGGCCAGTTCTGATGAAAGGACACAAACCTGGAACATTAACTCTGTTT
Source organism: Heterodontus francisci (assembly GCF_036365525.1). Taxonomy (NCBI): domain Eukaryota; kingdom Metazoa; phylum Chordata; class Chondrichthyes; order Heterodontiformes; family Heterodontidae; genus Heterodontus; species Heterodontus francisci. The sequence goes on from NW_027141724.1 coordinate 2,998,141, forward strand.
CTCTCTCCACAGACACTGCTGAGCATTTCCAGCACTTTCTGTTTTTATTTCAGATTTCCAGCACCTGCAGCATTTTGTTTTGATTCCACTACAAACTTTTCTCCAACCCGAAAAGCATCCATTAATCACTACTCTCTGTTTCCTGTCACTCAACCAGTTTAGTTTCATGTTGCTACTGTCCTTTTATTTGATGAGCTGTAACTTTGCTCACATGTCTGTTGTGTGACACTTTATCAAATGCTTTTTGGAATTCCATTTAAACCACATCAACAGCATGTGGGTGCCTGGAACGCGTTGCCAGCCGAGGTGGTAGATGCGGGCACGATGGCGTCTTTTAAGATGTATCTAGACAGATACATGAATGGGCAGGAAGAAAAGAGATACAGACCCTTAGAAAATAGGCGACATGTTTAGATAGAGGATCTGGATCTGCGCAGGCTTGGAGGGCCGAAGGGCCTGGTCCTGTGCTGTAATTTTCTTTGTTCTTTGTTCTTTGTTCATTGTCCTCATCAAGCTTCTTTTTTACCACTTCAAAAAACTCCAGCAAGTTTGTTAAACACCATTTTCCCTTAACAAATCCGGCTGGTTTTCCTTAATTAACCCACATTTGTCCATGTGCCTATTAATGTTGTCCTGAATATGACACCAATGTTAAAAACAGACTGTCTGAATCTCATACTGTTGCCAGGGAGAGGGATGGAATCAATAACAAGGGAACAGAGTTGGAGTGGGGCGTGAAAACTATGGCTTCAATCTTCCCAATATTTAATTGGAGGAAATTTCTGCTCATCCAGTACTGGATGTCGGATAAGCTGTTGGATAATTTAACAACAGTGGAGGAGTGGAGAGAGGTGGTGGTGAGGTAAACATGATGGAGTTCTTTGATAAAACAATTGAGATGGTTGATGAGGGTGGTGTGATTTAAGTTATATTTATAGACTTTCAAAAGGTGTTTGATCAAGTGTCATTCAATAGACTGATTAGGAAAACTGAACCCAATGCAGTTCTTTGATAAAACAATGGAGACGGTTGCTGAGGGAAGGAATGATGGAAATAGCAGAGGCACTGTCGGAATCTTCCAATCCTCCTTGGATATGGGAGTCATGACAGAGGACTGTAGGGCTGTAAATGTTACTCCCTGTTACAAAAGGAGTGATTAGATAAATCCTGTAATTACTGACCAGTCAGCTGAATGTCAGTGGTTGGAAATTACTAGAGGCCAGAACCCAGCTCAAAAATATATCTTTCTTGGAAAAACATGGGATAATAAATAACAAACAGCACGGATAGGTTAATGGAAAATCATGTCTGATAATCCTGATCAAGTTCGTTGATGACAAAACTGTGAGTGTTTTGTGTTATGTGTACAGACATTCAAAAGGCCGGTGATCAAATGTCAGTTTATAGACTTGTTATGAAAAATGGAACATATGGATTAATGTGACAGTGATAGTGTGGGTATGACACTGACTCAGGGACAGAAAGCAGAGAGAAGTGGTGAACAGTCATTGTTCAGACTGGGGGAGGGGGAGTATACAGTGCTGTTTCTCAGGACTCGGTATGAGAACCAGTGCTGTTCCTGGAATATAGATAGATATATAAATGACACCAACGTCTCCGTAAAAAAAAAAACATAATTTCAACTCTTGCAGAAGACATGAAACTCATAGCTAACGGTGGAACAATGCAGACCAGAGAATTATCCAACCACACAGACGTTTTTTTTTAAATTTATTTATTCTGGACTCTAATCCATCACGAGTTTATTTCAAAGAACAAAGAACAAAGAACAAAGATAATTACAGCACAGGAACAGGCCCTTCGGCCCTCCAAGCCTGCGCCGATCCAGATCCTCTCTCTACACATGTCGCCTATTTTCTAAGGTTCTGTATCTCTTTTCTTCCTGCCCATTCATGTATCTGTCTAGATACATCTTAAAAGACTCCATCGTGCCCGCGTCTACCACCTCCGCTGGCAACGCGTTCCAGGTGCCCACCACCCTCTGCGTAAAGAACTTTCCACGCATATCCCCCCTAAACATTTCCCCTTTCACTTTGAACTCGTGTCCTCTCGTAATTGAAACCCCCACTCTGGGAAAAAGCCTCTTGCTGTCCACCCTGTCTATACCTCTCATGATTTTGTACACCTCAATCAGGTCCCCCCTCAACCTCCGTCTTTCTAATGAAAATAATTCTAATCTGCTCAACCTCTCTTCATAGCTAGCGCCCTCCATACCAGGCAACATCCTGGTGAACCTCCTCTGCACCCTCTCCAAAGCATCCACATCCTTTTGATAATGTGGCGACCAGAACTGTACGCAGTATTCCAAATGTGGCCGAACCAAAGTCCTATACAACTGTAACATGACCTGCCAACTCTTGTACTCAATGCCCCGTCCGATGAAGGAAAGCATGCCGTATGCCTTCTTCACCACTCTATTTACCTGCGTTGCCACCTTCAGGGAACAGTGGACCTGAACACCCAAATCTCTCTGGACATCAATTTTCCCCAGGACTTTTCCATTTACTGTATAGTTCACTCTTGAATTGGATCTTCCAAAATGCATCACCTCGCATTTGCCCTGATTGAACTCCATCTGCCATTTCTCTGCCCAACTCTCTAATCTATCTATATTCTGCTGTATTCTCTGACAGTCCCCTTCACTATCTGCTACTCCACCAATCTTAGTGTCGTCTGCAAACTTGCTAATCAGACCACCTATACTTTCCTCCAAATCATTAATGTATATCACAATCAACAGTGGTCCGAGCACGGATCCCTGTGGAACACCACTGGTCACACGTCTCCATTTTGAGAAACTCCCCTCTACTGCTACTCTCTGTCTCCTGTTGCCCAGCCAGTTCTTTATCCATCTAGCTAGTACACCTTGGACCCCAAGCGCCTTCACTTTCTCCATCAGCCTGCCATGGGGAACCTTATCAAACGCCTTACTGAAGTCCATGTATATGACATCGACAGCCCTTCCCTCATCAATCAACTTTGTCACTTCCTCAAAGAATTCTATTAAGTTGGTAAGACATGACCTTCCCTGCACAAAACCATGTTGCGTATCACTGATGAGCCCATTTTCTTCCAAATGGGAATAGATCCTATCCCTCAGTATCTTCTCCAGCAGCTTCCCTACCACTGACGTCAGGCTCACCGGTCTATAATTACCTGGATTATCCCTGCTACCCTTCTTAAACAAGGGGACAACATTAGCAATTCTCCAGTCCTCCGGGACCTCACCCGTGTTTAAGGATGCTGCAAAGATATCTGTTAAGGCCCCAGCTATTTCCTCTCTCGCTTCCCTCAGTAACCTGGGATAGATCCCATCCGGACCTGGGGACTTGTCCACCTTAATGCCCTTTAGAATACCCAACACTTCCTCCCTCCTTATGCCGACTTGACCTAGAGTAATCAAACATCTGTTCCTAACCTCAACATCCGCACTCTAATTTATTTGTGTGTGATTTTCATGAGAGTGTGTGCGAGAATGTGTAGAGTATATTTTTATTATTTTATTTAGATTCAGCTTCTTTTGTGAAGTATAATAAACTCACCTCTTGTTTAAACTCAAGAAGACCTGTCCTATTGGTTCTTTTATGATCACAACAAAGATAAAAGGTAGAATACTCACTAAGGTGGTCAGCACGTCCACTGTTAAAAAGGATACCCTCTTGCGGTAAAATAAGATATAAGACAAGAGGGGGACTGGGACCCTTACTCACCTGGCTGGAACAGAAATCTGGAGGTTCGAATGATGATAACGCAACAACACATGAGAAATTGGAAGTGGGAAAAGCAATTGATCCTGAGAAAAATGTTAAAAATATCAATGCAGGTTTTATTGTGGTTTTCACTGCTGGAACACTGAAATGTCCACGGTCGAAGACAGAGCATACAAACATATGAACATATGAATTAGGAGCAGGTGTAGGCCACTCGGCCCCTCAAGCCTGCTCTGCCACTCAATAAGATCATGACTAATCTGATTGAAACCTCAACTCCACATTACCACCTACCCTCGATAATCTTTCACCCCCTTGCTTATCAACAATCTATCTATCTCGGTCTTACAAGTACTTAAAGACTCTCTTCCACTGCCTTTTGAGGAAGAGAATTCCCAAGGCTCACAACCCTCAGAGAAATAAAAATCTCCTCATCTCTGTTTTAAATGGGCGACCTCTCATTTTTAAATGGTGACCCCTAATCCTAGATACACCCAGATACACACATCTTTCCACATGCACCTGTCAAGACCGCTCAAGATCTTAGATGTTCAAATCAAGTCGCCACTTACCCTTCTAAATTCCAGTGGATATAAGCCTAGCCTGTCCAATATTTCCTCATAAGACAGCCCACCCATTCCAGGTATTAGTCTAGTAAACCATTTCTGGGTTGCTTCCAATGCATTTACATCATTCCTTAAATAAGGAGACCAGTGCTGTATACAGTACTCCAGATGTGGTCTGACCAATGCCCTCTATAACTGAAGCATAACATGCCTACTTTTGTATTCAATTACCGTCGCGATAAATGATAACATTCTATCAGCTTTCCTAGTTGCTTTCTGAACATGCATACTAAGCTTTGGAGATGCATGCAAAAGGACACCCAGATCCCTTTGCATCTCAGAGCTCTGCAATCTCTCATCATTAGATAATATGCTTCGATTTTATTATTCCTGCCAAAATGGGCAATTTCCCATTTTCCCACATTATACTCAATTTGCCAGGTCTTTACCCAATCACTTAACCTATCTATATTCATTTACAGCCTCCTTATGTCTCCTTCACAAGTTGCTTTCTTACGCATCTTTGTGTCATCAGCAAATTTGGTAACCAGGCCTTCGGCTCCTTCATCCAAGTCATTTATATAAATTGCAAAAAGTTGAGGTCCCAGCCCTGATCCCTGTGGCACACCAGTCCTTACATCTTGCCAACCAGAAAATGGCCCATTTATGCCTACTCTCTGTTTTCTGTTAGCTAACCAATCTTCTATCCATGCCAACATGTTACCCCGTTCACCATGAGCTTTTATTTTCACAAAACCTTTGATGTGGCACCTTATCTGTTGCATCCTGGAAATCTATGTACAGTACATCCACCGGTTCCCCTTTCTCCGCAGCACATGGTACCTCTTCAACGAACTCCAACAAATTGATTAAACATGATTTCCCTTTCATAAAACCATTTTGATTCTGCCTGATTAGGTTGAATTTTTCTAAGTGCCGGCTACACTGTCTTTAATAATAGCTTCTAACATGTTTCCTATGACAGATGTGATGCTAACTTGCCTGTAGTTTTCTGTTATCTGTTTCCCTCGCTTTTTGACTAAAGGAGTTACATTCCCAATCAAGGAGTTATATACAGAGTGAAGTAACTTGGTACAGGTTAAAATCCTTCTCTGTTGAAAAGTTGAGCAATGTAGCTGGACAGTTAGGGATTACTCTCCATCTAAAAACCTGGAAACCCGAATTCCTAAGACTTTTGGCCAACCATTTTCCACTTAAAGCTGAAGATTCAAACAGGGTTAGAATCACTAACAGATAGAGTAATGTTAGCTAAGGTAAAACTGGAAAAGAAGAGACTAGAATTAGAATTCCAGAGAGAGCGAGAAAGCGCAGAGCGAGTGCCAAGAAAGGGAAAAAGTAAGAGTGTTCCAGAAGGAGAAGGAGGAAAGGGAGTTAAGGCGGCTCAAACAACTAGAAGAAGACCCAGTACACCCAGTGAAGGCACAGCTCTTGAGGGAGCTACCCCTAGCTCAGGACCATGTGCTGATCTCTTAAAGTTCTCCCAGTTCATGACAAAGTTCAATGAACAGGATGTGGCAGAATTTTTCGTCACTTGTGAAAAGCTTGTAAAACAACCAAAATGGCCGGCAGAGAGCTGGACACTGTTTTTACAAAGCAAATAACAGGAAAATCCCATCAGTTCTATTCAATGTTGCCACCTCCCTATTCCTTTTGAAACATCTAAACCCCGGAACATCCAACATTCATTTCTGCCCCTGTGATATCCAAGTCTCCGTAATGGCCAGAACATTGTCGCTCCAAGTACTGATCCATACTCTAAGTTCATCACCCTTATTCCTGACACTTCTTGCGTTAATATAGACACACTTCTCCCATCATACTGGCTGCAACTGTGCCCTGTCAACTGTCTAACCTTGCTCACAGACTCTCTGCACTATGTATCTGCCTGTTCAACATATGGAGTAAATGGCAAGAACAGTAATGCAGTTAAACATGGTTTATAGAATAAATAAGTGGATCGAGACACTTCCCAGGGAAACCAATGATAGCCAGGATGGGATAAAAAAAATATTGAATAATCATGATTGTGTAATAGATCAGCCTGTTTATTGGCAGCCAGTCAAAATTTGCAGAAAGAAAGTCAAACTGCCAGATGAAACTCCTGCCTACTGTTCTGACATTCCAATCTATTGTACTCATATTCTGACCCATTGTTGTAACATTCCAATCTTTTGTACTCATATTCTGACCCATTGTTGTAATATTCCAATCTATTGTTCTCAGATTCTGACCCATTGTTGTAACATTCCAATCTATTGTACTCATATTCTGACCCATTGTTGTAACATTCCAATCTATTGTTCTCAGATTCTGACCCATTGTTGTAACATTCCAATCTATTGTTCTCAGATTCTGATCTATCCTCTCCCTTTCTCTGGGGCCACTGATCCCTGTTAGTCCCGGGGATGATGCTCCCACTGACACCAGGGGTAACACATTGAAATGAGTCTCTTATTAATATAAGAGGGAAACCCTCCAGTGACACAATTACGGTCCATGGAGACTGGTATTAATTAAAGTCACTGAACAAACAGGTTCAATTAACACCTTTCAATCCAACACTCTTAGCACTACAATAAACTGGAGCATTTAACCGGTCTGGATGGGAATTATGAGGGTTGATGAGAGAAGGAAATGTGCAAATGGCAGAGGCACTGGACAGAATCTGTCAATTCTCTTTGGATATGGGAATGATGACAGAGGACTGGAGGGCTGCAATTGTTACACCTTGTTTAAAAAAGGTGATATGGGTTAAACCATGTACTGTCCAGTCAATATTACGTTAGGTGGGGCATTTCACAACCCAGGTCATAAATATTCGTTGCTTGGAAAAGTACAGCATAATAAATTTCAAGCAGCACGGATATGCTAACGACAAATCATTTCTGGAAAACTTCAACAAGAACTTATCCCGAGGTACTTCACAGCAGCATTATGAAACAAAGTATAACACTGAACCACAAAATGGGATATTAGGATGGGTAGCCAAATGCTCGGTCAAAGAGGCAGGTTTTAAAGGAGTGTGTTAAAGGATAAAAGCGAGGTGGAGAGGTGGAGCTGTGAAGGGAGGATATTCCAGAGCTTGGGACCGAGGCAACTGAAGGTGTGGCCACAAAAGGGAGAGTAATTAAAATCAGGGATGCACAAGAATCCAGAATTAGAGGAGCAGAGGTACCTCGAAGGACTGTGGGGCTGGAGGAGATTACAGAGATAGTGAGGGGTGAGACCATGGAGGGATTTGAAAACGTGTTGAGAATTTTAAAATAAAGACATTGCTTGACTGTGAGCTGATGCAGGTCAGTGATCGGGGAATGGGACTTGCCGTGAGTTAAGACACAGGAAGCAGAGTTTTAAATGACTTCAAGTTTACAGATAGTAGAATGTGGGAGAATGAGTTGGAACAGTCTAGTCTACAGGTGATGAAAGCATGAATGAGAGCTTCAGCAGCAGATGAGTTGAGACAGGGGTGAAGTCGGGCAATGTTATTGAGGTGGAAATACGTCGTCATAGTGATGGCACGAATATGAGGTTGGAAGCTCATTTTGTGGTCGAATGTCACAGAATAATTGAATTGTTACAGCACAGAAGGTGGCCATTCAGTCCATCGTATCTGCACTGGCTCTGCAAAAGAGCAATTCATCTAGTGCCACTCCCCTGCATTCTCCCTGTAACTCTGTACAATTTTCCTTTTCAGATAGCTGTCCAATTTCCTCCTGAATGCCTCGATTGAATCTGCCTCCACCACACTCTCAGGCAGTGCATTCCAGACCTTAACCACTCGCTGTGTGAAAAAGTGTTCCTCATGTCACTTATGCTTCTTTTACCAATTACTTTAATTCTTTGCCCTCTCGTTTTCGATCCTTTCAGGAATGGCAACAGTTTTTCCCTATCCACTCTCTCCAGACACCTCATAATTTTGCAGACTTTTTGAAATCTCCTCTCTGCCTTTTCTTCTCTAAGGAAAATGTTCCAACTTCTCCAGTCTATCTTCCTAACTGATATTCTTCATCCCTGGAACCATTCTTGTGAATGTTTTTTCACACTCTCCAATGTCTTCACGATAGATAAGGTGTGGTGCCCAGACCTAGACGTAATACTGCTACTGAGGCCGAACTAGTGTCTTACACAAGTTCAAAATAACCTCCTTGCTCTTGTATCCCATGCCTCTGTTAATAAAGCCCAGGATACTATATGCTTTATTAACTGCTCTCTCATCCTGTCATGCCACCTTCAATGACCAATGCACATATACGTCCAGGTCCCTCTGCTCCTGCACCCCCTTTAGAATTGCACCCTTTATTCTCTATTGTCTCTCTATGTTCTTCCTACCAAAATGAATCACTTCACATTTCTCCACATTGATCTTCATCTGCCACCTGTCTGTCCATTCCACCAACTTGTCTATGTCCTTTTGATGTTCTACACTATCCTCTTCACAGTTCACAATGCTTCCAAGTTTTGCATCCTCTGCAAACTTTGAAATTGTGCCCTGTACACCAAGGTCTAGGTAATTAATATTTGTCAGGAAGAGAAAGGGTCCCAACACTGATCCCTGGGGAACTCCACTGCAAACCGTAAATATGAACAAAAAGTGCTGGAAATACTCAGCAGGCCTGGCAGCATCTGTGGAGAGATAAACAAAGTTAACGTTTCAGGTGTGTGACCATTCATCAGAATTGGCAAAGGTCAGAAATGTAATAGATTTTAAGCAAATAAAGCAGGGGTGGGGCAAAAGAGAACAAAAGGGGTGCAGATAGAACAGAGGGTCAGAGAGATTAAGTGACGAGGAGGTCTTGGGGCAAAGGCAAAGAAAATGTGCTTGTTGTGTGGCGAAAGATAAAGCATTAGTGCAGAGAGGGTGTTAAATGATAGAATAATGAACAGCTCTAGCCAAAAGCACCAACAGAACAAATCCAGTTTCAGGCCGACACATGGCAAAAAATGTTAAAACAAAATAATTGTTGAACTCAATATTCAGTCCAGAAGGCTGTAAATGCCTAATCGGACAATGAGGTGCTGTTCCTTGAGCTGGCGTTGTTATTCACTGGAACACCGCAGCAGGCTAAATGCAGATTGGGTGACCGCTTTGTGGAACACCTCCACTCAGTCCAAAGGCATGACACTGAACTTCCGCTCGCTTATCATTTCAACACCCTCCGTCCCCCACCCCGGCTCTAATGCTCACCTTTCTGTATTTGTGTTTCCCCCAAAACCCCCACTTTATTTGCTTAAAACCTATTACATTTCTAACCTTTGCCAGTTCTGATGAAAGGTCAGCGACTTGAAACATTAACTCTGCCTCTCTCTCCACAGATGCTGCCAGACCTGCTGAGTATTTCCTGCACTTTCTGTTTGTATTTCTGATTTCCAGCATCCGCTGTATTTTGTTTTGATTCCACTGCAAACTGTTCTCCAGCCCGAAAAGCATCCATTAATCACTACTCTCTGTCTCCTGTCACTCAACCAGCTTAGTTTCATGTGGCTACTGGCCTTTTTATTTGATGAGCTATAACTTTGCTCACAGGTCTGTTGTGTAACACTTTATCAAATGCCTTTTGGAATTCAATTTATACCACAGCAACAGCATTGCCCTCACGAAGCTTCCTTTTTACCTCTTCAAAATATTCCAACCATTTAGTTAAACACAATTTTCCCCAAACAAATACATGCTGGTTTTCCTTATTTGTCCATGTGCCCATTAATTTTATCCCAAATATGACACCAAGGTTGCAAATAAACTGTCTGAATCTCAGAGTGTTACTCGGGAGAGGGATGGGATCAATAGCAAGGGAACAGAGTTGGAGTGGGGGCTGAAAACAATGGCTTCAGTCTTCCCAATACTTAATTGGAGAAAATTTCTGCTCATCCAGTACTGGATGTCGGATAATCAGTCTGATAATTTAACAGCAGTGGAGGAGTGGAGAGAGGTAGTGCTGAGGGAAACTTGATGGAGTTCTTTGATAAAACAATGGAGAGGGTTGATGAGGGTGGTGTGATTGAAGTTATATGTATGGACTTTCAAAACGTGTTTGATCAAGTGCCATTCAATGGACAGGTTAGGAAAACTGAACCCTATGGATTAAAGGGATAGAGACAGTGTGGATATAAAATTGGCTAAGGAACAGTAAACAGAGAGAAGTGGTGAAAGGTTGTTGTTCAGACTCGATGGGAGTATACACTGTTTCTCCCCAGGGTTTGGTATGAGAACCACTGCTCTTTTTGCTCTTGGAAAACCCGGGGTGGGTCGGGCAGAGACCCCTCCTCCTCCCTCTTTACAAAGCTTCCCCTCTCTGCAGCCTCAAACTCAGCTCATTCACTCCTATGTGAATCCAGTTGTCTGAGAGACACCCACCCTACTCTCCCGGATTTCCTGCGGCAGGGCTGTCTTCATCACCCTGGATATCTCTAATGGTTATTGGAGTATCCCAGTAAAACTAGAGAAACAATTTCAATTCACATTCACTTCTGACGACCAGAGATACCTCTGGACATGTCGGTCACAAGGAGTTCCACAATAACCCCACTATTTTCCACAAACGTATAACCGGGGGCCTTCTGAGCTTTTCACAGTCTTCCTGCTTGCTGCAATATGTCAATGATCTCCTCCTCATCACCACAGACCGTGTCCACACATTTAACCCTTTCACAGGAACTACTGCAGTACTTTGGGAGCTGGACGAAAAGACCATCCACGTAAGGCCCAGCTGGTGCAAGGTTGTGTCACCATTCTAGGTGTCCAGATTGGATCATCCAGCATCAGCCCAGACCAACATCAGGTCGAGACCATCCAGCATCTACAACTGTCCACCTCAAAGACTGCCCAGTGCCCTATATTCAGGCTGGTGGGGTATTAGTGGACCTTCATCCCTCGATTTGCAGAGACTGTGACTCCACTTTATGAACTACCTAATGGTGATATTGACCAGTTATAACCCGGTTGGACTGAAAAGAGCACGGAAGAAGCAGTACAACTGAAGAAAGCTGTCGCCCAGGTAACGCGCCTTATCCCACCTAAAACTGGCAAGATTTTCCACATGGAGGTGGAGGACACAGTGAAAAGCCTGGTTGCTGTCCTATGTAGAGAAAACCAGGAGAAACTACTCCCCATTGTGAATGACTCCAGAATTGTGAGCGGGTCTGAACTGATTTACTCTGTTTGTGAAGGACATTTATTAACCACGTTCTGGCCACTTACATCACGGGTGATACTGCCCAGTCCATGATAAACTTTCCCAGTATAGGAAAGCAGTAGTAATAGTAATCCCCTGTCAGAGAGTCATAGTCATTTGAGCACAGAATGAGGCCACTCAAACCATCGAGTCCATGCCAGCTCTTCCTAGATAAATCCAGTCAGTCTCATTCCCCAGCTCTGTCTCCATATTCCTGCAAGTTTATTTCCCTCACGTGTCCATCCAATATCCTTTTGAAATCATTCACCATCACTCCTTCCACCACCCTCGTAGGCAGTGACTTTAGAGGCCATTCCCACTCGCTGTGTAAAAAAGTTGTACATCACATCCCCCTGTATCTCTGTTCCACCACCTGAACTCTGGTCCTTGTACCATTAACTAATGGGAACATCTTTTCCCTTCTACCTTTTCCAAACAAGTCATCATCATGTATACCTCTATCAAATCTCCCCTCAATCTCCTTTACTCCAAGGAAAATAATATAGGCTTTTCAAGAGTAACCTTGTAGCTAAAATCCTCCATCCCTGGAACGATTCTGGTAAATCTCCTCTGCACCCTGTCAAGGACACTCACATCCTTCCTAATGTGTGGTGAACAGAACTGGATGCAGCACTCCAGTTGGGGCCTAACCAGAGCTTTATAAAGGTTCACAATAACTTGCCTTCTTCTGTACTCACCACCTCTATTTATTTTAGGATAGTCAGTATGGATTTGTTAAGGGAAGATTTTGTTTGACCAACTTGGTCGAATTTTTTGAAGAAGTAAGAAGGAAGATAAATGAGGGTAGTGCAGTTGATGTGGTCTACTTGGATGGTAGCAAGCCTTTTGACAATGTCCTACATGGCAGACTGGTTCAGAAAATCAGATTGGGGTGGCACAGTGGCGCAGTGGTTAGCACCGCAACCTCACAGCTCCAGCGACCCGGGTTCAATTCTGGGTACTGCCTGTGTGGTGTTTGCAAATTCTCCCTGTGTCTGCATGGGTTTCCTCCGAGTGCTCCGGTTTCCTCCCACAAGCCAAAAGACTTGCAGATTGGTAGGTAAATTGGCCATTATAAATTGCCCCTAGTATAGGTAGGTGGTAGGGAAATATAGGGACAGGTGGGGATGTGGTAGGAATATGTGATTAATGTAGGATTAGTATAAATGGGTGATTGATTGTCGGCACAGACTCGGTGGGCCGAAGGGCCTGTTTCAGTGCTGTATCTCGAAAAACAAAATAAAATCCCACGGGATCCAGGGAAATGCATCAAGGTGGATACAAGATTGACTCAGTGGCAGGAAAGAAAGGGTATTTGTTGACGGTTGTTTTAGAGACTGGAAGGCTGTTTCCAGTGGCGTTCCGCAGGGCTCAGTACTGGATCCCTCGCTTTTTGTGGTCTATATTAATGATTTGGACTTAAATGTAGGGGGCATTATCAAGACGTTTGCAGATGACACAAAGATTGACCATGTGGTAGCCGGTGAGGAGGGTAGCTGCAGACGACAGAAAGATAGTGATGGCCTGGTCAGATGGGCAGAAACGTGGCAAAAGGAATTCAACTTGCAGAAGTATGATCTGAAGAATCTATTCACCATAACATCGAAGAGGGGGAATAGAGTTAAAGTGATTGGTAGAAAGATCAGAAAGGAGATGAGGGTGGTGCTGGGTCTGCAATTCACTACCTGAAAGGGTAGTTGAGTCAGAAACCCTCAACTCATTCAAACATAGTCTGGATATCCACCTTAAGTGCTGTTATCTGCAGCTCTACGCACCAAATGCTGAAAGATGGGATGAGAATAGATGGATCATTTTCTGGCTGGCGCAGACAAGATGGGCCAAGTGGCTGCTTTCTGTGCCTTAACTTTCTATGATTCTACGAGAATGCTTCCAGGGATTGGGGTATTTTAGTTACAAGGTTAGTTTGGAGAAGATGGAGTTGCTCTCCCTGGAGTAAAGGAGATTGAGAGAGATTTGATAGAAGTCTACAAGATTATGATCGGTTTAGAGAAGATAGACAAGGAAACATTGTTCCCATTAACTGATGAAACACGGACTAGGGGACACAGATGGAAGGTTTTGGGTAAGAGATGCAGGGGGAATATGAGGAAGAACTTTTTTACACAGTGGATGTTAATCAGCTGGAATTCACAGCCCGTGAGTGTGGTGGAAGCTGAGACAATCAATGATTTCAAAAGGAAACCAGATGGACATCTGAAGGAAATGAACTTGCAGGGATACGGGGATTGAGCGGGGGAGTGGGACTGACTCGATTGTTCCACAGAGAGCTGGTACAGAGGGGCCGAATGGCCTCCTCCTATTTCGTAAACGACTCTGACGCTCTGTGAATCTGTTGGATATGCCGCCCACTGCTGCCTGGAGAATGATCTGGATGCAGTGAAGATCAATGGAACTGTGACTTTAACGGCCACTGACAGATCCGTCCCCACCCTGGTGTGAGGCTCCAGGTCGTGTTACGGGAGTTGACACAGCTCTATGACCACCTCCTTATTGAATCAGAGTCACCGCACACACTGCTCCTGGGTTAGGTGTAGGTAGAAAAAGTGCCCTTGGAACACCCCAGGTGGGTAGGGCAGAGCCCCCTCCTCTTTTCTCTTTACAGAGACTCCCCACTCTGCAGCCTCTACTCCATTTGTTGGTCATGAGTCAGACCCAGAGACACTTTAACTACAATCCCAATACCTCGTCCAGTGTTGGGTCACCATATCCTCTGTTCTCCCTGAATGTCTGCAGCAGCTCACAACACAACCTCCAGAAAACCATCCACAGCACCTCCACTAACTTTACAATAACAGAACTAAGTCTAAAGCCCCTCACCTGTAAGTTGGATGCCTGATCCTATAAAATAACTTTGGGGGGTGGTGGTGGGATGGGGGGGGGGGTGGGTGGGGGGGTGGGGGGGTGGAGGTGCGGTGGTTCCTCATGCTGCTGAATGAATGCTAAGCTGAGAGTGACTTACACAGGTGGTCAGTGGACATGCACAGAGCAAGTTTCAAAATCGTACATCAATCCTGCCAAAAGGGCTGACTGACATCAGTACTAACGCCTCCTCACACTAACAACACATACATGGCACCCAGGCTAGATCCCTGCCCAACATGGGACACTGTGTGGACCACAATAAAAGTGGCCATCTGTGCAGTTCACATCATTTTATGGATTTATAATTGGAAGGTGACCAGGATAGAATTGGAAGAGTCAAGTGTGGATTTAACAATGTCACGATGAGGGTTTACGCAGCTGGTAGGCTGAGGCACATATTAAAGAGGTGTTATTTGTGTCAAGGAAACACGATACGCCAATGAGGAATTTTAATTCATCAGTTGGAAACTTACATTAAAGTTTTAATGGAAAAAATCCTGCAAGAAACTGGCAGCCAAGATGGCCACTGCAATTTGTATCTGAAGCACCTTTTCACATTCCAACGTCTCCAACAGGAGACACATGTCTGATGAGCCTGGACCCAAAATAATGGCTTGCTCTTGAGACTGAATTTGCTAAGATTGCGTTCATTAGCATGGAATTCAAGGACATCCTGACACACTGACCTTGAAAGCGTAAACTACTCCAAGTGTCAACAATGGCATCCTGAGCCCTAGGGAGATGGCAACTCCTCACCTTGAATCTCATTAGAAGGCTCCAGAAAATATATTGAGGCAGCCATGAGACCGTCTGACCATCTCTGTGAAAGCTGGCAGTTTCCCCTGGACAAAGACAGACAAACCAGTGATTGAAACTGGCAGAAACAGAAGGGTGGTCTCCTTCCCCCCTCCCCTAGCCACCCCCCAACCCCAAGCCCCGTTCTCTTTCTGTCTCTCACCAGATGACATCACAAGTTTGAAAACCATCAGCGACTGTGGACCCTCCAATCCTACAGATTGCTACAGACTGAGGCACGAGGGTAAAAAGGCCACCTACCAGTCTGCCTTCAAGAAAATCCTGAACCATGTGGATCAGTCACAACGGGCACTTCGACCAGCCAAAGACTTCAAGAGTACAACTTCAGCCGGAAGATCAGGGATTTATCAAACCTCACAGACTGCATATTATGTTTTCGAACATAGAACATAGAACAGTACAGCACAGTACAGGCCCTTCGACCCACGATGTTGTGCCGAACCTTTAACCTACTCTAAGATCCATCTAACTACCTACCCTTCATTCTACTATCATCCATGTACCTATCCAAGAGTCGCTTAAATGCCCCTAATGTATTTGCTTCTACTACCACCGCTGGCAGCGCATTCATCACACCCACCACTCTCTGTGTAAAGAACCTACCTCTGACATCTCCCCGAAACCTTCCTCCAATCACCTTAAAATTATGCCCTCTGGTGATAGCCCTTTCCACCCTGGGAAAAAGTCTCTGACTATCCACTCTATCTATGCCTCTCATCATCTTGTACCCCTCTATCAAGTCACATCTCATCCTTCTTCGCTCCAATTAGAAAAGCCCTAGATCCCTCAATCTTTCTTCGTAGGACATGCCCTCCAGTCCAGGCAGCAGCCTGGTAAATCTCCTCTGCACTCTCTCTAAAGCTTCCACATCCTTCCAATAATGAGGCGACCAGAACTGAACACAATATTCCAAGTGTGGTCTAACCAGGGCCTTATAGAGCTGCAGCATAACCTTGTGGCTCTTAAACTCAATCCCCCTGTTAATGAAAGCCAACACACCATACGCCTTCTTTACAACCCTATCAACTTGGGTGGCAACTTTGAGCGATCTATGGACATGGACCCCAAGATCCCTCTGTTCCTCCACACTAACAAGAATCCTGTCTTTGAGCCTGCATTCCGCATTCAAATTCGACCGTTGATTTATTCTGGACTCTAATCCAGCCACGATTTTATTTCTTATTCTGTAATCTATTTGTGTACGTGAGATTCTTGGGTCAGTGACAGCATAAATGCATAACGTATGTTTTTATTATTTTATTTTGATTGGGTTTAGATATTAAGTGTATTAAACTCACCTCTTTCATGGTTAAACTCAAGAAAACCTTTCCGATTGGTTCCTTCACTATTACACCAAAGGTAAAAAGTAAAACATCACAAAAATGGTAAATACATCCATGGTTAAAAAAGAACAAACACGATTGCGGTCAAATAAGAGGAAGGACAAGAGGACCGACTGTGAACCCTCATCACCTGGCTGTATCAATATGTAGGGTTGGAGGTGGAGTTAATATGGAGATCAACTGAGCTCAGCATTAAAGATACCAGAGGCTGTAAACTTCCTGGTTCAGCCTCAGTGAGGGGATTACAGATCGTGGAGAGGGAACAGAGTTTGTGACAGAAAGTGAAGACAATGGATTCAGTCTTCTCACGATTTAAATGACAAGAACCCTAATTCACTGAAATATGGTTTATGAATCTAATAGTTGGATACAGAGACTTACCGGGGACACCAATAATAGCGAGGAAAGGATAGTAAATTGTTTGAATCATCTTCAGTGCATAATAGATCCGCCATTCTAATGTTAGCCAAGTATAATCTGCAGTAACTAAACCAAACCAAGAGGAGAAACTCCTGCTGTCCATTGTTATAACATTCCAATCTATTGTTCTCAGATTCTGACCCATTGTTGTAACATTCCAATCTACTGCTCACAGATTCTGATCTATCCTCTCCCTCTCTCTGGAGCTGCTGATCCCTGTTAGTGCCGGGTTTGATGCACCAGCTGACATTATGGGTAAGACATTAAATGAAGACCCTTATTAATAGAAGAGGGAAACCCTCCAGTGACACAATTAGTGTCCAAAGAGACTGACATTAATTACAGTCACTGAACAAACAGGTTGAGTTAACCCCTTTCAATCCAGTACTTTTGTACCACAATAACGTAGAACATTTAGCTGGTCTGGATGGGATGAGTGACGGTTGCTGAGGGAAGGAATGGTGGAAATACCAAAGGCACTGGCCAGAATCTTCCAATCCTCCTTGGATATGGGAGTGGTGACAGAGGACTGAAGGGTTGTAAATGTTACATCCTGTGTTAAAAAGGAGAGATAAGATAAACCCTGCAACTACTGACCAGTCAGTTTAATGTCGGTGGTTGGAAATTTCTAGAGGCCATAACCCAGTACAAAAATATATAATCCTTGGAAAAACATGGGATAATAATTGACAAACAGGCTGGATAGGTTAATGGAAAATCATGTCTGATAATCCTGATCAAGTTCGTTGATGACAGAACTGTGAGAGCTGATGAGGATAGTGTGTTTAGTGTTATGTATATAGACTTTCAAAAGACCTGTAATCAAATGACATTTCATAGACTTGTTATGAAAAATGTAACACATGGATTATTGTGAGAGTGATAGTGTGGATATGATACTGACTCAGGGAGAGAAAGCAGCGAAAAGTGGTGAACAGACATTGTTCAGACTGGGGGAGGGGGAGAATACAGTGCTGTATCTCAGGGGTCGATATTAGAAACAGTGCTCGTCCTGACATATAGATAAATATATAAATGACATAGACTTAGAGTAAAACAAAAACATAATTTCAACTCTTGCAGATGACATGTAAATCATAAATGCTGTCACTAGTGTGGCAGACAGAAGCAGGATTAATGAGGACATGGACAGTCTGATGGAGAAATGAGAATACACATGGTGAATGAAATTTAACACATAGTACTGGGGAAGTGATTATTTTGTGAGGGATAATAAGGGGAGTGAATAGAAACTGAACTGCACCATTTAAAAGATGGTACAGGAGCACAGAGTCTGGGCGTGTATGTACAGACATCTTCAATGGTGGCTGGACAAGTGGTGAAGGATTTAAAAAGGCATAGGGGATCGTTAGAATTATAACTAGAAGCAAAGAATTAAAAAAAACAACACAAGAACATTCTGCTAAGACTAGATAAATGACTGTTTAAGCCTCAGCTGGAATATTGTGTCCCATTCTGGACACCACACTTTATGAAGGATTCCAAGGCCTTGGATATGGTGCCTAGGTAATATACTAGAATGGTAACAGGGATGAGGGACTTCAGTTATGCGGAGAGAAGATGAGATTGTTCTCCTTAGAGCAGAGAAGATAAAAGGGAGATTTAATCGAGGGGCTGAAAATGATGATGTGTTTTTCTAGAATAAATAAGGAGAATCTGGTTTCACTGGATGAAGGTTCAGTAACCAGAGAACACAGTTTAATGTTGATTAACAAACAAACAGAGGAGAGATGAGGAGATTTTCTTTTCTTTACACAGCGAGTGTTTATGATTTGGAATTCACTTCCTGAAAGGGTTGTGGAAGCAGATTTAACAGAAGCTTTCAGTCGGGAATTGGATCAATACTAACAGGGTGATTTACTGGACTGGGAGAAAAGAACAGGGGAGAGGAATAATTGGGAAATCTCCTTCAAAGAGCTGGAACTGGTACGATTTGTTAAATAGTCTCCTCCTGTGCTGTGTGATTCTCTGACTGTCTGATAACAGAAACCATTGAGTACGTATCTCATGTGTACAATTGACATTCAGCAGTTTTTAATCCCGAGATTAATCGTTACTTGTTTTCTGATGAAGACAACAGGAGAAAGACAAGCACAAGGGGTTGGTGAGGTAAATTGTGTTGACAATTTGTTTATTGGATTATAACATCTCTCTCTGATCACAGACCTCGCCTGGTTTCAATCCGTCAATTACAAACTCATTGATTTTATTCCTATTTTATTTCCTGTCTATCCGTTCTCAGGATATGGGTGATACTGACAAGGAAGGCCAGCATTACTTCCCCATCCCTGGTTGCCATGAGAAAATGGTGGGCCTTCATCCTGAACCACAGCAGTCCGTGATGTGAAGGTGTTCCCTCAAACAAACCAACATTTAGTATTTTGAGGAGGCAGTTTCATTTCTGAGTAGTTCGGAATGAGTTGGGTCAGAAAGCTAGGATGAGAATTTTAAAATCGAGGCATTACTGGACCAGGAACCAACGTAAGCCAGTGAGCATAGTAGTGATGGATCAACGGGACTTGGTGGGAAGGCCTGTTACCCGACCCGAACCCGATGGGACCCCATGACATGTGTCGGGCCATTCTTCCGAACTCGACCTTTGGGCTTGGGTCGGGTCGGGTCGGTCTCGGGGGAAAATGGAGGGACCTGGGCCGGGTCGGGCTCGGGTCCCATATGGCTCCGTCGGATTCAGGTCGGGTTTCTGTTTGTGACTTGAGCAGGCCTTTAACTTGGTGCGAGTTTGGATAGGAATTTTATTTGTGCTGAAGTTTATGGCAGGGGCAGCACGGCTTCGATACAGATTCAAGCTGCCTCGAAACTGTTCAGTTCAACACAAGTTTAAAAAACGGGGGAAAGGAAAGAAAAAAGAGGAAAAAAATGGGGTTAGATACAGAGTAAATCTTTCTCTACACTGTCCCCATCAAACACTCCCAGAAGAGGTACAGCATGGGGTTAGATACAGAGTAAAGCTCCCTCTGCACTGTCCCCATCAAACACTCCCAGGACAGGTACAACACTGGGATTGGCTGGGCAATTTGAAGCACTTCCTGCCAGCAATCAGGGGGAGCAGCTGCACCTGTGCTGCAGCAACTGCAGAGTGGAGACTGGAGAAAGTGGAGACAGGTAGAACATAGAACATGACAGCGCAGTACAGAACGGTCGGCCCTCGATGTTGCGCCGACCTGTGAAACCATCTGACCTACACTATTCCATTTTCATCCATATGTCTTTCCAATGACCACTTAAATGCCCTTAATGTTGGCGAGTCCACTACTGTTGCAGGCAGGGCGTTCCACGCCCCTACTACTCTCTGAGTAAACAAACTACCTCTAACATTTGTCCTATATCTATCACCCCTCAACTTAAAGCTATGTCCCCTCGTGATTGTCATCACCATCCGGGGCAAAAGACTCTCACTATCCAACCTATCTAACCCTCTGATTATCTTATTTGTCTCTATTAGTCACCTCTCCTCCTCCTTCTCTCTAACGAAAACAACCTCAAGTCCCCCAGCCTTTCCTCGTAAGACCTTCCCTCCATACCAGGCAACATTCTAGAAAACCTCCTCTGCACCCTTTCCAAAGCTTCCACATCCTTCCTATAATTTGGTGACCAGAACTGCACGCAATACTCCAGGTGCGGCCGCACCAGAGTTTTGTGCAGGTGCAGCATGACCTCGTGGCTCCGAAACTCGATCCCCCTAATAATAAAAGCTAACACACCATATGCCTTCTTAACAGCCCTATTAACCTGGGTGGCAACCTTCAGGGATTTATGTACCTGGACACCAAGATCTCTCTGCTCATCTACACTACCAAGAATCTTCCCATTAGCCCAGTACTCTGCATTCCTGTTACTCCTTCCAAAGTGAATCACCTCACACTTTTCAGCATTAAACTCCATTTGCCATCTTTCAGCCCAGCTCTGCAGCCTATCTATGTCCCTCTGTAACCTACAACATCCTTCGGCACTATCCACAACTCCACCGACCTACGTGTCATCCGCAAATTTACTAACCCACCCTTCTACACCCTCATCCAGGTCATTTATAAAAATGACAAACAGTAGTGGCCCCAAAACAGATCCTTGCGGTACACCATTAGTAACTAAACTCCAGGATGAACATTTGCCATCAACCACCACCCTCTGTCTTCTTTCAGCTAGCCAACTTCTGATCCAAGGCTCTAAATCACCTTCAATCCCATACTTCCGTATTTTCTGCAATAGCCTACCGTGGGGAACCTTATCAAACGCCTTACTGAAATCCATATACACCACATCCACTGCTTTACCCTCATCCACCTGTTTGGTCACCTTCTCGAAAAACTCAATAAGGTTTGTGAGGCACGACCTACACTTCACAAAACCGTGCTGACTATCTCTAATGAACTTATTCTTTTCAAGATGATTATAAATGCTATCCTTTATAACCTTTTCCAACATTTTACCCACAACCGAAGTAAGGCTCACAGGTCTAAAATTACCAGCGCTGTCTCTACTCCCCTTCTTGAACAAGGGCACATTTGCAATCCTCCAGTCTTCCGGCACTATTCCTGTCGACAATGACGACATAAAAATCAAGGACAAAGGCTCTGCAATCTCCTCCCTGGCTTCCCAGAGAATCCTCGGATAAATCCCATCTGGCCCAGGGGACTTATCTATTTTCACACTTCCCAAAATTGCTAACACCTCCTCCTTGTGAACCTCAATCCCATCGAGCCTAGTAGTCTGTATCTCAGTAATCTCCTCGACAACATTTTCATTCTCTATTGTAAATACTGACGAAAAATATTCATTTAACGCTTCCCCTATCTCCTCTGATTCCACACACAACTTCCCACTACTATCCTTGATTGGCCCTAATCCAACTCTAGTCATTCTTTTATTCCTGATATACCTATAGAAAGCCTGAGGGTTTTCCTTGATCCTATCCGCCAATGGCTTCTCGTGTCCTCTCCTCGCTCTTCATAGCTCTCCCTTTAGATCTTTCCTGGCTAGCTTGTAACGCTCAAGCGCCCTAACTGAGCCTTCACGTCTCATCCTAACACAAGCCTTCTTCTTCCTCTTGACAAGCGCTTCAACTTCTTTAGTAAACCACGGCTCCCTCGCTCGACAACTTCCTCCCTGCCTCACAGGTACATACTTATCAAGGACACGCAGTCGCTGCTCCTTGAATAAGCTCCACATTTCGATTGTGCCCATCCCCTGCAGTTTCCTTCCCCATCCTACGCATCCTAAATTTTGCCTAATCGCATCATAATTTCCTTTCCCCCAGCTATAAGTCTTGCCCTGCGGTATATACCTGTCCCTGCCCATCGCTAAGGTAAACCTAACCGAATTGTGATCACTATCACCAAAGTGCTCACCTACATCTAAATCTAACACCTGGCCGGGTCCATTACCCAGTACCAAATCCAATGTGGCATCCCCCCTGGTTGGCCTGTCTGCATACTGTGTCAGAAAACCCTCCTGCACACACTGGACAAAAACTGACCTATCTAATGTACTCGAACTACAGTATTTCCAGTCAATATTTGGAAAGTTAAAGTCCCCCAAAACAACTACCCTGTTACTCTCGCTCCTGTCGAGAATCATCTTCGCTATCCTTTCCTCTACATCTCTGGAACTTAAGTTTGGACTGTTTGGGGGGAGAGAGAAGAGGCCGGAAGACTTGGGCGGGGTTGCCAAATCCAGTAGGGGGCCCCTGTATTTGTATTGGTGCTTGCACACAGGGAGCTCCGTTCCCACCCCAATTACCTGCTCAGGACAGCTGGAGTTGCCTGGGGAAGACTTTTTTTGTTAAAAGCAGAAGAGGAGAGTACCGGGCGGCTTCAGCCATCCCGGGCGAAGAAGCCTCCCCCAACTAGAAGACAACAAACAGTTTTGGACTAATTGTTACAAAGGTGCACCAACTGGCAGTTGGATCAAACATCCCTGTCAGCCTTTCTCTCCCTTCCTCCACTCAGTCGCCTCAGTTATCTATCCTCCTATTTTCTTTTACCTTCTTACCCCTATCATCCTCAACTCCCACTCCACTTTGTTTTCAGTTTGTTTGTTTATTGTTTCAATTGTAAATTTGCTTTGTTTCTTGGGGGTGGACGTGGCTCTTAGACCCCATGGCAAGCCCTCCTTCGCCGGTGGCGCGGCCTTCCCGTACATATGCTGCTGCGGCTGCTGCAGCTGCACCTGTTGCCCCGTCGCCGTTTGCTTTATTAACATCGAAATATGGGGTCAATAGATACATCCAACCGAACATGACTATAGAGGCATGTGTGAAAGCAATGGCCGAGGTTGTCGGCCCTTCGGCCATTGTTGCAGCCTCTAAAATGTACGGGAAAGCAGTGTTATTCCTGAAGACCGAGCGGGCGGTGTCCCTGGCTCTGAGCAAGGGGCTCACCGTGGGCGGACCTTCCTGCCAGTGGACCAACTGGAGGCCACTGTGTAAAGGCTCACTCTATCCAATGTCCCGCCCTTCATTCCTGGTGAGCTCCTCCTTCCCCACCTGCACCGTCTGGGGCAGGTAAAGACGGGGCTCATCCCAGTCCTGCTCGGTCTTCGGGAGAACAGCCTCTGACATGTGTGCTCCTTCCGCCGCCAGTTATTCATGCAGCTGGCGTGGGAGGAGGTTACAGAAGGCCACTTTAATGTAGAGTTCCAGGGGATGGCCTACTGCGTCTTCTGGACCTTGGACGGGGTGCGGTGCCATGTCTGTAAGGGGGTGGGCCATGTTCGTAAGAACTGCCCCAACCTCCCTCCTGCCAACTCCAAATCGGCGGCCCAGGGTGGCACCGCTGCACCTCCTCCCACCCCCCTACTCCTCTACCAGATACCATACAGTCGGTACCGGAGGCTGTGGTTTTCACGGCCTCCGGCAGGGAGGGGGTGACCGTCCAAGTGGAAGGAAGGCGCGGAGGAGAAATCAACATCGAGAGGCGCGTCCCCTGGACACAGAGACACTACCCGAGTCTGAGCTCAGCACAAAGCCCGATCTCGGGGAGTCAACTTGCCCCAGGGCTGGGCTCAGGCACAGGGTGAATAAAAAAAAGGTGAGTGCTGAGGTGGAGGCCTCTGATAATATGGAGGTCTCTGAGCCTCCGCACCCAACTGGGAAAAAGAGGAGAAGGCAGCCTTCCACAGAGGTGACAAGGGGCCCTGAGGCGCAGGGCCCATCTGTTGAAGGTGAGCTGTCTCCGGTTTCGGGTCCCCAGGTTTCCCGTAACGCCACCACCAAGGCCACAAAGTCTGGGCAGGAGATCCCTATTCCTCAGGATGGAGTGGAGGGGGAGACACCTGTACATGTGACCCCTCCAGGGGAAGCCGGTGGAGCCGTGCTTGTGATGGAGGAGCCTGGGGACGCCACCCATTCTGCCACTGCCACTGGGTCGGGTGCCCTGAGTAAAGGGGAGGGCGGGGCCTCAAAGTGTCGGCCCTCCCAGCTGGAGTCCGCCACCAACCAGGATACACCCGACCCGGTTGTAACCGAGAACGCTGCCCCATCTGCTGGGCCTGTGGGTGCTGGCGGAGGGGGAGATGGCCTCCTCCCTCCGCCTCCTCAGGTCTCGGCTCCGGCTGGATTTCTGGAGTCGGGAACGCCTGTCTCCCCTGGACCACTCATTGGCCTGGGGATGGAGGTGAGGGGTTTCCTGAACTGCTGGCGCCCACAGGCTCCAGTTTCACAATAGAACA
Organism: Heterodontus francisci; assembly: GCF_036365525.1. NCBI lineage: Eukaryota > Metazoa > Chordata > Chondrichthyes > Heterodontiformes > Heterodontidae > Heterodontus > Heterodontus francisci. The sequence continues at coordinate 3,022,797 of NW_027141724.1, forward strand.
AAGAGAGGACTCCTCCGCCATCGATCCTGGGGGTGGGATCCTGATGGAAGCGGGATCAGCTGGCGCTGCCGGGACGTCCGCCCCACAGTGTGTGGTGGGTGTGTCGGCTTGTGGCGGTGATGACCCTGAGGAGGATGGGGATTCGGTGCGGGGCACGGAGGATGATCTTGATTCCATCGCCAGTGAGGTGGTGGAGTCTCTCGTGCCTCCCACTGAATCTCCTCTCATCCCCACGGCGGAACTCCGGGATTTCCTCGCGGTTTGCAGGGGTTGCCGCAATCAAGTTCAGCTGGCCCTCGACCGTTGGTCGAATCTGGCGCTGATCATCCAGTCCGTCCGTGCCACCCTTAAGATAGCGGGCAAGCGCGCGGACGTGAAACTGGTTGAGAGGCGCCGTTTTAATGTGTTCCCCCTGCTGCCTCAACATCAATGGCAGCAGGGGGTCTCACCGCAGATTTGCCAATCTCTCAGTCCTCAGGGAAGGGAGATACGCGGTGAGCTTTCCGCAGGAATCCCACACCGTTCCGGGAGATGAAGCCACCTGGCTCCTGGAGTGGCAGGGTGGGTTCTACATGAGTCACCTCACCCCTATTTCTAATGTGGTGGCTATCTTGTTGGCCCCGACCTTTCAGCCGGAGATCTTGGGGGTCAAGGAGCTAGTGCCGGGCTGCTTGCTCCACCACGCCGTTCGTCTGGGGACCGTGCTGCTCCACTTTGTGAACGTGTACGCGCCCAGGCCCGGCGCGTTGCAAGCGCGCTTCTTTGAAGAAGTGTCTGCTCTCTTGAGCTCCATCGATAGCAGCGAGTGCATCATCCTCGGGGGGGGGTGGGATTTTAATTGCACCCTCGAGGTGGGGGATCGCTTCAGTCCCCAGCACGGCGAAGCGTCGGTGGAGAAGTTGAGGGCACTGATCAGCTCCCTTAACTTGGTGGACGTCTGGCAGAATCTGCATCCCGACTCCAGCGCCTTCACATGGCGGTCTGGAGGAGGAGGGTCGCGAAACGACCGCCTCTACTTTTCGCAGGCGTACGTCTCACGCGGCTCGGCGGCCTTCAGGTGGCTGGTGCCATGCTCCACCACTTGGTGTGGGCAGAGTTCTTTCCGCTCCGCACGCTGGTGGGATCTGCGTACTGGCACATTAACAACTGGCTGCTGAGGACGAGCGGTTCCGGGACTCGTTCTGTCGATTCTGGGCCGACTGGAGAAGGAAGCAGGGGGGCTTCCCCTCCTTGAGGCTGTGGTGGGATGTGGGTAAGACTCACATCCGCGTCTTCTGTCAGGAGTACGTGAAGGGGTCGACCAAGAGACTTGGTGTCCCGCCTCGGTCATGCCATCATGGACCTGGCCCTGTGGCAGGTGTACAAAGAGAAGTAGGGCGCGCTGAGGGACCTGCAGCTCATAGGGTCCCGAGGCGCGTACGTGAGGTCGCGGATCCAGATTCTGGAAGATTTGAACCGCGCCTCACCCTTCTTCTACTCGATGGAAAAATGGCGGGGGTGCGTAAGCAGCTCGTCGAGCTGCTGGCCGACGGCGGATCCTCCATCACGGATCCGGAGAGAATGGGCCTCCTGGACCGTACTTATTGCAGTGCGTTGTTCTCTCCGGATCCGTCCAGCGAGGATGCACGCAGAGTTTTGTGGGAGGACCAGCCGCAAGTCAGCCCGGAGGGCGCCGAAGGATTGGAGGCTCCACTCACGTTAGCAGAGCTCACCGGCGCCCTCCACCAGCTCTCGAGCGGCAAATCCCCAAGGTTGGATGTGTTGACCGTGGAGCTCCTCAGGGCGTTCTGGGACATCCTGGGGGACGATTATGCGCGGGTCCTGGGGGAAAGCCTGGCGACCGGGGAGATGCCCCGGCGGTCGTCGTCCTGCTGCCGAAGAGGGGCGATCTCCACCTGCTTAAAAACAGGCGTCCGGTCTCCCTCCTCAGCACGGATTATAATATCTTTGCCCGGGCTATGTCTACCCGCCTGGGCTTCATGGTGGCCCACATGATCCACCCCGACCTGTCCTACACGGTCCCGGGCCGGTCCATCCAGGACAACATCCACCTGTTCTGGGACCTGATCCATCTTTCCCAGAGGACTGGTCAGTTGGTCGCCTTTCCCTCCCTCGATCAGGAGAAGGCGTTCGACAGGGTGGATCACAAAAACCTTTTCGGGACACTGCGCACTTTTGGACTCAGGCCGCATTTGCAGGAGGTTGACGGGATTGACTCTGCGTGAGCCGGCCATAGGGTCGTCCTCTCGGCTTCCGCAGACGACGTGCTCCTCGTGGTCACAGATCCCGTTGACTTGCGGAGGATGCGTGACTGCCAGCAAACCTTTTCTGCTGTGTCCTCCGCGAGGATCAATTGGGAGAAATGTTCCGGACTCCTGGTTGGTCAGTGGCGGGTGGACTCCCTGCCATAGGAGATGACACCTTTTGCGAGGAGCACCACGCACCTCCTTTATCTGGGAGTCCACCTTAGCCCCGCTGAGGAAGCCTGGCCGGCAAACTGGCAGGAGTTGGAGGCGAAAGTCACCACACGACTGGGGCGCTGGACAGGACTGCTCCGAGTGCTTTCCTACAGGGGCCGAGCGTTGGTCATAAACCAACTGGTGGCCTCCATGCTGTGGTACAGGTTGGTCACTCTGGCCCCGCCCCCTGTATTTGCCACCAAGATCCAGAAGAAACTCGTCGATTTCTTCTGGGACAGGAGGAAACACTGGGTCTCTGCCGCGGTCCTGAGTCTCTCGATTGAGGAGGGCGGTCAGTTGCTGGTGTGCGTCCACACCCAGGCTGCGACTCTCCGCCTTCGGGCCCTGCAGAGATACCTGTACGTCGAGCATCCTCCCAGATGGTGTGCGCTGGCGACGTATTTTTTCCGCCAGTGTCACTGCCTTCAAGACGACACGCAGCTCCCGATCGAGTCCGTTAGCCGCACCTCTCTGAGGGAGTTGCCTGTCTTTTACTGGGATGTATTCTGCGTCTGGAACATGGTCGCCTCCAGTCAGGGCGCTCCCCCGCCGGCGGAGGAGAGCGCCTCGGCTGTCCGGGCGGCCGACTCCGGGGACTGTCCGGCGGGCGGAGGAGTAGCCGAAACCCCCGGGACGCCCCTCACTGCGGGTGACTCGGGGGCTCGGGAGTGCGGAGCGATCCCGGCGGAGCTTACCCCCGCTCGGCCGGAACTGCTCATCGGACCCAGGCCCCGAAACCCTCCTCGGGAGCCGGTCCCGCACAACCCGAGCCGCCTCTCGGAAATGCCCTCCGTGCCATTCCAATCGGCGCGGAGGGGTTTCCTGTACGGGCTGCTCCTGCACACTCTCCACTTCCTCGCCCTCGTCAGCCGGCCGGACACGCCCTGGAGGTCCGCGTTGCCATCAGGCGGCGAGGGGAAACCCCGATGGAGGTCTCTCTACGCGGGAGTCTTCCCCCTTTACATCGGGGACCTGGGGTGGAGGGTGCTGCACAGAGCAGTCCCGTGCAATAGGCTTTTAAGTAGGTTCACGGACTCCCAGGCCACCTGTACTTTCTGCGGCCTGGACGAGTCCGTGTTCCACATTTATACGGAGTGTGCGAGGTTGCAGCCCCTATTTAAGTATCTGAAGGGGCTGCTCCTCAAATTCTGGCTGCACTTCAGTCCCACGCTCCTGATCTTTGGGCACCCGGTGCGGAGGGGCTTGGGCCGGGAGGAGGATCTCCTCGTCGGTCTGCTCCTGGGCCTGGCCAAGGTGGCAATTCACAGGTCCAGGTTGCGGGCCGTCGGGGGGTCCGTCCTCCCCGATTGCCTGCCCCTCTTCCGCGGTTACGTTCGCGCCCGGGTGTCCCTGGAAAAGGAGCATGCGGTGTCTGCCGGTACGCTTGAGACCTTCCACGACCGGTGGGCACCGCAGGGACTGGAGTGCATTGTTGACGCCGAGAGTGGCATTTTAATTTGAGTTTTTTGTTTATTTATCTGGTTTTAATAAAGTTATTTAAAAAAAATATATAAGTGTGTATATAAAGGGGGCCTGATGAATAAAGGCCCCCTCGACATAAAAAATATATAAAGGGGGCCTGAGGAATAAAGGCCCCCTCGAGAGAAAAAAAAAACGGGGTGACTCCTGGCTAATTGGAGGTGCTGAGTGCATCAACGAGATGCAGCTGTGTGCAGATGCTGAAGGCTGGAGGCTGGAAGACTGCTGCAAGAGGGAGAGACTGAGATTGAAACAAAGGGTTTACATCTGTCTTTTTGAAAGAAGAAAGCAGGAGGTCAGAAGAACTGACAACTCATGTGAGTTTGGGTTTTGTAATCCTTTCATTGATTGTTGTGGGGAGGGGGAAAGGAAGAGATCATAAAACCTTGGGTGGGGTTGCTTGTTTGAACAGGGAGCTCCTGTGTTTAAAAGCATTGAAGAGGAGCTCTTTCCCCACTCCAAAGAGCTAGCCTGGGATAGCTGGATCTGCCCAGGTGAAGAGACTTTCTCTTAACTGTGTAAACCACATCAGAAGCAGAGTGTGACGGGGCAACTACAGCCGTCCCAGTTGAAGACATCGCACCCCTCCCACCACCAACTGGAAGACCAGCACAAGGACTTCCTGAATTAACACCAGCAAATAGATTGGTTCCTCCAGACCCTCCTCTCATTCAGCCTCTCTCCCTAGCCATACCCTCCAGTCGATGCTTTTTGGGATAACTCATTATTTGTTATTCCTTTCTCTCGATTTCTATTTTTATTTTTTCTCTCAACGCTGGGTCTACCCCATGGCTTTACAGTCCTGTCCAGAGGCGGGGCCTTCCTATGCTGCAGCAGCTGCTCCTGTGGCCCTGTCACCATTTAAAATATTGACATCGAAGCATGGGGTGAAGAGTTACACCCATCCCAATATGTCTATAGAGGCCTGTGTGAAGGCAATGGCCAAGGTTGTCGGCCCCTCGACCATTGTGGCAACCTCAAAAATGTAGGGGAATGCTGTGTTCTTCCTGAAGACGGAGCAGGCCATATCCCTGACCCTGAATAAAGGGCTCACTGTGGGTGGGAATTTCCTGCCGGTGGTCCCTCTTGGGGCCACTGCGCAGCGGATAATACTATCAAATGTCCCGCCCTTCCTTCCCAGTGAGCTCCTCCTCCCCCACCTGCACCATCTGGGGGAGGTAAGGTCGGGGCTCCCGCCAGTCCCGCTAGATCTTTGGGAGCACAGCCTCCGGCATGTCTACTCCTTCCGCCGCCGGCTATTTATTCAGCTGCCGTGGGAGGAGGTCTTGGAGGGCGATTTCGATGTAGAGTTCCAGGCGACGGCCTACCGCATCTTCTGGACCTCGGACGGGGCGCGGTGCCTCATCTGCAAGGGGGTGGGGCATGTTCGTCCACCATTTCCACCTCGGCGGCCCAGTGTGGCGCCACTGCACCACCTCCAATTCCAACACACATCCTCCAGACACTGCTCAGTCGGTTCCGGAGGCTATGGTTTTCAGAGCCTCCAGCGGGGAGGGAAATGCCCGTCCGGGTGGAAGAAAGGCGTGGAGGAAAAGTAAACACCGAGAGGCTCGTCCCCTAGACACCATGACACAACCCGAGCCTGAGCTCAGCCCAAGGTCCGCTCCCAGGGAATTCAACTGTCCCAGGGCTGGGCTCAGGCCCAGAATAACTAAAAAAAGGAGGGTGCGGCGGCTGAGGCCTCTGATGACATGGAGGTCCCTGAGCCTATGCGCCTGAGCGGGAAAAAGAAGAGAAGGCACCGCTCCACAAGGTAACACAGGGCTCTGAGGTGCAGGGCCCTCCTGCCACCACCACCAACGTGAAGGCTGCAAAGTCTGGGCAGGAGCTCCCTATTCCTCAGGATGGAGGGGAGGGGGAGGCCCCTCTCCATGCAGCCCCTCCTGTGGGAACAAGTGGAGCTCTACCTTTGGTGGGGGAGCCTGGGGACGCCTCCCATTTTGCCATTGGGTCGGGTGCCCTGTGTGGAGAGGTGGGCCAGGCCCCAATGGGTTGACCCTCCCAGCCAGAATCCACTCACTACCAGAAGACACCAGACCCGATTATAACCGCAAATGCTGCCCCATCTGCTGGACCTGTGGGTGCTGGCAGAGCGGGAGATGGCCTCCTCTCTCCGCCTATGTTCTCGGCTCTGGCTGGATTTCCAGAGTCGGGAACTCCAATATCCCCTGGACCACACATTGGCCTGGGGACGGAGGTGAAGAGGGTTCTTGAACCTCTGGTGCCCACAGGCTCCAGTTTCACAGTAGAAACCAGAGAAGACTTCTCTGCCATCGATCCTGGAGGTGGGATCGTGACAGAGATGGGAGCAGCTGGCGAGGCCGGGGCGTCCGCCCCACAGTCTGTGGTGGGTGATGACCAGGAGGAGGATGGAGACTCGGTGTGGGGCACGGAGGATGACCTTGATTCCATCACCAGTGAGGTGGTGGAGTCCCTCGTGCCTCCCACCGAGTCTCCTGTCATCCCCACGGTGGAACTCAGGGAATTCCTCAAGGCTAGCAGTGGTTGCTGCAATAAGGCTCAGCTGGCCCTCGGCCATTGGTCAAGTCTGGCACTGATCATCCAGTCCATCCGTGCCGCCCTCAAGAAAGCGGGAAAGCGGGAAACTGGTTATGAGGCGGCGTTTTAATGCATTCCTCAATGGGTTGTGCACTTCCACTCCCTCCTCACAGTGAGGTGTTGGAGACAGATTTTGAGTACCTTTGACATGAAGATAACCATAGAGAACATCAACATCAAGGGCAGCAGGGGGTCTCACCGCAGATTTCACAATCACTCAGTCCTTAGCGAAGGGAGATACGGGTGATCTTTCTGCAGAAAGCCCACACCGTTCCGGAAGACGAAGCCACCTGGCTCCTGGAGTGGCAGGGTGGGGTCTACATGAGTCACCACACCTTTACTTCTAGTGGGGTATCTTGTTGGCCCCGACTTTTCAGCCAGAGATCTTGGGTGTCAACGACCTATTGCCGGGCCGCTTACTCCACGTCACCGTTCGCCTGGGTAGCGTGCCGCTCCACTTTGTGAACGTGTACGCGCCCAGGCCCGGCGCGTTGCAAGCTCGCTTCTTTGAAGAAGTGTCCGCTCTCTTGAGCTCCATCGATAGCGGCGAGTGCATCATCCTCGGGGGGGATTTTAACTGCACCCTCGAGTTGGGGGATCGCTCCGGTCCCCAGTGCGGCCAAGCATCGATGGAGAAGTTGAGGGAACTGATCAGCTCCCTCAACTTGGTAGACGTCTGGCGGAATCTCCATCCCGACTCCAGCACCTTCACGTGGAGGTCTGGAGGAGAAGGGTCACGAATCGACCACCTCTACTTTTTGCAGGCATACGTCTCCCGCTTCTCGGCGGCCTCCATGCGGCTGGTGCCGTGCTCGCACCACCACCTGGTGTGGGTGGAGTTCACTCCGTTTGAAAGCGGGCAGGGTCCGGGTCCTGGTACTTTAACAACTGGCTGCTGGGGGACGAATGATTCTGGGACTCGTTCCGTAGATTCTGGGCCGTCTGGAGAAGGAAGCAGGGGGGGCTTCCCCTCCTTGAGGCGATGGTAGGATGTGGGAAGACAACATCCGCGTCTTCTGTCAGGAGCACGCGAAGGGGTCGACCATGAGGCGGGAAGCCGAGATCGGGCACCTAGAGAGGGGGGTATTCGACTTGGAGTCATACCTCGGTCATGCTGTGGTGGACCCGGCCCTGTGGCAGGCATATAAGGACAAGAAGGGTGCGCTGAGGGACCTGCAGCTCAACGGGTCCCGAGGCGTGGATGTGAAGTCACGTATCTAGATCCTGGAAGATTTAGACCGCGCCTCATCCTTCTTCTGCTCTCTGCAAAAATGGCAGGGGGTCCGTAAGCAGCTCGTCGAGCTGCTGGCCGACGGCGGCTCCTCCGTCACACATTTGGAGGAAATGGGCCTCCTGGTCCATACTTATTACTTATTTCAGTCCATTGTTCTCTCCGGATCCGTCCAGCGAGGACACGCGCAGAGTTTTGTTGGAAGACTTGCTGCACGGCAGCCCAGAGGGCGTCGAAGGATTGGAGGCTCCACTCATGTTGACCAGCGCCCTCCAGGTGCGCTCGACAGGCAAATCCCGGAGGCTGAACGGGCTGACCATTGAGTTACTCAGGGCATTCTGGGACGTCCTGGGGGACGATTACACGCAGGTCCTGGGGGAAGCCTGGCGACTGAGTCATCGTCCGGCTGCCGAAGTGGGGCGATCTCTGCCTGCTTAAAAACTGGCGTCCAGTCTCCCTCCTCAGCATGGATTATAAGATTTTTGCCTGGGTTATGTCAACCTGCCTGGGCTCCGTGCTGGCACGACCCGTCCTACACGATCCCAGGCTGGTCCATCCAGGCCAACATCCACCTGCTCTAGGATTTGATCCATCTTTCCCAGAGGACTGGTCAGTCGGCCGCCTTTCTCTCCCTCAATCAGAAGAAGGTGTTCGACAGGGTGGATCACGAATACCTTTTCGGGACTCTGCGGCTTTCAGACTCGGGCCGCATTTTGTGGCCCGGGTCCGACTTTTATACGTCACCGCAGAGTGTCTAGTCTAAGTTAACGGGTCCTTGATGGCGCCCCTTCGCTTTGGGAGAGGAGTGCGTCAGGGATGCCCCATGTCCGACGAATTGCAAACAATCTGCGTGGAGCCCTTCCTGTGCCTGCTTCGCAGGAGGTTGGCTGGATTGGCTCTGCGCGAGCGGGCCACGCGGGTTGTCCTCTCGGCTTCCCCCGCCGACGTGCTCCTCATGGTCACAGATCCCAATGACCTGTGGAGGATGCACGACTGCCAGCAGACCTTTTCTGCTGCGTCCTCCGCGAGGATCAATTGGGAGAAATGTTACAGACCCCTGGTGGACTCCTTGCCGAAAGAGTTGACACCTTTTGTGTGGAGCACCATATACCTCCTCTATCTGGGAGTCCACCTTAGCCCTCCTGAGGAAGCCTGGCCGGCAAACTGGCAGGAGTTGGAGGCAAAATTCACCACTCGGCTGGGGCGCTGGGCATGACTGCTCCGAGTGCTTTCCTACAGGGGCCGGGCGCTGGTCATAAACCAACTGGTGGTCTCCATGCTGTGGTACCGGTTTGTCACTTTGGGCCCGCCCCCTGCGTTAGCCACCAATAACCAGAAGAAATTCGTCGATTTCTTCTGGGGCAAGAGGAAACACAGGGTCTCTGCCGTGGTCCTATGTCTCCTGATGGAGGAGGGCGGCCAGTCGCTGGTGTGCGTCCGCACCCAGGCTGCGACTCTCCACGTTCGGACCCTGCAGAGATACCTGTACATCGATCGTCCTCCCAGATGGTGTGCGCTGGCGACGTATTTTTTCCACCAGTGTCACTGCCTTCAAGACGACACGCAGCTCCCAGTGTAGTCCGTTAGCCGCGCCTCTCTGAGGGAGTTGCCTGTCTTTTATCGGGATCTATTCCAAGTCTGGAACATGGCCACCTCCAGTCAGGGTGCTCCCTCGCCAGCTGAGGAGAGTGCCTCGGCTGTCCGGGCAGCGTACTCCAGGGTCGGACCAGTGGGCAGAGGAGTAGCCGAAGCACCTGGGATGCCCCTCACTGTGGGTGGTGATTGGGCTCGGGAGAGCGGACCCAGACCCCGAAACCCTCCTCAGGAGCCAGTCCCACACAGCCCGAGCCGCCTCTCGGAAAATGCCCTCCGTGCCATTCCAGTCAGCGTAGAGGGGTTTCCTGTCCGGGCTGCTCCTGCACACTCTCCACTTCCTCGCCTTCGTCAGCCGGCCGGATACACCCTGGCAGTCTGCCTTGCAATCTGGCGGCGAGGGGAAACCCCGATGGAGGTCTCTTTACGCGGGTGTCTTCCCCCTTTACCTCGGGGACCTGGGGTGCAGGGTGTTGCACAGGGCGGTCCCGTAAAGCAGACTTTTACGTAGGTTCACGGACTCCCAGGCCGCCTATACTTTCTGCGTCCTGGACGAGTCCGTGTTCCACATTTATACGGAGTGTGCGAGGTTGCAGCCCCTATTTGAGTATCTGAAGGGGCTGCTCCTCAAATTCTGGCTGCACTTCAGTCCCACGCTCCTGATCTTTGGGCACCCGGTGCGGAGGGGCTTGGGCCGGGAGGAGGATCTCCTCGTCGGTCTGCTCCTGGGCCTGGCAAAGGTGGCAATTCACAGGTCCAGACTGCGGGCCGTCGGGGGGTCCGTCCTCCCCGATTGCCAGTCCCTCTTCTGCGGTTACACTCGCGCCCGGGTGTCCCTGGAGAAGGAGCATGCAGTTTCCGTCGGTACGCTTGAGGCCTTCTGTGACCGGTGGGCACCACAGGTACTGGAGTGCATCATCGATGCCGCGAATGGCATTTTAATTTGAGATTTTGGTTTATTTATCTGTTTTAAATAAAGTTATTTTAAAAATTTAAATATGTATATAAAGCGGGCCTGAGAATAAAGGCCCCTCAATATGGGATATATAAAAGGGGAAGAAAAATAAACAGGGTTAGATATAGAGTAAATCTCCCTCTACACTGTCCCCATCAAACACATACAGTGCAGGAATGGCACGGGTTTACAAACAGAGCAAATGTCCATCTATCTGTGCTATCGATGTTACAAGGTTAGTTTGGATAAGCTGGAGTTGTTCTCCCTGGAGTAAAGGAGATTGAGAGAGATTTGATAGAGGTGTACAAGATTATAACAGAAGTAGATAAGATAGACAAGGAAAAACTATTCCCATTTACTGATGAAACACGGACAAGGGGACACAGATGGAAGGTTTTGGGTAAGAGATACAGGGGAAATATGAGGAAGAACTTTTTTACACAGTGAATGGTAATGAGATGGAACTCACTGCCCAGGAGGGCGGTGGAAGATAAGACAATCAATGATTTCAAAAGGAAACTGGATGGGCACCTGAAGGAAATGAACTTGCAGGGATAGGGGGATTGAGAGGGGGAGTGGGAATGACTGGATTGTTCCAGATTGAGCTGGCATGGAGGGGTAAAATGGCCTCCTTTTATGTCGGAAATTATTTTATGACTACATCGATTTCTGCATCCCTACGTTAGATTTGTCTCATGCTCCTGCCTGTAAAAATCCAGATACATAGACCTTCAATGAAACTGTGACCTTAACAGCCACTGACAGCTCCGTCCTCACCCTGGTGTGAGGCTCCAGATCGTGTTGCAAGAGGTTACACAGCTCTGCGACCACCTCTTTATTGAATCATAGTCACCTCACACACTGCTCCTGGGTTAGGTGTAGGTAGGACAAGTGCTCTTGCAAAACCGGGGTGGGTAAGGCAGAGCCCCCTCCTCCTCCCTCTTTACAGAGACTCCCCTCTCTGCAGCCTCTGCTCCATTTGTTGGTCATTTTACAGACCCAGAGACACTGTAACTACAGTCCCCATACCTCGTCCAGAGTTGGTTCACCAAATCCTCTCTCCTCCCTGAATGTCTGCAGCAGCTTACAACACAACCTCCAGAAAACCATCCACAGCACCTCCACTAAATTTACAACAGCAAAAGTAAGTCACAAGCCCCTCACCTGTACGTTGGATTCCTGGTCCTTTTAAATAACACCAGTGGGGGTCCTTCGTGCTGCTGAATGTATGTTCAGCTGAGAGAGACTAACACAGGCGGTCAGTCGACATGCACAGATCAAGATTCAAAGACGTACATCAAAGCTGTCGGAATGGCAGATTGACGTCAATTCAAACCCTTCCTCACACTAACAGCACATGCACAGTATACCCAGGCTAGTGCCCTGCCCAGCACTGGGCACGGTGCTGGCCACACTAGAAGTGGCCGGCTGTGTGGTTCACATCATTTAATAGTTCCAGGTTTCCATAGCGTTGGCACCAGTGCTGTCATAGAGTGAAAATCACAGCAGTAGAAGAAATAGAGTGAAAACAGCTCACTTCTAAAAGGGAATTGGAAAAAGACTTGAAAGCATAAGATTGACAATAATATATGAAATGCAAGGGAAATGGGACTAATTGGAGGGGTGAGGCCATGGAGGGATTCAAACACAAGAATGAGAATATTAAAATTTAGGTACTGCCAGGCCCGGAGCCAATGTCGATCAGTAAGCACAGAAGTAATGGGCGATCGGGATTTGTTCTGAGTTAGGATTTAGGCAGCAGAGTTCTGGATGGGCTGTTGTTTATGCAGGTTGATATCTGGGAGGGTGACCAGGATAGAATTGGAATAGTTAAGTGTGGATTTAACAACGGCACAGATGAGGGTTTATTAGCAGATGGGTAGAGGTGATGACGGGTGATATTACAGAGGTAGTAACAGGTAGGGTTGGTGATAGGCAGAATATGGCAATGAACTCAGCTCAGGTATAAATATCACAAAGAGATTACAAACAGTCTGTTTCAGCCTCAGACATTGGGTAGTGAGGGGAATGCAGATAATGGATGCAGAGTGGAATGTGAGATGGAGACTGAAGACTGTGGCTTAAGTCTTCCCAAGATTTACATGACAAGAACACTAAATCAGTGAAATATGATTTATAGATCTAATAGTTGGATACAGAGACTTACCAGGGACACCAATAATAGCGAGTATGGGATAGTAAATCGTTTGTTATCATCTTCAGAGCATAATAGATCCGCAAATCTAATGTTATCCAAAAATAATCTGCTGTAACGAGGCTAAACCAATAGGAGAAACTCCTGCTGTCCATTGTTCCCAGATTCTGACCCATTGTTGTAACATTCCAATCTATTGTCGTCAGATTCTGACCCATTGTTTTAACATTCCAATCTATTGTTCCCAGATTCTGACCCATTGTTGTAACATTCCAATCTATTGTTCCCAGATTCTGACCCATTGTTGTAACATTCCAATCTATTGTTCTCAGATTCTGACCCATTGTTGTAATATTCCAATCTATTGTCGTCAGATTCTGACCCATTGTTTTAACATTCCAATCTATTGTTCCCAGATTCTGACACATTGTTGTAACATTCCAATCTATTGTCTTCAGATTCTGACCCATTGTTGTAATATTCCAATCTATTGTTCTCAGATTCTGACCCATTGTTGTAATATTCCAATCTATTGTTCTCAGATTCTGATCTCTCCTCTCTCACTCTCTGGAGCCGCTGATCTCTGTTAGTGCCAGGGGTGATGCTCCCACTGACACTATGAGCCAGCACATTGGAAGGAGTCTGTTATTAATAGAAGAGGGAAACCCTCCAGTGACACAATTCGGGTCCTTGGAGACTGACGTTAATTCCAGTCAATGAACAAACAGGTTCAGTTAACACCTTTCAATCCAACACTTTTTAGACCACAATAGTTTCGAAGATTTACCCAGTCTAGATGGGATATATGAGGTTTGTTGAGGGAAGGAATGTGGAAATAGCAGAGGCAATGGCCAGAAGCTTTCAATCCTCTTTGGATCTGGGAGTGATGTCAAAGGACTGGAGGGTTGTAAATGTTACAAGCTGTTTAAATAAGGAGACATTAGATAAATCCAATAACTACTGACCGGTCAGTCTAATGTCGGTGGTTGGAAATATCTGGAGGCCATGACCCAATACAAAAATATATCATTCTTGGAAAAACATGTGATGTTAAATGATAAACAGTACGGATAGGTTAATGGAAAATCATGTCTGATAATCTTGATCAAGATAGTTGATGACGTAACTGTGAGTGTTGATGAGGATATTGTGTTTCCTGTTATGTATCTGGACTATCAAAAGGCCTGTGATCAAATGACATTTCATAGACTTGTTATGAAAAATGGAACACATGGATTAATGTGAGAGTGATAGAGTGGATATGACACTGACTCAAGGACAGAAAGCAGAGAGAAGTGGTGAACAGACATTGTTCAGACTGGGGAAGGTGGAGAATACAGTGCTGTTTCTCAGGGGTCAGTATTAAAACCAGTGCTCTTCCTGACATATAGATAAATATACAAGTGACATAAACTTATATGTAAAACAACATAATTTAAACCCTTGCAGATGACATGACACTTATAAATAAGGGAGGCAAAGGCGCAGACCACAGAATTACCCAATCTCACAGATTTTGGTTTATTTTTAATTTATTCTGGACTCTAATCCTAATAGAAATTTAGTTCTCACTCTATAATTTATTTCTGTGTGATTTGCAGGTCTGTGTTTGTGTGCATGAATGTGTGTATGTTTATTATTTTATTTAGATTCAGTTTAGATTGTTAAGTATAATAAACTCACCTCTTGTTTAAACTCAAGAAAACCTGTCTGATTTGTTCTTTCACGATCACAACAACGGTAAAAGGTAAAATGCTCACTGAGGTGGTCAGTATGTCCACTGCTAATAAGGAATAGGCACCGCTGCAGTGAAATAAAAGCTAGGACAAGAGGAGAGCCTGGGACCCCACCTCACCTGGCTGTAACAGAAATCTGGCGGTTCTCGTGATCATAACGCAACAACAAATGAGAAATTGGATGTGTCACAGTTGCACAGAGTTTTACAGCGCAGAAACAATCCCTTCGCCCCACTCTGTCTGTGCCGGCCATCAAGCCTGTCCATTCTAATCCCCTTTTCCAGCACTTGGCCTGTAACCTTGTATGCTATGGCATTTCAAGTGCTCATCTAAATACTTCTTAAATGTTGTGAGCGTTCTTGCCTCTACCATCTTTACAGGTAGTGTGTTCCAGATTCCAGCCACCATCCGAGTGAAATATTTTTTCCCTCAAATCTCCTCGAAACCATTTGCCCCTTACCTTAAATCAATGCCCCTCGGTTATTGACACCTCTGCTAAGGGAAAAGTTTCTTCTTCTCTACCCTATCTATGGGCCTCATAATTTTTCCTGCTTTCTGTCTCCCTCCCTTTTTGAATAAATGAGTTACATTGGCATTAAAGGAGTTACATACAGAGAGAAGTAACTCGGTACAGCTTAGAATCCCTCTTTGTTGAAAAGTTGAGTAATGTCGCTGGACAGTTAGGGATTACTCTCCGCCCAAAAGCTAGGAAACCCAAAATTCTAAGACCTGTGGCCAATCATTTTTCACTTGAAGCTGAAGACTCAAGCAGAGTTAGAATCACTAACAGATAGAGTAAGGTAAAGCTGGAACAGAAGAGATTAGAATTAGAAATCCAGAGAGATCGAGAAAGAGCAGAGTGAGAGAAAGGGACAAAATAAGAGTGTAACAGAAGGAGAAGGAGGAAAGGGAGTTAAGGCGGCTCAAACAACTAGAGGAAGACCCAGTACACCCAGTGAAGGCACAGCTAGTGAGGGAGCTGCCCATAGCTCAGGACCATGTGCTGAGCTCTTACAGTTATCCCAGTTCATTCTAAAGTTCAATGAGGAGGATGTGGCAGAGTTTATTGTCACTTTTGAAAAACTTTCAAAGCAGCTGAAATGGCAGCAGAGAACTGGACACTGTTTTTATAAAGCAAAGTAACAGGAAAAGCCCATGAGGTTTATTCACTGTTCCCAGATGAAAGTTCATCAGATTCTGAGATGACTAAAAATGCTATCCAGGGTGCATATGAGATAGTATCAGAAGCGTACTACCAAAAATTCGGAACACTACGAAAGTAGCCTGAGCGAACTTACCTCCAGTTTGAAAGAGTTAAGCAGCTTTGGAACATAGGAGCATGAGTAGGCCATTCAGCCCATCTAGTCTGCCCCGCCATTCAATACGATTATGGGTTATCTTCTATTTCAATTCCTTTTGACCACACTATCCCCATATCCCTTTATGTCATTTGTATTTAGAAGTCTGTCAATCTCTGCTTCAAACATACTCAATGACTGAGCTTCCACAGCCCTCTGGGGTAGAGAATTCCAAAGATTCACAACCCCCTATGTAAAGAAATTTCTCCTCATCTCTGTCCTAAGTGACTTCCTCCTTATTTTAAAATTGTCTCTGCTGGTTCTAGACTCCCCAACCAGGGGAAACATCTTAGCTGCATCAACCCGTCTATCCATTTAATTCTGTTGTGGGTTTCAATGAGATCACATCTCATTCTTCGAAATTGTAGAGAATCCAGGCCCAGTTTTCCTAATCTCTTCATAGGCCAGTCCTGCCATCCCAGGAACAAGTCTAGTGAATCTTCGTTGCACTCCCCCTATGGCAATAATATACTTCCTAAAGTAAGGGGTGCAAAGCTGCACACAGTACTCCAGTTGTGGTCTCACAAGGTTCCATACAATTGAAGCAAGACTTCACTACTCCTGTACTCAAATTCTCTTGTGATAAAGGCTAACATACCATGAGCCTTCTTAAGTGCTTGCTGTCCCTGCATGTCAGCTTTCAGTGACTTATTGACAAGGACACCCAGATCCCTTTGTACATCTACACTTTCTAATTTCTTACCATTCAAGAAATACCCTGCACATCCATTCCACCTTCCAAAGTGGATAACCTCATATTTTCCACATTATATTCCATCTGCCACGTTCTTGCCCTCCCACGAAGTCTGTCCAAATTCCCTTGAAGCCACTTTGCATCTTCCTCACAACACATACATTCCCACATCTTTTTGTATCATCTGCAAACTTGGGAATATTACTCTGGTCCCCACATCTAAATAAATGATACATATTGTGAACAGATGGGGCCCAAGTACTTAACCAAATGTTTCCTTTTTACTTACCCCACTAGTCACAGCCTGCCAAAGCGAGAATGACCCATTTATTCCTACTCTCTGTTTTATGCTTGTTAACCAATCCTTAATCCATGCCAGTATATTACGTCCTATGCCATGTGCTTTAATTTTACTAACCAACCTCCTGTGGGGGACCTTATCAAAAATCCATCTGAAAATCCAAATATACTACATCCACCGACTCCACTTTATCAATTCTGTTACTACTATCCTCAAAAAACTACAACAGGTTCATCAAACATGATTTCCCATTCATAAATCCATGTTGACTATGCCCAATCAGATCATCTTTATCCAATTACCCATTTATCACATCCTTTATGATAGATTCTACCATTTTCTCTCTCCCTCCCTACTTAAATCGTGGGTTGACATTTGCGACCTTCCAATATGAGGGAACCGTTCCAGAAGGTGATCACCCATGCACCCACTGTCTCCATAGCTACCTCTGCCAACACTCTGGAATTTAGAATATCAGGTCCTGGGGACTTATCAACCTTCAACCCCATTAAGTTCTCCAACACAAACTTCTTACTAATATTAATTTCCTACACTTCCTCATTCCCCCTAATCCCTTGGATCTCTAATTCTGGGAGATTTCTTGTATCTTTCTCAGTGAAGACGGACACAAAGTGATCATTCAGCTTCTCTGCGATTTCTCGATTCCCCATTATAAATTGCCCTGACTCTGCCTGTAACGGACACATACATGTCTTACCCAAATGTTTCCTTTTAACGAAACTATAGAAGATTTTACAGTCCGCTTTTATGTTTGCCTCTGACCAGTAGATACGGAAAATCGGTATACAGCCCACATATGTAAACCTCAGAGTGGTGATCCTTCTGGAGGAGTTCAAAAACTCGCTCCCGCTCCCATTAAAACCCACACAGGGGCAAAAAAGTTTCGAAGAGCCAGGAAGGTTGCAATTCTGGATGATGATTTTTTTCCATGTACACAAGGCCTTAACCCCAAAGGGAATGCATTCCCTAGTCACCCCAAAGACCCGGGAATAAAAGGTGGGAGGGTGACAAGAGCCTGAGCAGCCACGGGCAAGGAGGAAAATCTGGACACACAGGGGCCCACGCTCAGGCCAAATAGGACGGTACTGAGAGCAGGAGTAATGACCAATGATCTGTGTGTTTCCACTGCAGTAAGGCAGATCACCATCGTGTTGAATGCTGTAAGTGATGGGGAAAACCTGTAGGATTACTCAGGGTCCACCAGATCAGTGCAGGAAAACGGGCGCTGATGGAAAGCACAGCAGGTCAGGCTGTGCCTTTAACTGTAACAGTCAGACACAGTAACCCCACCACAGAGACTGCGGGAAAACTTAACAAAATCCTTGAGCGTTACTAGAATTTTGAATCCCAGGGGAAAGTGACCCTATACCCCTTCATTGAGGTTAGCAAGCCCTGGTCATACTCAATGATAAAGGTGCCACCCAATCCCTTCTGCTGGGAATAGGCATGACCTTTCTCCGAGGGTGCAGTGAATGCTAGAGTGTTAGCGAATGGTATTGGAAGGCAGTATATGTCCATACCTTTATATTGGGTGCACGTGCAGTGCGACCTATTTTCAGGACCAGCAGCCATGGGGACCTGCTCCTGGGTATTGATCTGGCAGGGAAAAGGTGGCAGCTTCCGCAAAGGTTCTGGAGAGACAACAAGAGATCAGGGACACAGAGCAGTTACAGGGGATGGACCCCGGCATTCTCCCTGATTCTGTGGTGACTCGGTCCATGGCTAAACAATCCCCATCAGAGGTGGCTGAACTGACACTGGAGATGGATGCCCCTACTGTCTGGTTGTCTGAAACCTTCTTTGGGAAGGTAGAGAGCACAAAGGATGTGTTAAACAGATCTTACTTAGTTGAGGCTCAACAACTCGACCCAGTGTTAAAATATAGCACAGACTGTCCAAACCAAAACTCAAGCAGAGGGAGTTGCAGAGTGCCACTATTTAAAGATTGAGGTGCTGTTGAGGAAGTGGAGACCTCCTTACAAACCTGAGGATGAAGATTGGACAGTGCTTCACCAGATAGTGGTGCCGCTGAGGTCCCTGAAAGAAATATTAATGGCCCACGAACTTCCAATGACAGTACATGTTGATGTATGAAAATTTAAAGCCCACATAAGGCAACATTTTGACATGGCCACAACTCCACAAAGATGTGGTGGAATTCTGTAAAAGTGGTCACACCTGCCATGCTGTGGGGAGGCTCCAACCTGCAATAATACCTTCACCCTAATACCCATACCAGATTTTGTGGAACCCTTCAGCAGAATGCTGGTGGATTATGTGGGACACCTGCTGAAAACAAAACGGGACAACCAGTATCTTCTCACCATTATGGATGTGGTGACCCGATCCCCAGAGGCCATTCTCCTAAAGAACTATCTCTGCCATGGTAGTGGTGGAGGGGCTAACCCGCTATGGGCTGCCTGCTGAGATTCAGATGGATCAGGGCACACATTTTACATCCAGTATTTCTGAAAAGGTCATGGGTATTCTAGACATAACCCAGCCAAAGTCTACCACCCACAGCCACAAGGGGCTTTGGAGCAGTACCACCAGACCCTAACGACAATGATCAGGCCATACTGCTATGAGGAACCCCATGACTGGGACAAAGGGATGGCATTTCACCTGTTGGTTACCAGGAACTTATCCAGTGAGTCCACTGGCTTTAGTCTCTTTGAATTAGTTTATGGACACGAGGTGAGAGGTCCTCTTAAACTAACCAAGGAGAAGTTTTTGGGACACAGGGATGAGTCTTCCATGTCAGACTACATTTCCATGCTCCGGGGGTGGCTCATGACAGCCTGTGCAATTGCTCAAGAACACCTAAAGATCTCCTACTCAGTTATGAAAAAGTAAGCAGGCAAAAATGCCAAGGCCAAAACATTTCAGGACAGAGACCATGTATTGTTACTATTCCCAATGCAGGGTGAATCCCTGAAATCCCGGTTCAGTGGTCCATATCGAGTGGCAAAAGGAATAGTGAGGTAAATTATTTAATTGGCACCCAGACCAATGGAAAAAAGCAAATGCTGTGGAGGGAACAGATAAGTACAGATCTGGCAGACTGTCAGGAGGGAAGGATTGAAAAGGACAGTGAAAACAGCTTAGAGAAGGGCCAGGAGGATTCCCAACTGGAATCCCCTACTCTCCGATTTGCCAACCCTGAAATGTTAGTTAAATTAGACCCCACACTCTCCTTCTTAAATGCAGGTCAATGAGGCAACCTAAAAAGTCAGCTAACAGCATTTACAGAAATATGCAACGACAAAGGAAAATTCCCAAAAAGGCAAGCCAATAGTGAGGGAGATGCTTCACCGAGTCGAGGTGCCGGAGGAGAGTGCAGTGAAAGATGGACAGCCACCTCCGAGCCATAAAATCCCAGAGCACATGGGGCTGGTTAGAAAAATGATGCTCCCATAGTAGAGGGAAAAGGGAAGGGAAAATACCCTAAAGTAAACAGCACTTGTGTACCTCACCAGAAAACTAAAAGTAAGGTCAGTGTTGATCTACCCACTGAAGAACACAATGATCAGGTCCCAAACACAAAGCTAATCAAACTCAACAATTGCAAAGCCAAACTCAGCAAGAACAAAGGCCCAGAGGAAATCACAGACACCTTACAGGGTCTAAAAAGACACACTGTCGGTTTAGGGAGAAAGATTATCAAGGTGAAGGAACCTGAATGGTTAAAGATTCATTGCAGGTGAGAGGAAAAAACAATGTAATCGCTGATGCAATGTCCAGGGTCGATTCCGACACATAACCATCCCAGACAAAACATCAAAACACTAAATCAGTCCAACTGTAACAGACAATGTCAGCTGCAGTAATTCTAAGATTAATATGTCAGTTTGGGAAGTGATTATTGAGAATGAATGTGTGCTTCCTTCTTTTTATTCCCACAATTCTGCAATGAAATGTTCTTGTTATCACATTTGTTCCCCGTGTGCTGTGGCGGTGTCAAGATAACACAATATGCCAAATTATGAAATTTAATTCATCGTTTGGAAACTTACAGTAAACGTATAACAGAAAAAAAATCTTACAGCTATCCTTGAAAAAACTGGCAGCCAAGATGGCCACCGCAATTGGCATCTGAAACACCTTTTCACATTCTAAATCCTACAACAGGAGAGACATGTCTGATGGGCCTGGACCCAAATCATTGGCTTGCTCCAGTGATTGAATTACCTAAGAATGCATTCATTAACACAGCATACAAGGCCATCCTGACACATTGACTTTGAAAGGGAGGCACAGTGGCGCAGTGGTTAGCACCGCAGCCTCACAGCTCCAGGGACCCGGGTTCGATTCCGGGTACTGCCTGTGTAGAGTTTTCAAGTTCTCCCTGTGTCTGCGTGGGTTTTCTCCGGGTGCTCCGGTTTCCTCCCACAAGCCAAAAGACTTGCAGGTTGATAGGTAAGTTGGCCATTATAAATTGTCACTAATCTAGGTAGGTGGCAGGGAAATATAGGGACAGGTGGGGATGTTTGGTAGGCATATGGGATTAGTGTAGGATTAGTATAAATGGGTGGATGATGTTCGGCATAGACTCGGTGGGCCGAAGGGCCTGTTTCAGCGCTGTATCTCAAATCTAATCTAAGAACAAAGTCCTCCGAGAGTGACTACTGGTATCCTGAGCCCTGAACAGATAGAAGTTCCAAACCTTGAATCTCATTGTTAAGGGTCCAGCGAATGCACTGAGGCAGTCAGGAGACTGTCTATCTCTGTGAAAACTGAGAGTTTCCCTGGACAAAAACAGACAAGCCAGTGATTCAAAATGTGCTGAAGCAGAAGGGCTGTGTTCCCCCCACACCCCTCCCTCTCTCTCAAATCACAAATTTGAAAACCACATGCGACTGTGGGCCCTCCAAGCCTACAGATTGCTACAGACAGAGTAACCAGGGGAAGAAAGCCTGCTACAAGTCTGCCTCAAAGAAATCCCTGAGCCATGTGGACCATGTGACAAACTGCACTTTGACCAGAAAAAGACTTCAAGGTTACAACTTCAGCAGGAAGACCACGGAATGGTCAAACCTCACAGAATGAGTTTTTTTTTCAATATTTCTTCTGGACTCCAATCCAACCACAAATTTACTTCTCAGTCTGTAATCTATTTCTGTGTGATTCTCGTGTGAGTGAGTGCATAAATGTGTTCTATTTATTTTAATGATTTTATTTAAATCGGGTTTATATTGTTAAGTATAATAAACTCACCTCTTTCATGTTTAAACTCAAGAGAACCGGTCTAATCAGTCCCTCCACCATCACACCAAAGGTAAAATGTAAAACACTCACTCAGACGTTCAGCATATTCACTGTTTAGAAAGGACAAACACTGTTGTGGTCAAATAAAGCCGAGCGACTTTGACCCTTCCTCACCTGGCCACAACAATAGGCACTGTTGGGGATGGAGGGAATATGGGGATGAACTCAGCTCAGCATTAAACAGATACCAGAGGTTGTAAACTTCCTGGTTCAGCCTCAGACAACGGCCAGTGAGGGGATGCAGATCATGGACAGGGAATGGAGTTTGTGACAGAAACTGAAGATAATGGTTTCAGTCTTCTCACGATTTAAATGACAAGAACACTAAATCAGTGAAATATGGTTTATGAATCTAATAGTTGGATACAGAGACTTACCAGGGACACCAACAGTAGCGAGGATTGGATAGTAAATAAATTGAATCATCTTCAGAGCATAAAAGATCCGCCATTCCAATGGTATCCAATAATAATCGGCAGTAACCAGGCCAAACCAATAGGATAAACTCCTGTCCACTGTAGTAACATTCCAATCTATTGTTCTCAGATTCTGACACATTGTTGTAACATTCCAATCTATTGTTCAGATTCTGATCTATCCTCTCCCTCTCTCTGCAGCCGCTGATCTCTGTTAGTGCCTGGGTTGATGCTCCCGCTGACACTATAGGATAACACATTGAAAGGAGTCCTTCTTAATAGAAGAGGGAAACCCTCCAGTGACACCATTAAGGTCCATGGAGACTGACATTAATTACAGTCACTGAACAAACAGGTTCAGTTAACACCTTTCAATCCAACACATTTTGTGCCGCAGTAAAGTCGAACATTTATCCAGTCTGGATGGAATGTATGATAGTTACTGAGGGAAGGAATGGTGGAAATAACAGAGGCATTGGACAGAATCTTTCAATCCTCCTTGGATATGGGATTGATGCCAGAGGACTGCAGGGTTGTAAATGTTACACTGTTTAAAAAAGTAGAGGTTGGATAAACCCTGTAACTATCAGTCTAACGTTGGTGGTTGGAAAATTCTAGAGGCCATAACCCAGCACAAAAATATATCTTGCTTGTAAAAACATGGGTTAATCAATGACAAGTAGCATGGATAGGTTAATGGAAATTCATTTCTGATAATATTGATAGAGTTCGTTCAGGACGTAACTGTGAGTGTTAATGTGGATAGCGTGTTTCATGTAATATACTCATAGAAATTTTAAGACAGAGAAAGAGGCCACTTGGCCCATTGTGTCTGTGCCGGCCGATACATGATCCACCTATTCTAATCCTACCTTCCAGCATTTGATCCATAGCCCTGAAGATTATGGCACTTGAGTTGAACATCCAGACTCCTTTTGAATGAGTGCAGGCATTCTGCCTCAACTATCCTTACGGGCAGTAAGTTCTAGACCTTCACTAAAAACAGGGGACCCAGGACTGAACCCTGTGGAATGCCAATGGAAGCAGTCCTCCGGTCAGTAAAATGCCCGTCAACAATTACAGTTTCATAAAAACAAGAAATGCTGCAAATACTCAGCAGGTCTGGCAGCATCTGTGGAGAGAGAAGCAGAGTTAGCGTTACAGGTCAGTGACCCTCCTTCACTGACCTGAAACATTATCTCTGCTTCCCCCTCCACATATGCTGCCAGACCTGCTGAGCATTTCCAGCATTTCTTGTTTTTACTGCAGATTTCCAGCATCCGCAGTATTTTGCTTTTATTATAACAATTACCCTTTGTTTCCTGTCACTGAGCCAATTTTGTATTTTTGGGTGAACAAGTTTCTCCTCAATTCCCCGCTGGTCCTTCTACCAAGCACTTTAAGTCACTGCCCCCTATTCACTGATCTCTCTGCTAAGGTGAATAGACGCTTCACCTCCACTCTATCCAGGCTCCACGAAATTATGTCCATTTCAATCAGGTCTCCCTTCAGCCTACTCTGTTCCAAGTAGAACAACCCCAGCCGATTTAATCTTTCTTCATAGCTGCATTTTTCCAGTCCTGGCAACATCCTTGGAAATCTCCTCTGTACCCTCTCTAGTGAAATTACATCCTTTGTGTAATGAGGTGACCAGAACTGCACACAGTACTCAGGTTGTGACCGAACCAATGATTTATATAGTTCCAGCATAACCTTCCTGCTCTTGTATTCTATACCTCAGCTAATAAAGGAAAGGATTCCATATGCCTTCTCAACCACCTTCATGACCTGCCCTGCTACCTTCAGGGATCAGTGGACATTGACTCCAAGGTCCCTCACTTCCTCTACACTTCTCAGTATTTTCCTATTAATCGTCTATCCCTTTGCCTTGTTTGACCTCCTCAATTGCATCACCTTAGACTTATCCAGGTTGAATTCCATTTGTCACTTTTCTGCCATCAATATCTTCCTGCAGCCTACAGCTATCCTCCTTGCTGTCGACTGCACGACCAATCTGTGTACCATCATAACAAATCTTGATCATGCCCCCTACATTTACGTTCAAATCGTTAATATATACTACAAAAAAGCAAGAAGTCCAGTACTGAGCCCTGTGGAACGTCACTGGAAACAGGCCTCAAGTCAGTAAATCACCCGTCAACAATCACCCTTTGTTTCCTATCACTGAGCCTATTTTGCATCCAGCTTGTTGAATTTCCCTGGATTCCATGGGATTTTATTTTTTTTAACTAGTACGCCACATGTGACCTTGACAAAAGCCTTGTCAAAATCCAAGTAGACCAAATCAACTGCACTACCCTCATCTATCATCCTTGCTACTTCTTTGAAAAATTCAGTCAACTTGGTCAAACAATATCTTCCCTTATCAAATCCATGCTCAATATCCGTGATTAACCTGTGCCTTTCCAAGTGACACTTTCTCCTGTCTTTCAGAATAGATTCCAATAATGTGCCCACTACTGAGGTTAGACTGACTGGCCTGCAATTATTCGGTCTATCCCTTGCTCCCTTTTTAAAGAGGTACAATTTTAACAGTTCACCAATCCTCTGGCACTATACCTGTATCCAGTGCGGACTGGAAAATGATGGTCAGACCCTCTGCCATTTCCTCTCTCACTTCTTTTGACAGCCTAGGATACATTTCAACTGGCCCTGGTGATGGATCAACTTTCAAGGATGCTAATCCCATTAATACTTCCTCTCTCCCTATGTATATCACATCCAATAATTCACACTCCTCCTCCTTAACCACAATATCTGCATCGTCCCCCCCTTTTGTTAAGACAGATACAAAGTATTCATGAAGAACCATACCAACATGTTCCTCCCCTACTCGTGTATATCCATTTATGTATATAGACTTTCAAAAGGCCTGCAAACAAATAACATTTCATAGACTTGTTATGAAAAATGGAAGACATGGATTAATGTGACAGTGATGGTGTGGATATGACAGTGACTCAGGGACATAAAGAAGAGAGAAGTGGTGAAAAGTCATTGTTCAGACTGGAGGTGGAGGGGAGTATACAGTACTGTTTCTCAGGGCTTAATTCACTCCACGTGATATGAAGATATGACAGAAGGCACTGGATACTGCAATGGCTATGAGCCCTGACAATATTCCGGCAATAGTACTGAAGACCTGTGCTCCAGAACTTGCCGCACCCCTAGCCAAGCAGTTCCAGTAGAGCTGCAACACTGGCATCAACCCTGCAATGTGGAAGGTTGCCCAGGTATGTCCTGTAGACAAAAAGCAGGACAAGTCCAACCCGGCCAATTACCGCCCCATCAGCCTACTCTCAATTATCAGTAAAGTGATGGAAGGTGTCACCGACAGTGCTATCAAACAGCACTTGCTCAGCAATACCCTGCTCAGTGACGCTCAGTTTTGGTTCTGCTACAGCCACCCAGCTCCTGATCTCATTACCTCATTATCTCAAACCCTCCGCTGGCTGGAGTCATACCTAGTGCAAAAGGAAGATGGTTGTGGTTGTTGGAGGTCAATCATCTGAGCTCCAGGACATCACTGCAGGTGTTCCTCAGGGTAGTGTCCTGGACCCAACTATCTTCAGCTGCTTCATCAATGACCTACCTTCAATAATAAGGTCAGAAGTGGGGATGTTCACTGATGATTGCACAATGTTCAGCACCATTCGCTACTCCTCAGATACTGAAGCAGTCTGTGTAGAAATGCAGCAAGACCTGAACAATATCCAGCCTTTGGCTGATAAGTGGCAAGTAACATTCGCGCCACACAAGTGCCAGGCAATGACCATCTCCAACAAGAGGGAATCTAACCATCTCCCCTTGACATTCAATGGCATACCATCGCTGAATCCCCCACTATCAACATTCTGGGGGCTACCATTGACCAGAAACTGAACTGGAGTAGCCATATAAATACCATGGCTACAAGAGCAGGTCAGAGGCGAGGAATCTTGAGACGAGTAACTCACCTCCTGACTCCCCAAAGCCTGTCCACCATCTATAAGGCACAAGTCAGGAGTGTGATGTCAGGAGTACTCTCCACTTGCCTGGATGGGTGCAGCTCCAACAACACTCAAGAAGCTCGATACCATTCAGGAAAAAGCAGCCCACTTGATTCGCACCCCATCTACAAACATTCACTCCCTCCACCACCGACGCACAGTGACAGCAGTATGTACCATCTATAAGATGCACTGCAGCAATGCACCAAGGCCCCTTCGACAGCGCCTTCCAAACGCACGACCTCTCCCAACTAGAAGGACAAGGGCAGAAAATGCATAAGAAAATCACCACCTTCAAGTTCCCGTTCAAGCAACACACCATCCTGACTTGTAACTATGTCGCCGTTCCTTCACTGTCGCTGGGTCAAAATCCCTTCCAAACAGCACTGTGGGTCTACCTACTCCAAATGGACTGCAGCGGTTGAAGAAGGCAGCTCACCATCACCTTCTCAAGGGCAACAAGGGCAATAAATGCTGGCCAAGCCAGTGACACCCAAATCCCATGAATGAATATAAAAAAAGAGCCAGGATGTGGAACTAACTGGTAGATCTTCGAAAGGGCCAGCACTGACATGTTGGACCAAATGGCCTTCTTCAGTGCAATGCTATTCTATGTTTCCATGATTGTTCTTGCCTCGACTTTCCTGATATTCCTATCCTTTAAGCAGGCGTTTGATAAAGTACCACATAACAGCCATGTTACCAAGTTAGAAACACATGGGATTAAAGGACCAATGACAGCAGTGGCTCAGTTTGTAGCTCTTCCCCTTTCAGTCACAAGCTTCGAGGATCAAGTGTCATTTGATCGCAAGAAACAAGTAACAGGACTTAATCACAAGATTCAAGGCTGACACTGCAGTGACATTACTGAGGGAGTGTTGCACTGTCAGATGTGCCGTCTATCGAATCAAACATTAAATAAACATTTGCCCTCTCAGGTGGATATTAAAGATCTGATCATTATCACATTGCTGCTTGTGGGAGCTTGCTGTGCGGAAATCTTCTGCCATCTTTCCTACATTACTCTAGTGACTAGGGTTTAATAAGTACTCATTGATTGTAAATCGCATTGGGACGTGCAGTGGTCATGAAGGCGCTACATAAATGGAAGGTTTTTTTTATTTCCAATGGCAGCCTGCAGGAAATTAGCTAAGTGACAGAAAGCAGAGAGTAGTGGAGAATGGTTGTTGATCAGTCTGGAGGGAAGCACAGTGGGGTTTACCCAGGGTCACTGTTGGGATCACTGTTGCTGTATGTTAATGCAATGGGCTTGTGTACACAGGGGATAATGTCAAAGTTTTCAGATGGCAGGAAACTCAGAAATGTTAACAAACAGTGAGAAGGAGAGTAACAGACTTCAGGAAGACAGGGACTGACTGGTAAAATGGGCAGGAACATGGCAGATGTAATTTAACTCAGTGAAGTGTGAAGTGAGACATTTGGGTAGGAAGTATGTGGAGAAACAATATAAACTTAATGGTACAATTATAAAGTGGGTGCAGGATTGGAGAGACCTGGGCTGTACACACACAGATCTTTGAAGGTAACATGTAGTGTCCTTGGTGTGTGAGAGAGAGGCACAGAGTAAAAAAAACTCAGGAGGAAATGCTGATCTTTATACATTATTGGTTAGATCCCATCTGGAGAATTGTGTCCAATTCTGATCACCACACTTTGGTAAGGATGTCAAGGACTTAGTGAAGATACTGAGGTGATTTTCTGGAATGGTACAAGGGATCTGAGTACCAGTTACGTGGAGAGATTGGAAAAGCTGGGGTTGCAATGAAGGGTAAGAGGAGATTTAATATAGAATTCAAAATCATGAAGGGTTTTGATGGGATAATTAATGTGAAACGGTTTCCAGTGTCAGAAAGTTCAGTATTAAGAAGACACAGATTGAAAAAGAACCAGAGGTGAAATGAAAAGAATTTTCTTACACAGCGAGTTGTTGGGATCTGGCATTCACTGCCTGAAAAGATGGTGGAAGCAGATTCAATAATATATTTCAAAAGGAAATTTAACAAATACTTGAAAAGGAGAAAAAACGCAGGAGTCTGGGGAAAGAGGAGGGGAGAGTAACTAATTAGATAGTTTTAGTTTAGTTTAGAGATACAGCACTGAAACAGGCCCTTTGGCCCACCGTGTCTGTGCCGACCATCAACCACCCATTTATACTAATCCTACACTAATTCCATATCCCTACCACATCCCCACCTATCCCTATATTTCCCTACCACCTACGTATACTAGTGGCAATTTATAATGGTCAATTAACCTATCAACCTGCTAGTCTTTGGCATGTGGGTGGAAATCGGAGCACCCGGAGGAAACCCACGCAGACACAGGGAGAATTTGCAAACTCCACGCAGGCAGTAACCCGGGTGGCTGGAGCTGTGAGGCTGCGTGCGAACCACTGCACCACTGTCCTGCCACTGTGCCGATTAATACCAGCTGGAGTGGTACTGAGTCTCACTCACACACCAGGGAAGAGCCAATTCAAACCAGACCTCTATTAATACCAGCTGGAGTGGTACTGAGTCATACTTACACAGCAGGAAAGAGACAATTCAATCTAGGCCTCTATTAATACTAATTAGATAGCTCTTTCAAAGAGACAGTACTGACACAATGGGCCGACAGACCTCCTTCTGTGCTGCATCAATCTCTGATTCTATGAGCAATAAAGAGAGAGTGAAGAGAGAGAGAGAGAGAGAGAGAGGGGGAAAGTGTGAATGACGGAAAGGGAAATAGCAAGAACGAGAAAATCGAGTTTGCATCGCTTTGTCGGCAGAGGGATCATGATCCGCACGTGTCTGCTCCTGTTGTGGCAGGTGACACAGAAAGCTCCTGCTATGTCCTCATTTCCATGAAAAATTCGTGTCGCCCATGGTGACCCGCGCTGCTGTTTGCCTGCACATTTAACAGGAGCCTAACTGTGTGTGAGACTGGCTCGTCTTTCAGCCAGCATTAAGCTCTTAAAGACAGTCTGTCCCTCTTGAAGGGAAGCTGCACTGAATCACAGGAGGCTGCTGCTGCTGACTGTGAATGCTGCAATTGGAGACAAGGTAAATGGAATACTAGGACAGAGAGAGGGCTCTGCGGCTAACGAATGAGGTGCTGGAGGCCTTAGTCATGGAGAGTAACAGGAGAAGAGAGCCCATGTTTCTGTAGGGTGGTGTGGAGACCCTCAAGAAACACCCTCCGAAGGGAATGGGAGCAAGTGGCCACGGAGGTGAATGCAAGAATTATGGCCCCGACGACCTGGCAGCAGAGCCAGAAGAAGTTTAATGAGCTCACACGGCTGGTAAATGTCAGTGACTTCATCACCACATGGCATCTCCTATCCTCAACACCACCAACCTCTCACACTGCTCAATATAACACACCCCTATCACTCACCCATCAGCAGTCCCTAACACTCAGGACTCACACCTCACATGCACATACTCCACCTTACCCTCACTCACCTTCCACTGATAACCAGCCTCACACCCATCTCTCACTGCCTCCACATATCTCCAGCTATTCAGCTATGGAAGGCACAGCACCCAAACACAGTGCAACACAGTCACTGACATTATGCCCTCTCTCTTACAGGACAAGGTGGCCCATAATCATAGGGAGCAGCAGTGATCCGGTGGGGACCAGGCATACCTTAATCCCCTGAGCCTGAGGGAGGAGGTGGTTCTCCACATAATGGGACTGGCTGTGACAGAGCCCGTAGCATCCAGCATCACCGAGAGCATTCAGGATGATGCTATGTTCCTGCCTTATGTCCCTTCTTAACTCCCACCTCCCCCTTATCCTGCTGTCTGGGATGATGTACAAGCTGCAGATGGCGGGACCATGGACCTCCTGCTTTCCATCCCACCCCCAATCCCTGACCGAACCCTCCCTTTCTGATTTTATACTTTCTGATAATAACCCAAAACTGCCAGTTTCCCAGTCACAGCAGATCCAGGAGACAGAGAGAGAGCAGCAGCACAGCACTGATGGTGAAGCCCCATCACTTGGTCTGATACTCACAGTCACCAGATCAAATACTTGCATTGTGTCAACCTTAGAGGCTGGTTTGGAGACACAATCTGCACGGGTTGAGTCACCGAGCACAAGTGAGCTGCAGCCAGGCCAGGGGGAAAGGATAGTTCATGTGTCAGCTCACCAGAGGGCGAGGTCACAAACGAGTTATAATACACAGGACTCAGATGTGAACATTGCTGGAACAGCATACAGGAGAATGCTGATGGACATGTACAGTGAGATACTTTGTCCATTGACAGGCCTGTCAGACAGTCTGTTGTCACTGTCAAGGAACACGGAGGAGTCCATCTCCAACATGGCACAGGGCATTTCACAGAGCTTGAAGCCCATTCTTTCCCCTGTGGAAGTGGTCACTAACTCCATGACAGCACTAGTGGACCCAGCCGTGATACAGTGTCTGATACCATTGTCTCAGCTTCCACTGCAGCACAGACGGCAGACACCCAAAGTCTCGGTGCTGCAGTGGAAGCTCAGATTGAGGACATGAGATCCATGTTTGCTGCCAGGCAGGATCAGACAGCTGTTATCATGGCTGTGGATCTCAGTGTTCAAAGGGGTTTGCAGGCTCTCACAGCATTCCAGCAAACTGTGATCCAGTAGATTACCAGGATTGCTGAGGTGTCGCCCCTTGGCAGTGACAGTGTCTCTGTGGAGCATGAGCTTGCTGTCCTCTCTCAGGACGACAGTATTTGTCCTCCATTCACTGCCACTCCACTAGTGTCCTTGCTGTTCCCCATCAGCCAGCCCAGGCTGCTGCTGCCCATGTCGAGGTGGTGCAATCCGACTACGAACCCGCAAAGCCCTGTGCTGCTCGAGGACGTCCTGCAAGGCCATCTGCAGTCTCCCCAGTGAAAGTCAGCAGCCTTCCACCAGCCATGCTGCAGTCACTGGGGAAACACTGTGTAGGAGCACTAGACAAGTCGAGGGAAGCCACAAGACAGGCACTAAGGGAATACACAAGGGTGAATAGTACAGTTTTGTTTGTATAATTGGATGTGTTGCTGGATAAAGATGTTAATGTAAAGGTTTTTGTTGGCATTTTACATTGCAGGATGGTGACCAAGGGGACACTGTGATGGGGCGTCTCAGATGGGTGTAATGGGGGAGAATGGGGGATCCATGGTGGGAAAGGGAAGTTGTCCTATGGAACCAGAATCTTAGCAGGGACTCTCCGACAGCCTGTCCGGGTCGATGGCATCCAGGAAATATCCTCCCGGTCTCCTCCTCCTCCTCCTCCTGAGGTGTCCTCCGGATTCCTGTTGCCAATGCCTGTGTCCTCATGATGGTGATGATATGAAGGGTGCAGCAGAACACCACCAACTTGGACACCTGCTCCACTGTGTAGTGGAGGGCTCCCCCCGAGCGGTTCAGACATCGGAAGCATTGCTTCATCACACCGATGATCTGTTCCACCATGTTCCTGGTGACTCCATTGCACACGTTATACACATGTTAATTGTGTGAGGTTGGTTGGCGGTGCGAGGTGGTTTGCGGATGTAGAAACATGAGCTGTGTCTAGAGAATGGAATCTTTCATCTCCGAGGAGCCACATTCTGGTTCTGCATGGCGGCCAAAATGTTGGAACCGGCTGACTGCATCAGAATGAAGGTATGGTAGCTGCTGCCAGGATAGTGGACATTCGCCAACATGATGTACTGGCCATGCTCACACACCAACTGTACATTCATGGAGTGAGAGTTTTTCCAGTTCCTGTACCTCTCCCTCTTGACAACGGGGGCCCCGCAGAGACACCCACACCATCAGGATTCCCTCTATCCTGACAAAGCCACGGTATCTCTCATCCTGCCTCCCCCTGCTGAGGGAGAAAATGATAACATCGATGGTCACCGTCACCTCCCAGAATTATCAATGGACAACACACAAGACGAGTAACTACTGGTCAGTTAGTTTAACATCAGTGGTGAGTAAGGCTTTAGAAACAATAATCAGTGAAAAAGGACAACACACACTTGGAGAGATTTGAGTTAATTACGGATTGTCAGCACGGATTTCTAAAAGACAGATTATGCTTGATGAACTAATTGAATTGATTTCGATGATCAGAGAAGGTTGCTGAAGGGAATGTGGTGGATGTTGTCTCCCTGGATTTTAGTAAAGTATTCGATGAAGAACCACACAGAGCTTGGTTAACAAAATTGAAGCTCATGGAATAGCATCCAATTGGATCAAAAATTGTCCAAAGGACAGCAAAAAGAGTCTTGTGTTAAATGGCTGTTTTTCAGACAGGAGGATGGTAGACAGTGATGTTCCCCAAGGGTCAGTGCTAGGAACGCTGATTTTGTTTCCTTGCTATATATAAATGACATGCACCTTGGAATGCAAAGTAGAATTTCAAAATTTTCCGATGATCCCAATCTTGTAGGTGTGATAAACAGGGAGGATGATACAAACCATCCGCAACAGAACTTAGATAGGCTGGCAGAATGGACAGAGAAGTGGCAGGTAGAATTTATTACAGAGCAGTGTGCGGTGATGTATTTTGTCAGAAGGAATAGGAAGGCAATGTAGACTTAATGACACATTACTAAAGATTGTGCAGGAACAGAGGGACCTGGGCCTCCATATGCACTGATCCTTGAAGGTGGCAGGACATATTAGGAGGGTGTTTAGCAAATCATATCAGATCTTGGGCTTCATAATTACAGACAAAGATACAAAGGCAGGGAAGTTATGCTGAAACGTTATAAAGCTTTGGTTAGGCCTCAACTAGAGAACTGTGTCCAGTTCTGGTCACCACACTTTAGGAAGGATGTGAAGGTCCTTGAGAGGATGCAGAGGAGATTTACAAAAATGGTTTCAGGGATGGGGGTTGCGCGACAAGGTTAGTTTGGAGAAGATGGAGTTGTTCTCCCTGGAGTAAAGGAGATTTAGAGAGCTTTGGTAGAGGTGTACAAGATTATGATAAGTTTAGATAAGACAGACAAGGAAAAACTGTTCCCATTAACTGATGAAACACGGACTTGGGGACACAGATGGAAGGTTTTGGGTAAGAGATGCAGGGGGAATATGAGGAGGAACATTTTATGACAGTGGATGGTAATAAGCTGGAACTCACTGCCCATGAGGGTGGTGGACGCTGAGGCAATTAATGATTTCAAAAGGAAACTGGATGGACACCAGAAGGAAATGAACTTGCAGGGATACGGGGACTGAGCGGGGGATTGGGACTGACTGGATTGTTCCAGGGAGAGCTGGCATGGAGGGGCCGAATGACCACCTTCAGTGCCGCAAATGACGAATTCACTCTCTGTGACTCTATGTTGGATACGTCTCCTGCTCCTGTCTGGAAAGATCTAGATACACAGAAGTTGAATGAAACTGTGACTTTAACGGCCACTGACAGCTCCTTCCTCACCCTGCTGTGAGGCTCCAAGTCGTGTTACAGGAGGTGACACTGCTATGTGACCACATCCTTATTGAATCAGAGCCACCTCACGCACTGCTCCTGGGTTAGGTGTAGGTAGGAAAAGCGCTCTTGAAAAACCCGGGGTGGGTAGGGCAAAGCCCCCTCCTCCTCCCTCTTTACAGAGCTTCCCCTCTCTGCAGCCTCTGCTCCATTTGTTGGTCATGTCATAGACCCAAAGACACTGTAAATATAGTCCCCATTCCTTGTCCAGATTTGGGTCACCAAATCTTCTGTCCTCCCTGAATGTCTGCAGCAGCTCACAACACAACCTCCAGAAAACCATCGACAGCACCTCCACTAAGATTACAATAGCAGAAGTAAGTCAAAAGCCCGTCACCGGTAAGCTGGATGCCTGGCCCTTTTAAATAACATTAGAGGGGATTCATTGTGATGCTAAATGTATGTTCAGCTGACATTGACTAACACAGGCGTTCGGTGGACATGCACAGACCAACTTTCAAAGAAGGACATCAAAGCTGCCGGAATGGCAGATTGACATCACTTTCAAATCCACCCTCAAAAGAACAACACATACAAGGTACAATTGAGCTAGAGCCCTGCCCAGCATGTGATATTGTGCAGGCCACAGTAGAAGTGGCCGGCTGTGAAGACCATGCTGACAGCACATAGATGATACGACTGGGCTGGAGCCCCGCTCAGCATGGGATATTGTGCAGACCGCACCGTAAGTGGCCGGCTGTGCGATTCACATCTCTTTATGGATCCCAATTCTGTACCGTCAGCAGCAGTCTTGCTGCAGAGTGCAAAATCGTGGCTCGGGACAGATGCAGAGGGAAATAAATTCACTTTACAAGGAGAAATGAAAAAAGATTGAAGTCGAAAGATTTGCAGGAATATGTGAAATGGACTGGGGAAAGTGAATAAATGGAGGGGTGAGGCCATGGAGAGATTCAAACACAAGAAAGAGAATATTAAAAATAAGGTGTTGCCAGTTCAGGAGCCAATGTAGATCAGTGAGCACAGGGGTGATGGGTGATCGGGATTTGGTGTGAGTTAGGATACAGGCAGCAGAGTTCTGGATGGGCTGTGGTTTATGGAGGTTTATAACTGGGAGGGTGACCAAGATGGAATTGGAATAGTCAGCTGTGTATCTAACAGTGATGCAGATAAGGGTTTACGCAGTAGATGGGCTGAGGCAGTGGTGGCGAGGGGTGATATCACAGAGGTGGTATTAGGCAGGGTTGGTGATGAAAAGAATATGAAGATGAACTTAGCTTAGGTTGAAATATAACACAGAAGTTGTAAAATGTCTGGTTGAGCCTCGGATATTGGGCAGGGTGGAGTATGTGCTTCCCAGATAGGGGATGGAGTTTGTGATGGAGACCAATGACACTGGCTTCAGTCTTTCCAAAATTTACATAACAGAACAGTATTTCAGTGAAACAGGGTTTACAGATCTCCTGGCCTGAAATAGAGACAGCAACAGCAGCAACGATGAGCGAGTATATGACAAGAATTGTAATACAGCTGACAATGGTTTATCGAGCTCATGGCTGAAGATATTCACCAGGAATACAACGGCAGCAAGAAGGGCAGAGTAAATTACAGGAGCAGTAATGCAGTTAAACATGGTTTAAAGAATTAATAGCTAGATAGAGAGACTTACCAGGGACACCAATAATAGCCAGGATGGGATAGTAAATGTATTGAATAATCTTCAGTGCGAGATAGATACGAGAGTTTAATGAGTACCAATCATAATATGTAGAAAGAGAGTAAATAACCGAGGATAAAATCCTGTCCATTGTTGTAACATTCCAATCTATTGTTCTCAGATTCTGACCCATTGTTGTAACATTCCAGTCTTTTGTTCTCAGATTCTGACCCATTGTTGTAACATTCCAATCTTTTGGTCTCAGATTCTAACCTATCCTCTCTCTATCTCTCTGGAGCAGCTGATCTCTGTAAGTGCCGGGGCTGATGTTCCCACTGACACTATAGAATAACACATTGAAAGAATCCCCTTATTAATAGGAGATGGAAAACGTCCAGTGACACAATTAGGGTCCATGGAGACTGACATTAATTACAGTCACGGAACAAACAGATTCAGTTAACCCTTTTCAATCCAACACTTTTGTACCACAATAAAGTTGAACATTTATCCAGTCTGGATGGGATGTATGAGGGTTGCTGAGGGAAGGAATGGGGGAAATAGCAGAGGCGCTGGCCAGAACCTTCCAATCCCCTTGGATATGGGCGTGATGACAGGTTTCCACAGGCTCACAACTCTCTGGGTGAAGAAACGTCTCCTCATCTCAGTCCTGAAAGTTTTACCCCATATCCTGTGGTTCAGGAGTGGTTCACCATCGGGAACATCCTTCCTGCATCTACCCTGTCAAGTCATGTTAGAATTTTATAGGTTTCGATGAGATCCCTCCTCACTCTTCTGAATTCCAGTGAATACAGTCCTAACCGACTCAATCTCTCCTCATACGGCAGTCCTACCAGCCCAGGAATCAGACTGGTAAAACTCTACTGCACTCCCTCTTGCAAGACCATCCTTCCTCAGATAAGGAGACCAAAACTGCACACAACATTCCAAATGCGGCCTCACCAAGGCCCTGTATATTGCAGCAAAACATCCCTGCTCCTGTGCTCGAATCCTGTCTCTATAAAGGTCATCATAACATTCGCCTTTTTCTACCGCCTGTTGCACCTGCATGCTTACCTTCAGTGACTGGTGTACCAGAACACCCAGGTCTCGCTGCATATTCCCCTCTCTCAGTTTATAGCCGTTCAGATAATAATCTGCCTTCCTGTTTTTGCTAGTAAAGTGGATAACTTCACATTTATCCACATTATACTGCATCTGCCATGCATTTGCCCACTCACTCAACTTGTCCAAATCACCCTGAAGCCTCTCTGCATCCTCCTCACAACTTACCCTCACACTCAATTTTGTATCATCTGCAAATTTGGAGATATTACATTTAGTTTCCTCATCTAAATCATTAACATATATATTGTGAACAGCTGGGGTCCTAGCACCGATCCCTGCGGTACCCCACTAGTCATTGCCTGCCATTCACAAAAAGCTCTGTATGTTCCAATGCTTTGTTTCCTGTCTGCCAACCAATTTTCTATCTATTGCAATACACTACCCCCAGTCTCGTGCACTTTAATTTTACATGCTAAACCCTTACGTGGAACTTTGTCGAGAGCCTTCTAAAAATGCAAATAAACCACACCCACTGGCTCCCTCTCATCAACTCTACTAGTTACATCCTGGAAGAATGCTAGTAGATTTATCAAGCATGATTTCCCTTTCATAAATCCATGCTGACTCTGTCCGATTCTACCACTATTCTCCAAGTGCTCTGCTGCAAAATATTTGATAATGGACTCCAGGATTTTCCCCACGACCGATGTCAGGCTGACTGGTCTACAATTTCCTGCTTTCTCTCTACCTCCCTTTTTTAATAGTTGGATAACATTAGCTACCTTCCAATATGTAGGAACTGTCCCAGAGTCCATAGAATCTTGGAAGATGACCACCAATCCATCCATTATTTCTAGGGCCACTTCCTTAAGTACTCTGGGATGTAGATTACCAGGCCCTGGGGATTTATCGGCCTTCAATGCCATCAACTTCCCCAACACCATTTCTCTACTAATACTGATTTCTTTCAGTTCCTCTCTCTCACTAAACCCTGTATTCACCAACATTTCTGGTATGATATTTGTGTCCTCCTTTGTGAAGACAAAACTAAAGGATGCATTTAGTTGGTCAGCCGTTTCTTTGTTTGCCATAATAAATTTCCCTGTTTCTGACTGTAACGGACCTGTATTTGTCTTCGCCAATCTTTTCCGCTTCACATACCTATAGATTCGTTTGCAGTCAGTTTTTATGTTCCCCGCAAGCTTACTCTCGTGCTCCATTTTCCCCTTCTTAATCAATCCCTTGGTGCTCCTTTGCTGAATTTTAAACTGCTCCCAATCCTCAGGTCTGTTGTTTTTTCCTGGCGAATTTATATGCCTCATCCTTGGATCTAATGCTATCTCGAACTTTCCTTGTAAGCCATGATTTGGCTACCTTTTCCGTTTTACTTTTGCGCCAGACAGGAGTAAACAATTGTTGCAGTTCATCCATGCGCTCTTTGAATGTTTGCCATTGCCTATCCAGGGTCATCTCTTTAAGTAACGTTTCCCAATGTATCATCGACAACTTATGCCTCATACCTTCGTAGCTTACTTTATTAAGATTCACGACCTTAGTCTCAGAATCAACTAGGTCACTCTCCATCGTGATGAAGAATTCTATCATATTATGGTCGCTCATCCCCAAGGGATCTCGCATAACTAGATTGTCAATTATTCCTCTCTCATTACACAATAACCAGTCTAGGATAGCCTGTTCTTCAGTTGGTTCCTGAAAGAATTGGTCCTGAAAACCATCCCGCATATTCCCCAGGAATTCCTCCACAATGTATTGTGACCAATTTAATTTGCCCAATCTATATGCAGATTCAAGAAACCCATAATTACAGATGTTCCTTTATCGCATGCGTCTCTAATTTCCTGTTCAATGCCATTCGCAAATTCAGCACTACAGTTTGGGTGTCAATCTACAACCCCCACTAACGTTTTCTGCCCCTTAGTGTTTCTCAGCTCGACCCATACATATTCGGCATCGTCAGAGCTAATATCCTGCCTCACTATTGCGTTAATTTCCTCTTTAACCAGCAATGCAACTCCACCGGGGGGTGGAAATAGGCCGTTTTACTGATGGTGAGAAAATTCGGTAGGAAGCTCATCTCAAGGGATCTCAAGGTTAGCTATGTAAACAAGTTTGTGAACCGTTTTACTTAGTCTCAAACATTTACAAAGGAGAGGGATGGAGTGTGTAACTAGGAAATGTTTGGAGCAGAGACAGAAAACAATGGCTTCAATCTTCTCAATATTTAATTGACATTGCAGATGTGTGAGGTAATACATTCTGAAAGGATGAATGAAGAGGGACAATACAAGTTAAATGGTACAACTGTAAAGGTGGCGAAATAACAAAGACACCTGGGGTGTTTATACACAAATCTTTGAAGGTGGCAGGAAAGGTTAACTGGACAGTTAATAAATATATGGGATCCTTGGGTTTATTAATAGAGGCAAAAAGAACAAAAGCAAGGACATTATGTGAAACATATATAAAATACTAGTTCAGCTGCACCTGGAGTCTTGTGTCGAATACTGGGAACCACACTTTCAGCAGGACATGAAGCCTTCGGAGAGGGCACAGAACTGTTTTACTAGAATTTGTCCAGGCATGAGGGATTACAGTTATGTAGCTGGGGTTGTTCTGCTTAGATCAGAGAACTTTCAGAGGAGATTTGATTGAGGTGTTTAACATTCGAAGGATTTAGATAAATTAAATAAAGAGAAACTATTTCCAATGTCCAAGAGACACAGATTTCAGGCATTTGGTAAAAGAAGCAGACATGAGGATTTTTGTTTCTGAGTGGTTTGGATTTGGAATGCACTGTCTGATAGGCTGATGGATACAGATTCAATAGTAGATCTCAAAAGGGAATTGGATAGATATCTGAAGTAGAAAAAAATGCAAGGATATAGTGAAAAAGCCTGGGAGTGGGACTAACTGGATTTCTCTTTGAAAGGAGCAGCACAGACATGATGGGCCGAATGACCTCATTCAGTTTGTGCCATTCTATTATTTCTCCTGCCTGTACTTTCACAATATCCCTATCCTTTCCACAGGCGTTTGAGAAAGTACCACATAACAACCGTGTTACCGAATTAGAAACACATGGGATTAAAGGGTTAATGTCAGCCGTGGCTCAGTTTGTAGCTCTCTCCCCTTTCAAAAACCAGCTTCCAGGATCAGGTGTCACTGCAGGACTTGATCACAAGAATCAATGCTGACATTGCAGTGCAGCACTGAGAGAGTGTTGCACAGCCAGAGGTGCAGTCTATCGAATGAAACTTTTAACCAAGTTGCAGTCTGCCCTCTCAGGTGGATGTTAAAGATCCCATCGCACCATGTGGAAGCAGTGCAGGGGAATTATTCCCGGTGTCCTTGTCAATATTTATCCTTCAATAAGCATCGCAAAAACAGATCTGATCATCATCACATTGCTGCTTGTGGGAGCTTGCTGTGCAGAAATAGTCTGCCTGTTTCCTACATTACAAGAATGACTTCGCTTTAAGAAGTATTCATTGGTTGTAAATCACTTTGGAACATGCAGTGGTCATGAAAGGCGTTTCATAAATGGAAGTCTGTTCTTTTATTTTCAATGTCAGCATGCGGGAAATTAGCGCAGTGACAGAAAGTAGATAATAGTGGAGAATGGTTATTCTTCAGTCTGGAGGGAAGTAGTTAATGGGGTCTCCAGGGTCACTGTTGGGATCACTATTGTTGTATGTTAATGCAATGGGCTTGTGTACAGTGGGGATAATGTCAAAGTTTTCGGATGGCAGGAAAGTCAGAAATGTTAATAAACAGTGAGAAGGATAGTAGCAGACTTCAGGATGATGGAGACTGACTGGTGAAATGGGCAGGAACATGGCAGATGTAATTTAACACAGTGAAGTATGAAGCGAGACATTTGGGTAAGAAGTGTAAGGGAAGGCAACAGAAACAAATGGGTATTGTTTAAATGAGGAGACAGGAACAGAGAGACTTGGTGTGTATTCAGACAGATCTTTGAAGGCCGCACGAAAGGTTGACAAGTTTATGTCTGATATAACGGACATCAGGTAGAAAATACTATTGAGAAGCAGGC
Source organism: Heterodontus francisci (assembly GCF_036365525.1). Taxonomy (NCBI): domain Eukaryota; kingdom Metazoa; phylum Chordata; class Chondrichthyes; order Heterodontiformes; family Heterodontidae; genus Heterodontus; species Heterodontus francisci. The sequence continues at coordinate 3,063,279 of NW_027141724.1, forward strand.
TGAATACAGAAGGTCCAGAGGGGAAGAGAAAAAGCAAATAAGAGAATCAAAGAGAGAGCAGGAAAAGAAACGAGCATTAAAGGAAATCCCTAAGTTTTCTGTTGGCATCTAAATAGTAAAAGGGTAGTAAAAGGAACAATGGGGCCGACTCAGGACCATAAAGGGGATTTGCACATGGAGGCAGAGAATATAGCTGAGGTAGTAAATGAATAATTCCCACCTGTCTTTACCAAGGAAGAAGATATGGAATCCTTTCCTTTCTTAGCCGTGGTATAGAATATACGGCCAGGGAGGTTATGCTAGAATTCTATAACTCATTGGTTAGCACACAACTTGAGTACTGTGTGCAGTTCTGCTCACCGCTTTACAGAAAAGATGTAATTGCACCAGAGAGGGTGCAGAGGAGATTTATGAGGATGTGGCGAGGACTGGAAAAATGCAGCTATGAGGAAAGATTGGACAGGCTGGGACTGTTCTCCTTGAAATAGAGAAGGCTGAGGGTAAATCTGATTGAAATGTACAAAACTGAGAGGGGCCTGGGTAGAGTGGAGCTGAAGGGTCCATTCACCTTAGCAAAGAGGTCAGTGACGAGGGGGCATGGACTTAAAGTGATTGGTAGAAAGATTAAAAGGGAGCTGCGGATTTTATTTTTCACCCAGCGGGTGGTCAGAGTCTGGAACTCACTGTCCGAAATGGTCGTTGAGGCAGAAACCAACAACTCATTCAAAAGGTGTCTGGATATGCACCTCAAGTGCTGTAATCTATCAAATGCTGGAATATAGGATTAGAATGGATGGATCGTTTTTTGGACAGCATAGACACGATGGGCCAAGTGGCCTCTCTCTGTGCCATAAACTGTCTATGATTCCAAGATGCAACCCAGGCAATGTTGAAAGAGGAGGTAAGTCAGACACTAGTGGGGTTTAAAATTGATAAAGAGGAAGTATTAGATAGGCTGTCTGGACTTAAATTGAATAAAGCACCAGGAAAAGATGAGATGCATCCAAGGATACTGAGGGAAGTGAGGGTGGAAATCGCAGAGGCACTGGCCATAATTTTTCCGTCTTCCTTAGACTTGAGGGTGATGCAAGAGGACTGGAGAATTGTAAACGGTACACCCTTGTTCAAAAAGGGTGTAAAGATAAGGCCAGCAACTACAGGCCTGTCAGTTTAACTTCGGTGGTGGGAAAACTTCTAGAAATAAATAATCTTGGACAAAGCAAATAGTCACATGGACAAATGCGAGTTAATTAAACAAGCCAGCATGGATTTCTTGAGAGAACATCATGTTTAACTAATTTGCTGGAGATGTTTGAGGTGGTATCAGAGAAAGTTGATGAGAGCAATTCTGTTGATGTGGTGTACATTGACTTTCATATAACGGTCTATTCAGTTTCAAATGAACCTGCCTCCACCATTCTCAAGCAGTGCATTCCAGACATTTAACTATTCCCTGCATGCAAAAACCTTTTGATACAAAGCCGCACAACAGACCTGTGAGCAAACTTGTAGCTCATGGAATAAAAGGGACGGTAGCAACATGGATACGAAATTAGCTAAGTGACAGGAAACAAACATTAATGATTAATGCAACAAAAACAAGAAATGCTGGAGTCACTCAGCAGGTCTGTCAGCATCTGTGGAAAGAGAAGCAGAGTTAACGTTTCGGGTCAGTGACCCTTCTTCGGAACTAATTAATGGATGTTTTACAGGCTGGAGGAAGGTTTGTTGTGGAGTTCCCCAGACATCCTTGCTTTTCCTGATATATATTAAGGACCTAAACCTGGGTATGCAGACACAATTTCAAAGTTTGCAGCTGATACGGAAGTTGGAAGAATTGTGAACTGTGGGGAGGATAGTGTAGAACTTCAAAAGTACACACACAAGTTGGTGGAATGGGCAGGCAGGTGGCAGATGAAGTTCAATACAGAGAAATGTGAAGTGATTCATGTTGATAGGAAGAACATGGGGAGACAATATACAATAAAAGGTACAATTCTATAGGGTATGCAGGAGCACACCTGTGTGTATATGTGCAGAAGTCATCGAAGGCGGCAGGACAGGTTGAGAAAGTGTTTAATAAAGCATGCAGTATCCTGGGCTTTATTAATAGGGGCATAGAGTACAAGAGCAAGGAAGTTATGGTGAACTTATATAAGACTCTATTTCAGCCTCAGCTGTGGCATTGCGTCCAGTTCTGGGTGCCACACTTGAGGAAAGACGTGAGGGCATTGGAGAGTGTGCAGAAAATATTCACGTGAATGATTCCCGGGATGAGGATTTTCAGTTATGAAGATAGGCTGGAGAAGTTAGGACTGTTTTCCTCGGAGAAGGCTGAGAGGTGCTTTATTAGAGGTTTCAAAATTCATGAGGTGTCTGGACAGAGTAGATGGAGAGAAACAGTTCCCACTCGTGAAAGGATCGAGAACGAAAGGGCACAGATTTAAAGTCATGGGTAAAAGAAGCAAAGACGACCTGAGGAAAATATTTTTTCACACAGTGAGTGGTTAGAGTCTGGAATGCACTGCCTGAGAGTATGGTGGAGGCAGGTTCAATTGAAGCTGAATAGACTGTTATGTGAGAAGGAAGAATGTGCAGGGTTGCAGGGAGAATGCAGGGAACGGCATTCCGTGAATTGGTCATTCGGAAAGCCAGGGCAGACACGAAAGGCTGAATTGGTCCTTCTGTGCTGTAATAATTCTCTGATGTTTTTATTACAGGATGATGACCAAGGTGACACTGTGATGGGGCGTCTCAGATGGGTGTAATGGTGGAGAATGGGGGATCCATGGTGGGAAAGGGAAGTTGGCTTATGGGAACTGGAATCTTAGCAGGGTCTCTCCGACAGCCTGTCCGGGTCGAAGGCATCGAGGAAATATCTTCCCTCCCACCACCTCCTGAGGTGGCCTCCGGATTCCTGCTGCCAATGCCTGTGTCCATATGCTGCTGATGAAATGAAGCGTGCAGCAGAACACCATGAGCTCAGACACCTTCTCCAATGTGTACTGGAGGGCTCTCCCCGAGCGGTTCAGACATCGGAAGCATTGCTTCATCACACCGATGGTCTGTTCCACCATGTTCCTGGTGACTCCATTGCTCACATAACACACGTTAATTGCGTAACTAAAAGTTGACGGTGGGAGGTGGTTTGGGGGTGTCGAAACATGAGCTGTGTCTAGAGGGGGTTCATTTGTCTCCAAGGAGCCACATTCTGGTTCTGCATGGAGACCCGCAGTGTTGGGACCGGCTGACTGCTTCAGAATGAATGTATGGTGTCTGCTGCCAGGATAGTGGACATTCACCAACATGGTGTACTGGGCATGCTCACACACCAACTGTACATTAATGGAGTGAGAGTTCTTCCAGTTCCTGTACCTCAACCCATTGACATGGGGGCCCCGCAGATCAACCGAAACCATCAGGAATCCCGCTATCCTGACAAAGCCACGGGATCTCTCATCCTGCTTTTCCCTGCAGAGGGAGAAATTGATGACATAGATGGTCACACTCACTTCCCAGAATTATCAATGGACAACACACAGGCCTCGCAACTACTGGCCAGTTAGTTTAACATCAGTGGTGAGTAAGGTTTTAGAAACAATAATCAGGGCAAAAGGACAACACACACTTGGAGAGATTGAGTTAATTAAGGATTGTCAGCACGGATTTCTAAAAGGCAGATCATGCATGATGAACTAATTGAATTTATTCGGAAAATGAGAGGAGGTTGATGAAGGGAATGTGGTGGATGTTGTCTACGTGGATTTTATGAAATTATTTGATGATGAACAACACAGAAGCTTGGTTGATAAAATTGAAGCTCATGGAATAGCATCCAATTGGAAAAAAATTGTCCAGAGGACAAGAAAAAGAGAAATGTGTTAAATGGTTGTTTTTCAGACCGGGGGATGGTCGACAGTGATGTTCCCCAAGGGTCAGTGCTTAGGACCACTGTTTTTCTTTTGCTATATATAAATGGCATGGCTCTTGGAATACAGAGTAGAATTTCAAAAATTTCCGATGATACCAATCTTGGAGGTGTGGTAAACAGTGAGGATGTTACAAACCACATGTAGAAGGATATAGATAGGCTAGCAGAATGGACAGAGAAGTGGCAGGTGGAATTTCATGCAGAGGAGTGTGAGGTGATGTATTTTGTCAGAAGGAATAGGAAGGTAATATAGACTTAATGACACAGTTCTCAAGATTGTGCAGGGACAGAGGGACCTGGGGCAGCATATGCATTGATCTTTGAAGTTGGCAGGACATATTAGGAGCGTGTTTAGAGAAGCATATCAGATCTTGGGCTTCATCATTCGAGACAATGACTTCAAAAGGATACTGGATGGACACCCGAAGGAAATGAACTTGCAGGGATACGGGGACTGACTGGGAGAATGGGACTGACTGGATTGCTCCACAGGGAGCGGGCACCGAGAAGCCCCTGCACCTCCGTCGTTCCAGTGAAAACAATCCGAGTTTTTCCAACCTCTCCTCATAGCTAATGCCCTCCAGACCAGGCAACATCCTGGTAAACCTCTTCTGTACCCTCTCCAAGGCCTCCACGTCCTTCTTGTAGTGTGGCGACCAGAATTGCATGCAATATTCCAAGTGTGGCCTAACTAAGGTTCTGTACAGCTGCAACATGACTTGCCAATTTTTATACTCTACGCCCCGGCCCACGAAGATAAGCATGCCGTATGCCTTCTTGACTACCTTATCCACCTGTGTTGCCACTTTCAGTGACCTGTGGACCTGTACGCCCAGATCTCTCTGCCTGTGAATACTCCTAAGGGTTCTGCCATTTACTGTATACCTCCCACCTGCAATCGACCTTCCAAAATGCATTACCTCACATTTTTCTGGATTAAACTCCATCTGCCATTTCTCCACCCAAGTCTCCACCTGACCTATATCCTGCTGTATCCTCTGACAATCCTCATCATTATCCGCAACTCCACCAACCTTTGTTTCGTTCGCAAACTTACTAATCAGAGCAGCTACATTTTCCTCCAAATCATTTATATGTACTACAAACAGCAAAGGTCCCATGAGTGATCCCTGCGGAACACCACTAATCACATCCCGCCATTCAGAAAAACGCCCATCCACTGTTACCCTCTGTCTTCTATGACGGAGCCAGTTCTGTATCCAAATTGCCAGCTCACCTCTGATCCTGTTTGACTTCACCTTTTGTACCAGTCTACCATGCGGGACCTTGTCAAAGGCTTTAGTAAAGTCCATATAAACAACATCCACTGCCCTTTCTTCATCAATCATCTTCGTCAATTCCTCAAAAAACTCAATCAAATTAGTAAGACACGAGCTCCCCTTCACAAAACCATGCTGCCTCTCGCTAATGAGTTCGTTTGTTTCCAAATGGGAGTAAATCCTGTACGGAAGAATCCTCTCTAATAGTTTCCCTACCACTGGCATAAGGTTCACCAGCCTATAATTTCCTGGATTATCATTGCCACCCTTTTTAAACAAAGGAACAACATTGGCTATTCTCCAGTCCTCTGGGACCTCACCTGTAGCCAATGAGGATGCAAAGATTTCTGTCAAGGCGCCAGCAATTTCTTCCCTTGCCTCCCTCAGTATTCTAGGGTAGATCCCATCAGGCCCTGGAGACTTATCTACCTTAATGCTTTGCAAGACACCCAACACCTCCTCCTTATTGATAATGAAATGACTGAGACTGTCTGCACTCCCTTCTCTAGGCTTACCATCCACCAAGTCCTTCTCTTTGGTGAATACTGATGCAAAGTACGCATTGAGCACCTCGCCCACTTCCTCTGGCTCCACACATGGATTCCCATCTCTGTCCTTGAGTGGGCCAACCCTTTCCCTGGTTACACTCTTGCTCTTTATATATGTATAAAAATCCTTGGGATTTTCCTTAATCCTGTTTGCCAATGACTTTTCATGACCCCTTTCAGCCCTCCTAACTCCTTGCTTAAGTGTCTTTATATTCCTCAAGTGCTTCGTCTGTTCCTAGCCTTTCAGCCCTTACAAATGCTTCCTTTTTCTTTTTGACTAGGCTCACAATATCCCGTGTTATCCAAGCTTCCCGAAACTTGCCAAACTTGTCTTTCTTCCAGAACATGCCGGTCCTCGATTCTAATCAGCTGACGTTTGAAAGACTCCCATATGTCAGATGCTGATTTACCCTCAAACAGCCGCCCCCAATCTAAATTCTTCAGTTCCTGCCTAATATTGTTGTAATTAGCCTTCCCCCAATTTAGCACCTTCACCCGAGGACTACTCTTATCCTGATCCACAAGTACCTTAAAACTTATGGAATTATGGTTACTGTTCCCGAAATGCTCCCCCACGGCAACTTCGACCACCTTGCCGGGCTCATTCCACAATACCAGGTCCAGAATGGCCCCATCCCTAGTTGGACTATCTACATACTGTTTCAAGAAGCCCGCCTGGATGCTCCTCAGAAATTCTGCCCCATCCAAGCCGCACAAAGCGAATCCCAGTAAATATAGGGGAAGTTATAATCACCCACCACTACAACCCTGTTACCTTTCCATCTTTCCAAAATCTGTCTACATATCTGCTCCTCTCCCTCCCGCTGGCTGTTGGGAGGCCTGTAGTAAACCCCCAAGTTCCTATTCCTGAGCACCACCCATATTGCCTCGCTGCATGACCCATCTGAGGTGTCCTCCCGCAGTACAACTGTGATATTCTCCTTAAACAGTAATGCAGCTCCCCCACCCCTTTTACATTCCCCTCTATCCCGCCTGAAGCTTCTAAAGCCTGCAACATTTAGCTGCCGATCCTGCCCTTCCCTCAACCAAGCCTCTGTAATCGCAACAACATCAGATTTCCAAGTACTAATCCAAGTTCTAAGTTCATCTGCCTTACCTGTTATACTTCTCGCATTGAAACAAATGCACTTCAGACCACCAGTCCCGCTGTACTCAGCAACATCTCAGTGCCTGCTCTTCCTCTTCGTCCTACTGGCCTTATTTACTATGTCCTCCTCATTTATTTCACTAGCTGTCCTCCTGCTCTGGTTCCCACCCCCCTGCCACAGTAGTTTAAACCCTTCCGAGTGACGCTAGCAAAACTTGCAGCCAGGATATCAGTGCAATTCCAGTTTATATGCAAACCGTCCTTCTTGTACAGGTCCCATCTGTCCCTGAAGAGAGCCCAATGGTCCAGATATCTGAAACCGTGCCTCCTAAACCAGCTGCTCAGCCACGTGTTTCGCTGCACTATCTTCCTATTTCTAGAGTCACTGGCACGTGGCACAGGGAGGAATCCAGCGATTACAAACCTCGATGTCTTGTTTTGTAACTTACTCCCTAACTTCCTAAACTACCCCTGCAGGACCTCATCACTCTTCCTACCTATGTCATTGCTACAGATGTGTACCACAACCTCTGGCTGTTCACCCTCCCCCTTCAGAATGCCTCCTGTCCGTTCAGAGACATCCTTGACCCTGGCACCAGGGAGGTAACATACCATCCTGGAGTCTCGTTCACGCCCACAGAAGGGCATATCTGTGCCCCTGACTATAAAGTCCCCTATAACTATTGCTCTTCTGCGCTTTGTCCCTCCCTGCTGAGCAACAGTGCCAGCCGTGGTGCAACTGCTCTGGCTGCTGCTGTTTTCCCCTGATAGGCCATACCTCGTGCAGAGTTGGGTCACCAAATCCTCTGTCCTCCATGAATGTCTGCAGCTGCTCACAACACAACCTCCAACAAACCATCCACAGCACCTCCACTAACTTTACAATAATAGAAGTAAGTCAAAAGCCCCTCACCTGTAAGTTGGGTGCCTGGTCCTTTTAAATAATACTAGATATTATGTTATGCATAATCCTCATGCTGCTGAATATATGTTCAGCTGAGAGTGACTAACACAAGCAGTCAGTGGACATGCACAGACCAAGTTTCAAAGACGTACATCAATACTGCCGGTATGGTACATTGACATCACATTTAAAACCATCCTCAGCTCAACAACACATACATGTTACGATTGAACTAGAGCCCTGCCCAGCTTGGGGCACTGTGCAGGCCGCACTGGAAGTGCCTGGCTGAGCAGCTCACATCTCTCTATGGATCCCAGCTTCTGTACCGTCAGCACCAGTAGTGCTATAGAGTCTAAATAGTGGCTCGGGACAGATACAGAGGGAAAGGAATTCACTTTAAAAGGAGAAATGGGAAAAGATTGAAGTCAAAACATTTTCAGGAATATGAGAATGGGCAGGAGAATGGGACTAATTGGAGGGGTGAGGCCATGGAGGGATTCAAACACAAGGATGAGAATGTTAAAATTAAGGTGCTGCCAGACCAGGAGCCAATGTAGATCAGTGAGCACAGGGGTGATGGGTGATCGGGATTTGGTGTGAGTTAGAATACAGGCAGCAGAGATCTGGATGGGCTGTGGTTTATGGAGGTTTATAACTGGGAGGGTGACCAGGATAGAATTGGAATAGTCAAGTGTGGATTCAACAAAGGTACAGGTGAGGGTTTATGCAGCAGATTGGCTGAGACAGAGGTGGAGATGGGGGATATGACAGAGGTGGTCGTAGACAGGGTTGGTAATGGAGAGAATATGGAGATGGACTCAGCTCAGGTTTAAATAGAACACACCGATTGCAAACAGTCTGGTTCAGCCTCAGTATTGGGCAGGGAGGTGTATTTGTCTCACAGATAGGGGATGGAGTTTGTGATGGAGACCAATGACACTGGCTTCAGTCTTCCCAAAATTTACATTACAGAACAGTATTTCAGTAAAACAGGGTTTACAGATCTCCTAGACGGAAATAGAGACAGCAAGGGCAGCAAAGATGAGAGATTAAATGACAAGAACTATAATACAGTTGGCAATGGTTTATAGAGCTAATAGCTGGACATATTCACCAGGAATACAACGGCAACAAAAAGGGCAGTGCAAATTACAGGAGCAGTAATGCTGTTAAACTTGGTTTATAGAATTAATAGCTAGATAGAGAGACTTACCAGGGACACCAATAATAGCCAGGATGGGATAGTAAATGTATTGAATAATCTTCAGTGCGAGATAGATACGGAAGTTTAATGAGTACCGATCATAATATGTAGAAAGGTAGTAAAGTTCCGAGGATAAACTCCTGTCCATTGTTGTAACATTCCAATCTATTGTTCTCAGATTATGACCAAGTGCTGCAACATTCCAATCTATTGTTCTCAGATTCTGACCCATTGTTGTAACATTCCAGTCTGTTGTTCTCAGATTCTGACCCATTGTTGTAACATTCCAATCTATTGTTCTCAGATTATGACCAAGTGCTGCAACATTCCAGTCATTTGTTCTCAGATTCTGATCTATCCTTTCTCTCTCTCTGGAGCCACTGATCTCTGTTGTGCCGGGGCTGATGTTCCGGCTGAAACGATGGGATAACACATGGAAGCCCCTTATTAATAGAAGATGGAAAACTTCCAATGACACAATTAGGGTCCATGGAGACTGACATTAATTACAGTCACTGAACAAACAGATTCAGTTAACCCTTTTCAATCCAATACTTTTTGTCCCACAATAAAGTAGATAATTTACCCAGTCTGGATGGGATGTATGAGGGTTGCTGAGGGATGGAATGGTGGAAGTAGCAGAGGCACTGGCCAGCATATTCCAATCCCTCTTGGATATGGGAGTGATGACGTAATTTCACTAGCTCACCACTCTCTGGGTGAAGAAATTTCTCCTCATTTCAGTCCTGAAAAGTTTACCCCGTATCCTTAGACTATGACCCCTGGTTCTGGACTCCCCCACCATCGGGAACATCCTTCCTGCAACTACCCTGTCAAATCCTGTTAGAATTTTATCGGTTTCTATGAGATCCCTCTTCACTCTTCTGAACTCCAGCGAATATAATCCTAACTCTCCTCATACGTGAGTCCCGCCATCCCAGGAATCACTCTGATAAACCTTCGTTGCACTCTCTCTATAGCAAGAACATCCTTTCTCAGAGAAGGAAAACAAAACTGCACACAATATTCCAAGTGCGGGCTCACCAAGGCCCAGTATAAGTGCAGCAAAACATCCCTGCTTCTGTACTCGAATCCTGTCTCTATGAAGGCCAACAGAACATTCACCTTTTTCTACCACCTGTTGCACCTCAATGCTTACCTTGAGTGACTGATGTACGAGAACACCCATGTATCGCTGCATATTTCCCTCTCTCAGTGTGTAGCTGTTCAGATAATAAGCTGCCTTCCTGTTTTTGCTACCAAAGTGGATAACCTCACATTTATTCACATTATACTGCATCTGCCATGCAATAGCCCACTCACTCAACTTGTCCGAATCACCCTGAAGCCTCTCTGCATTCTCCTCACAACTCACCCTCCCACCCAGTTTTGTGTCTTCTGAAAATTTGGAGATATTACATTTAGTTCCCTCATCTAAATCATTAATATGGAGTGTGAATAGTTGGGGTCCTAGCACCGATCCCTCTGGTACCCCACTAATCACTGCCTGCCATTTGGAAAAAGATCCGTTTATCCCGACACTTTTTTTCCATCTGCCAACCAATTTTCTATCTATCGCAATACACTAACACTAATCCCATGCGCTTTAATTTTACTCACTAATCTCTTATGTGGGACTTTGTCGAAAGCCTTCTGAAAGTCCAAATAAACCACATTCTCTGGCTCCCCATCATCAACTCTATTAGTTACATATTCGAAGAATTCTAATAGATTTATCAAGCATGATTCCCTTTCGTAAATCCATGCTGACTCTATCCGATTCTAACACTGTTCTCCAAGTGCTCTGCCATAAAAACTTTGATAATGGACTCCAGAATTTTCCCCACTACCGACGTCAGGCTGACTTGTCTATAATGCCCTGCTTTATTTCTACCTCCCTTTTTAAATGGTGGAATTACATTAGCTGCCCACCAATCAGCTGGAACTGTTCCAAAGTCTATAGAATCTTGAAAGATGACCACCAATGCATCCAGTATTTCTAGGGTCACTTTTTTAAGTAATCTGGGATGTAGATTATCAGGCCCTGAGGATTTATCAGCCTTCAATCCCATCAATTTCCCCAACACAATTTCTCTACTAATACTGATTTCCTTCGGTTCCTTCCTCTCACTAAACCCTGTGTTCCCCAACATTTCTGGTAAGATATTTGTGTCATCCTTTGTGAAGACAGAATCAAAGTCTGCATTTAGTTGGTTACCCATTTCTTTGTTTCCCATAATAAATTCCCATGTTTCTAACTGTAAGGACCTACATTTGTCTGACCCAATCCTTTCCTCTTCACATACCTACAGAAACCTTTACAGTCACGTTGTATGTTCCCCGCAAGCTTACTCATGTACTTTATTTTCCCCTGATTAATCAACCCCTTGGTCCTCCTTTGCTGAATTCTAAACTGCTCCCAATCCTCAAGTCTGTTGCTTCTTTCTGGCGAATGTATATGCCTCTTCCGTGAATCTAATACTCTCTCTAATTTTCCTTGTAAGCCATGGTTTAGCTACCTTTCCCATTTTACTTTTGCGCCAGACAGGAGTAAACAATTGTTGCAGTTCATCAATGCACTGTTTGAATATTGCCATTGCCTTTCCACCATCATCCCTTTAAGTAACGTTTCCCAATCCATCATAGCCAACTCGTGCTTCATACCTTCATACTTTCCTTTATTAAGATTCACGACCCTAGTCTCAGAATCAACTACTTCACTCTCCATCTTGGAGTCATAGATTCGTACAGCATGGAAACAGGCCCTTCGGCCCACTGCGTCCATGCCGACCACAATGCCGATCTATACTGGTTCCACGTGCCTGCATTAATTCCATATCCGTCTATGCTTTGCTCATTCAAATACCTGTCCAGATGACTCTTAAATGTGGCTACTGTTCCTGCCTCCACCACCTCCTCTGGCAGCTCATTCCAGATACGCAATATTCTTTGTGTGAAAAAAAATACCCTTTTAATCCCCTTTAAACCTCCACCCTTTCATCTGAAATCTATGCCCTCTAGTTTTAGTCACCCCTACCATGGGAAACTGACTCTGGCTACCTGCTCTGTCTATGCCTCTCCTAATTTTATATACCTCCATCATGTCCCCTCTCAGCCGTCTTTGCTCCAGGGGAAACAGACCCAGCCTACCCAATCTCTCTTTATAGCTCAAGCCCTCCAAACCAGGCAACATCCTTATGAATCTTTTCTGCACCCTCTCTAGCTTAATCACATCTTTCCTGTCGTGCTGCGACCAGAACTGCACACTGTACTCCAAATGCGGAATAACCAATGTTATGTATAACTGTAACATGACGTCCCAACTCTTGGACTCCATGCCGCATTTGATGAAGACAAGCATGCCATACACCTTCTTCTCCACCCAGTCTACCTGTGTTGCCACATTCAGGGAACTATGCACTTGCACCCCAAGGTCTCTCTGCTCAACAACACTCCCCAGGCCCTGTCGTTCACTGTATATGTACTGCACTGGTTTAACTTCCCAAAATGCATCACTTCGCACTTGGCTGCATTAAATTCCATTTGCCAATCCCTTGCCCACTTTCCAAGTTTATCTATATCCTGTTGTAACCTTAGACAACCTTCTTCACTTTCTACTATCCCATCAATTTTTGTATCATCTGCAAACTTACCAATCATGCCCCCTACATTCATATCCAAGTCATTAATATATATGACAAACAAGAGAGGACCCAGAACCGATCCCTGTGGCACACCACTGGTCACCAGCCTCCAATCTGAAAAACAACCCCCCACTACCATCCGATCACCAAGCCAATTTTGTATCCAATTGGCTAGCACATCCTGGATCCCATGTGTTTGAACCTTCTGGACCAGCCGACCATGCGGGACCTTGTCAAAGGCCTTGCTAAAGTCCATGTAGACAACGTCCTTCGCCCTGCCCCCGTCAATCCTCTTGGTCACCTCCTCAAAAAACTCAATCAAATTCCTGAGACATGATTCCCATGCACAAAGCCATGCTGACTATCCCTAATCAGACGTTGCCTTTCCAGATGCATATAAATCCTGTCTGTCAGAATCCCTTCCAGTAACTTTCCCACCACTGATGTAAGGCTCACCGGCCTGTTGTTCCCTGGCTTATCACTGCTGCCCTTATTAAATAAAGGCACAACATTAGCTATCCTCCAGTCTTCCGGTACCTCACCCATGGCTAACGATAATGCAAAAATCTCTGCTCGGGCTCCAGGAATATCCTCCCTTTCTTCCCATAGCATCCTAGGATACACCTGGTCAGGCCCTGGGGATTTATCTACCTTATTGCGCTTCAAAACCTCCAACACCGCCTCCTTTGTAATGTTGATATGCTCCAGGATATCACTGTTCCCTCCGTTGAACTCACTAGCTTCCATGTTGTCTCCATGGTAAATAAAGACGGGAAGTATTCATTTAAGACCTCGCCCATTTCCCGTGGCTGCACCCGTAGATTACCACACTGATCCTTAAGGGGACCGACTCTCTCCCTAGCTACCCTTTTACTCTTAATATACTTAAAGAATATTTTAGGATTCTCCATTATCTTATCTGCCAGGGAAATCTCATGGCCCCTTTTCTCCCTCCTAATTTCTTTCTTGAGTGCACTCCTACATCCACTCGATTCCTGGAGGGACTCGTTTGATCCCCGCTGCCTATACCTGACATATGCCTCCTTCTTTGTCCTGATCAGACCCTCAACATCCCTCATCAACCAAGGTTCCCTAAACTTGCCATCCTTGCCCTTCCATCTAACAGGGATATGCCAGCCCATAACTCTTCCTATCTCTCTTTTAAAAGCCGCCCACTTGCCAAACGTCCCTTTACCTGTACACAGCCCCTTTCATTCAACTTTTGAGAGTTCCTGTCTGATGCCATCAAAATTAACCTTCCTCCAATTTAGGACTTCAACCTGAGGACCAGTCTTATCCTCTTCCATAACTATCTTGAAGCTAATAGAGTTATGGTCACTGGTCCCAAAGTGCTCCCTCACTAACACATCAACCGCCTGCCCATCCTCATTTCCAAAGAGGAGGTCGAGTGTAGCCTTTTCTCTCGTAGGGCCATCCACATACTGTTTCATAAAACTATCCTGGACACACTTAACAAATTCTTGCCCATCTGATCCCTTGGCACCAAGGCAGTCCCAGTCAATATTAGGAATGTTAAAATCACTTACTATTACAACCTTATAATTCCTACACCTATCTGTGATTTCCCTACATGTATGCTCCTCCAATTCCCTCTGACTATTGGGGGGCCTACAGTATAATCCCATCAAAGAGATCACCTCTTGCTTATTTCTGAGCTCCACTCATATGGCCTCACTGGACGTTCCCCGCAGGATATCCTCTCTAACTACTGCCGTGATGTACTCCCTAATCAATTGTGCAACTCCCCATCCTCTCTTCCCTCCAACTGAAGCATTGGTACCCCATAACATTGAGCCACCAGTCTTGCCTATCCCTCAACCACGTTTCTGTAATAGCTATAATATCACAATCCCATGTACTGATCCATGCTCTGAGTTCATCTGCCTTACCTGTAAGGCGTCTTGCATTAAAGTAGTTTAGTTTAGAGATACAGCACTGAAACAGGCCCTTCGGCCCACCGAGTCTCTGCCGACCATCAACCACCCATTCATACTAATCCTACACTAATCCCATATTCCTATCACATCCCCACCTGTCCCAATATATTTCCCTACCACCTACCTATACTAGGGGCAATTTATAATGGCCAATTAACCTATCAACCTGCAAGTCTTTGGCATGTGGGAGGAAACCGGAGCACCCGGAGGAAACCCACGCAGACACAACTCCGCACAGGCAGTACCCAGAATCGAACCCGGGTCCCTGGAGCTGTGAGGCTGCGGTGCTAACCACTTGCAGTTTAGTCGACCAGACCTTCCACGCTCCCTGTCAGGCCACTGCCAGGCCCGCCTACTGGACTTGCTTGCATTAACCTCTACATTTACCTTAACTATGTCATCGGAGAGACTACTACTTTGAGTCCCACCTCTCTGCAAGACTAGTTTAAACCCTCCCGAGTAGTACTAACAAACCTCCCCGCAAGGATATTGGTCCCCTTCCAGTTTAGATGCAAGCCGACCCTCTTCAACAGGTCACCTCTGCAGCAGAAGAGATCCCAATGATCCAAGTAGCTGAAGCCCTCCCGCCTACACCAGCTCTTCAGTCACACTTTCATTTCCTTAATCCTCCTATTTCTATCCTCACTAGCACGTGGCACAGGGAGTAATCCTGAGATTCTTCTTCTTCTTTGTCTTTGGCCTCCTTACCTTGAGAGACAATGGGTAAGCGCCTGGAGGTGGTCAGTGGTTTGTGCAGCAGAGCCTGGAGTGGCTAAAAAGGCCAATGCTCGAGTGACAGGCTCTCGCACAGGTGCTGCAGAAACATTTGTCTGTCGAGGCTGTCACATAGTTGGCTCTTCCCTTGCGCTTCTGCCTTTTTTCCTGCCAACTGTGAAGTCTCTTCGAATTGCCACACTTTAGCCCCTCCTTTATGGCTGCCCGCCAGCTCTGGCGATCGCTGGCAACTGACTCCCACGACTTGTGATCAATGTCACAGGACTTCATGTCGCATTTGCAGACGTCTTTAAAGCGGAGACATGGACGGCCGGTGGGTCTGATACCAGTGGCGAGCTCGCTGCACAAAGTGTCTTTGGGGATCCTGCCATCTTCCATGCGGCTCACATGGCCAAACCATCTCAACCGCCGCTGACTCAGTATTGTGTATAAGCTGGGGATGTTGGCCGCCTCGAGGACTTCTGTGTTGGAGATAAGGTCCTGCCACCTGATGCCAAGTATTCTCCGGAGGCAGTGAAGATGGACTGAATTGAGACGTCGCTCTTGGCTAACATACGTTGTCCAGGCCTCGCTGCCATAGAGCAAGGTACTGAGGACACAGGCTTGATATACTCGGACTTTTGTGTTCCGTGTCAGTGCGCCATTTTGCCACACTCTCTTGGCCAGTTTGGACATAGCAGTGGAAGCCTTTCCCGTGCGCTTGTTGATTTCTGCATCTAGAGACAGGTAACTGGTGACAGTTGAGCCTAGGTAGGTGAACTCTTGAACCACTTCCAGAGCGTGGCCGCCGATATTGATGGATGGAGCATTTCTGACATCCTGTCCCATGATGTTCATTTTCTTGAGGCTGATGGTTAGGCCAAATCCTGAGATTAACCCTAGAGGTTCTACTTTTTAACCTTCTGCTTAACTCCCTATATTCACTTTGCAGGACCTCAGCTCTCTTCGTGTCTATGTCGTTAGCACCAATATGGACCACGACCTCTGGCTGCTCACTCTCTCCTTTCAGAATTTCCTGCAGCCACTCCGAGACATCTTTGACCCTCGCAGCAGGGAGGCAACATACAATCCTGGTGCATCTTTTGCGGCCACAGAAACGCCTACCTGCACCCCTTACGATAGAATTTCCTATCACGATAGCTCTTACACCCCTTTTCCTGCCCTGCTGTGCGGCAGAGCCCTCTGTGGTCCCATGGGCCTGGCTGTTGCTGCTTTCCCCTGGGAGGTCATCCCCCCCAACAGTATCGAAAGTGGTCTATCTGTTTGAGGGGTGGTGGCCACAGGGGACTCCTGCACTACCTGCCTGTGCCTACTACTCTGTCTGGTGGTCACACATCCCTTTTCTGCCTGTGCAGCTATTATCTGCGGTGTGACCACCTCGCTAAACATGTTATCCACGACTTCCTCAGCATTATGGATGCTCCACAGTGAATTCTCCTGCAGCTCCATCTCCATAATGCGGGTCGCCAGTAGTTGCAGATGGATCCACTTCCTGCACACATGCTCACTAGGGACACTGGAAGCATCCCTGATTTCCCACAAAGTGCAGGAGGAGCAGATCACGGGGCTGAACTCTCCTGTCATGACCTACCCTTAGACTAATTAGTTACACCCTTAATTTAAAAAAATACTAATTACATGAGGGGCCTTTTTCTACCCACTTCAATCTAAGATTCTTAATAAACTACACTGAATTAAAAAAAGAAACACTTCAGTAGTAGTCACCTTATGACCAGAGTTCTTTTCCCACAAAAATAAACTTTTCACTTTTTTAAAGATATCTACATGCACTAATAGCTGCTACTCACCCAACCAATCAGTTTGCAGCTCTCCTCTGACGTCACTGTTGGCTTTCTTCATGAAGAATTCTATCATATTATGGTCGCTCAACCTCAAGGGATTTCACACAACTAGATTGCCAATTATTCCTCTCTCTTTACACAATACCCAGTCTGGGATGGCCTGTTCTCTGGTTGGTTCCTCAACATATTGGTCCAGAAAACCATCCCGTATGCACTCCAGTAATTCCTCGTCTACGTTATTGTGACAAATTTGATTTGACCAATCTATATGCAGATTTAATTCACCCATAATTACAGATGTTGCTTTATCGCATGCATCTCTAATTTCCTGTTTAAGACCATTCCCACATCACCACCACAGTTTGGGGGTCTATATATAGCCCCCACTCACGTTTTTTGCCCCTTAGTGTTTCCCAGCTCTACCATACAGACTCCACATCATCAGATCTCATATCCTTCCTCTCTATTGTATTACTTTCCTTTTTAACCAGACATGCAACTCCACCGCGGGTGGAAATAAGCCATTTTACTGATGGTGTGAATATTTGGTCAGAAGCTCATCGCAAGGCATCTCAAGGTTAACTATGTAACCAAGTGTGTGAACAGTTTGGCTTTTCGTCTCAAACATTTACAAAGGAGAGGGATGGTGTGTGTAGCTAGGAAATATTTGAAGCAGAGACAGAAAGCAATGGCTTCAATCTTCTCAATATTTAATTGGCATTGCAGATGTATGAGGTAATACATTTTGAAAGGAGGAATGAGGAGAGACAATACAAGTTAAATGGTATAACTATAAAGGTGGTGAAATAACAGAGACACCTGGAGTATTTGTACACAAATCGTTGTCGCCAAACCGTTAATAAATATATGGGATCCTCGGTTTTATAAATAGAGGCAAAAAAAGCAAAAGCAAGGACATTATGTGAAACATATATAAAATACTAGTTCAGCTGCACCTGGAGTCTTGTGTCGAATACTGGGAACCACACTTTAGGAAGGACATGAAGCCTTCGGAGAGGGTGCAGAACTGTTTTACGAGAATTTGTGCAGGCATGAGGGATGACAGTTATGTAGCTGGGGTTGTTCTGCTTCGAGCAGAGAACTTTCAGAGGAGATTCGATTGAGCTGTTTAACATTAGGAAGGGTTTAGATAAATTAAATAAAGAGAAACTGTTTCCAATGTCCAAGGGACCGGTAATCAGAGACGCAGATTTAAGGCGATTGGTAAAAGAAGCAGACATGAGGATTTTTGTTTCTGAGTGGTTTGGATTTGGGATGCACTGTCTGATAGGCTGATGGATACAGATTCAATTGTATATCCCAAAAGGGAATTGGATAAATATCTGAAGAAGAAAAAATGTTCGAATATAGTGAAAGAGTCAGGGAGTGGGACTAACTGGATTGTTCTTTGAAAGGGTTCAGCACTGACTTGATGGGCCGAATGACATCATTCAGGGCTGTGCTATTCTATGATTCTATGATTGTTCCAGCCTGTACTTTCCCAATATTCCTATCCTTTCAGCAGCTGTTTGATAAATTACCACATAACAGCCGTGTTACCAAATTAGAAACACATGGGATTAAAGGACCAATGTCAGCAGTGGCTCAGTTTGTCGCTCTCTCCCCTTTCAATCACAAGCTTCTAGGATCAAGTGTCACTGCAGGACTTGATGACAAGAATCAAGGCTGACACTGCAGTGCAGTACTGAGGGAGTGTTTCACTGTCAGAGGTACCGCCTGATCAACGAAAAGGTAAAGCCAGGCCCCGTGTTGCCCACTCAGGTGGATGTAAAGATCCCATGGAATTATTTCCAGTGTCCTGGTCAACATTTACCCCTCAATTCAACATCACAAAAACAGATCTGGTCATGATCAGACTGCTACTTGTGGGATCTTGCTGTGCGGAAATTGACTCTGTTTTTCCTGCATTCCAAGACTGACTAAACGTTAAAAACTACCCGTTGGTTGTAAATCGCTTTGGGACATGCAGTGATCATGAAGGCGTTACATAAATGGAAGTCCTTTTTTTTATTTTCAATGCCAGCATGCAGGAAATTAGCTCTGTGACAGAAAGCAGAGAGGAGTGGAGAATGGTTATTGTTCAGTCTGGAGGGAAGTACAAAGTGGGGTTTCCCCAGGGTCACTGTTGGAATCACTGTTGCTGTATGTTAATGCAATGGGCTTGTGTACAGAGAGGATAATGTCAAAGTTTTCAGAGGGCTGGAATCTCAGAAATGTTAATAAACAGTCTGAAGGATAGTAACAGACTTCAGGAGGGCGGAGACTGACTGGTGAAATGGACAGGAACATGGCAGATGTAATTTAACACAATGAAGTGTGAAGTGAGACATTTGGGTAGGAAATATGAGGTGAAACAATATAAACTCAGTGGTACCATTATAAATCGGGTGAAGGAATCGAGAGAAGTGGCGTGTACACACACAGATCTTTGAAGGTAACATGTAGTGTCTTTGGTTTTAGAGAGAGAGATACAGAGTAATAAAACTCAGGAGGAAATGCTAATGTTTATACATCATTGGTTAGATCCCAGCTGGAGAATTGTGTCCAATTCTGATCACCACGGTTTGGTAAGGATGTTAAGGACTTAGTGAAGATACTGAGGTGATTTTGTGGAATGGTACCAGGGATCTGGGAATTCAGTTATGTGGAGAGATTGGAAAAGCTGGGATTGTTCTCTTTAGAGCACTGACGGGTAAGGGGAGATTTAATATAGAATTCAAAATCATGAGGGGTTTTGATAGGGTAATTAATGTGAAACTGTTTCCAGTTTCAGAAAGTGCAGTATTAAGAAGACACAGATTGAAGGTAATTGACAAAGAACCAGAGGTGAAATGAGGAGAATTTTCTTACACAGCAAGTTGTTTTGATCTGGAATTCATTGCCTGAAAACATGATGGAAGCAGATTCAATAATATCTTTCAACCTCTCACACTGCTCAATGTACCACACCCCCATCACTCACCCATCAGCTGTCCCTAACACTCAGGACTCACACCTAACATTCACATACTCCACCTCACCCTCACACACCTTCCACTGATACCAGCCTCACACCCACATCTCACTGTCTCCACATACATCCAGCTATTGAGCTATGGAAGGCACATCACACAAGCACTGTGAAACACAATTACTGATATTCCACCCCCTCTCTTACAGGACAAGGTGGCCCATAATCACAGGGGGCAGAAGTGAACTAGCGGGGGCCAGGCATATCTTCATCCCCTGAGCCTGAGGGAGGAGATGGTTCTATACATCATGGGACTGGCTGTCACAGAGCCCGTGGCATCCGGCCTCGCCGACAGCATTCAGGCTGTTGCTATGTTCCTGCCTTATGTCCCTTTTTAACTCCTACCTCCCCCTCATCCTGCTGTCTGAGATGATGTCCAAGCTGCAGATGGGACCATGGACCTCCTGCTTTTCATCCCACCCCCAATCCCTCACCCCAACATTCCAATTCTGATTTATACTTTCCAACGATAACTGAAAACTGCCAGCTTCCCAGTCACAGCAGCTCCAGGAGACAGAGAGAGAGCAGCAGCACAGCACTGATGGTGAAGCCCCATCACTTGGTCTGATACTCACAGACAACAGATCAAACACTTACACTGTGTGTGCTTTAGAGGCTGGTAAAGAGTCAGAATCTACACGTGGTGAGTCACCGAGCACGAGTGAGCTGCAGCCAGGCCAGGGGGAAAGGATAGTTCATGTGTCAGATGACCGGAGGGCAATGTCACAAACGAGTTATAATACACAGGACTCAGATATGAACTTTGCTGGAGCAGCATACAGGAGAATGCTGATGGATATGGACACAGAGATACTTTGTCCATTGACAGTATTGTCAGACAGTCTGTTGCCACTATCAAATAACATGGAGGAGTCCATCTCCAACATGGCACAGGACATTGCACAGAGCTTGAAGCCCATTTTTCCCCCTGTGGAAGTGGTCACTAACTCCATGACAGCACTAGCGGACCCAGCTGTGATACAATTGTTGGTGACCATTGTCTCAGCTTCCACTGCAGCACAGACGGCATGCTGTCCATGTCGTGGTGGTGCAGTCTGAATCCGTGCCCTCAAGGCCCTGTGCTGCTCGAGGACGTCCTGCAAGGCCATCTGCAGTCTCCCCCAGTGAAAGTCAGCAGCCTTCCACCATCCATGCTGCAGTCACTGGGGAAACACTGTGTCGGAGCACTAGGCAAGTCGAGGGATCCACAAGACAGGCACTAAGGGAATATTCAAGGGTGAATAGTTCAGCTTTGCTTTTATAATTGGATGTGTTATTGGATAAAGATGTCAATGAAAAGGTTTTTGTTGGTGTTTTTTTATTGCTGGACACTGTGATGGGGCGTCTCAGTTGGGTGTAATGGGGGAGAATGGAGGATCCATGGTGGGAAAGGGAAGTTGTCCTGTGGGAACCGAAATTCTAGCAGGGTCTCTCCGACAGCCTGTCCGGTTCAAAGGCATCCAGGAAATATCCTCCCTCACTCCTCCTCCTGAGGTAGCCTCCGGATTACTGGTGCCAATGCCTGTGTCCTCATGATGGTGATGATATGAAGGATGCAGCAGAACACCATGAACTTGGACACCTGCTCCAGTGAGTACTGGAGGGCTCCCCCGAGCGGTTCAGACGTTGGAAGCATTGCTTCATCACACCGATGGTCTGTTCCACCATGTTCCTGGTGACTCCATTGCTCACGTTATACACGGGTTATTTTCATGCGGTTTGTTGGCATTCATGCTGGGGGTAGAATTAGGAGTGATGTACAGAGTGAGGTAGGCATTCTCTCCGAGGAGCCACATTCTGGTTCTGCATAGCTTCAGAGCTATCGCCCTCCATACCAGGAAACATCCTGGTGAACCTCCTCTGCACCCTCTCCAAAGCATCCACATCATTTTGGTAATGTGGCGACCAGAACTGCACGCAGTATTCCAAATGTGGCCGAACCAAAGTCTTATACAACTGTAACATGACCTGCCAACTCTTGTACTCAATACCCCGTCCGATGAAGGAAAGCATGCCATATGCCTTCTTGACCACTCTATTGACCTGCGTTGCCACCTTCAGGGAACAATGGACCTGAACAGCCAAATCTCTCTGTACATCAATTTTCCCCAGGACTTTTCCATTTACTGGATAGTTCACTCTTGTATTGGATCTTCCAAAATGCATCACCTCGCATTTGCCCTGATTGAACTCCATCTGCCATTTCTCTGCCCAACTCTCTAATCTATCTATATTCTGCTGTATTCTCTCACAGTCCCCTTCACTATCTGCTACTCCACCAATCTTAGTGTCGTCTGCAAACTTGCTAATCAGACCACCTATACTTTCCTCCAAATCATTTATGTATATCACAAACAACAGTGGTCCCAGCACGGATCCCTGTGGAACACCACTGGTCACACGTCTCCATTTTGAGAAACTCCCTTCCACTGCTACTCTCTGTCTCCTGTTGCCCAACCAGTTCTTTATCCATCTAGCTCGCACACCTTGGACCCCATGCGCCTTCACTTTCTCCATCAGCCCACCATGGGGAACCTTATCAAACGCCTTACTGAAGTCCATGTATATGACATCTACAGCCCTTTCCTCATCAATCAACTTTGTCACTTCCTCAAAGAATTCTATTAAGTTGGTAAGACATGATCTTCCCTGCACAAAACCATGTTGCCTATCACTGATAAGCCCATTTTCTTCCAGATGGGAATAGATCCTATCCCTCAGTATCTTCTCCAGCTGCTTCCCTACCACTGACGTCAGGCTCACCGGTCTATAATTACCTGGATTTTCCCTGCTGCCCTTCTTAAGCAAGGGGACAACATTAGCAATTCTCCAGTCCTCCGGGACCTCACCCGTGTTTAAGGATGTCGCAAAAATATCTGTTAAGTCCCCAACTATTTCCTCTCTCGCTTCCCACAGAAACCTGGGATAGATCCCATCCGGACCTGGGGACTTGTCCACCTTAATGCCCTTTAGAATACCCAACACTTCCTCCCTCCTTATGCCGACTTGACCAAGAGTAATCAAACATCTGTCCCTAACCTCAACATCCGTCATGTCCCTCTCCTCAGTGAATACCGATGCAAAGTACTCGTTTAGAATCTCACCCATTTTCTCTGACTCCACGCATAACTTTCCTCCTTTGTCCTTGAGTGGGCCAATCCTTTCTCTAGTTACCCTCTTGCTCCTTATATATGAATAAAAGGCTTTGGGATTTTCCTTAACCCTGTTTACTAAAGATATTTCATGACCCCTTTTAGCCCTCTTAATTCCTCGTTTCAGAATGCGCCGACAATCCCGATATTCTTTCAAAGCTTCGTCTTTCTTCAGCCGCCTAGACCTTATGTGTGCTTCCTTTTTCCTCTTAGCTAGTCTCACAATTTCACCTGTCATCCATGGTTCCCTAATCTTGCCATTTCTACCCCTCATTTTCACAGGAACATGTCTCTCCTGCACGCTAATCCACATCTCTTCAAAAGCCTCCCACATATCAAAAGTGGATTTACCTTCAAACAGCTGCTCCCAATTGACATTCCCCAGCTCCTGCCGAATTTTGGTATAGTTGGCCTTCCCCCAATTTAGCACTCTTCCTTTAGGACCACTCTCGTCTTTGTCCATGAGTATTCTAAAACTTACGGAATTGTGATCACTATTCCCAAAGTAGTCCCCTACTGAAACGTCAACCACCTGGCCTATCTCATTTCCCAACACCAGGTCCAGTATGGCCCCTTCCCGAGTTGGACTATTTACATCCTGCTCTAAAAAACCCTCCTGGATGCTCCTTACAAATTCTGCTCCATCTAGACCTCTAACATTAAGTGAATCCCAGTCAATGTTGCGGTCATTTCAGAGACATGGGTTGAGCAGGGACAGGAATGGATGTTGTGGGTTCCTGGATTTAGATGTTTCACTAAGAACAGAGAAGATGGGAAAAGAGGGGGTGGGGGGTGTGGCATTGTTAATCAAGGAAAGTATTACAGCGGCAGAAAGGACGTTTGAGGACTCGTCTACTGAGGTAGTATGGGCCGAGGTTAGAAACAGGAGAGGAGAGGTCACCCTGTTGGGAGTTTTCGACAGACCTCCAAATAGTTCCAGAGATGTAGAGGAAAGGATACCAAAGATGATTCTTGACAGGAGCGACAGTAACAGGGTAGTGGTTATGGGGGACTTTATCTTTTCACATATTGACTGGAAATACTATAGTTCGAGTACTTTAGATGGGTCTGTTTTTGTCCCGTGTGTGCAGGAGGGTTTTCTGACACAGTATGTAGACGGGCCAACCAGGGGCGATGCCACATTGGATTTGGTACTGGGTAATGAACCCGGCCAGGTGTTAGATTTAGAAGTTGGTGAGCACTTTGGTGATAGTGATCACAATTCGGTTAGTTTTACCTTAGCGATGGGCAGGGACAGGGATATACAGCAGGGCAAGAATTATAGCTGGGGGAAAGGAAATTATGATGCGATTAGGCAAGATTTAGGATGCGTAGGATGGGGAAGGAAACTGCAGGGGATGGGCACAATCGAAATGTGGAGCTTATTCAAGGAGCAGCTACTGCGTGTCCTTGATAAGTATGTACCTGTCAGGCAGGGAGGAAGTTGTCGAGCGAGGGAGCCGTGGTTTACTAAAGAAGTTGAAGAGATTGTCAAGAGGAAGAAGAAGGCTTATGTTAGGATGAGACGTGAAGGCTCAGTTCGGGCGCTTGAGAGTTACAAGCTAGCCAGGAAGGATCTAAAGGGAGAGATAAGAAGAGCAAGGAGAGGACACGAGAAGTCATTGGCGGATAGAATCAAAGAAAACCCTAAGGCTTTCAATAGGTATATCAGGAATAAAAGAATGACTAGAGATAGGTTAGGGCCAATCAAGGATAGTAGTGGGAAGTTGTGTGTGGAATCGGAGGAGATAGGGGAAGTGTTAAATGAATATTTTTCGTCAGCATTTACAGTGGAGAAAGAAAATGTTGTCGAGGAGAATACTGAGATACAGACTACCAGGCTAGATGGGATTGAGGTTCACAAGGAGGAGGTGTTAGCAATTTTGGAAAGTGTGAAAATAGATAAGTCCCCTGGGCCAGATGGGATTTATCCTGGGATTCTCTGGGAAGCCAGGGAGGAGATTGCAGAGCCTTTGTCCTTGATTTTTATGTCGTCATTGTCGACAGGAATCGTGCCGGAAGACTGGAGGATAGCAAATGTTGTCCCCTTGTTCAAGAAGGGGAGTAGAGACAGCCCTGGTAATTATAGACCTGTGAGCCTTACTTCGGTTGTGGGTAAAATGTTGGAAAAGGTTATAAGAGACAGGATTTATAATCATCTTGAAAAGAATAAGTTCATTAGAGATAGTCAGCACGGTTTTGTGAAGGGTAGGTCGTGCCTCACAAACCTTATTGAGTTTTTTGACAAGGTGACCAAACAGGTGGATGAGGGTAAAGCCGTGGATGTGGTGTATATGGATTTCAGTAAGGCGTTTGATAAAGTTCCCCACGGTAGGCTATGGCAGAAAATACAGAAGTATGGGATTGAAGGTGAATTAGTGCTTTGGATCAGAACTTGGCTAGCTGAAAGAAGACAGAGGGTGGTGTTTGATGGTAAATGTTCATCCTGGAGTGTAGTTTCTAGTGGTGTACCGCAAGGATCTGTTTTGGGGCCACTGCTGTTTGTCATTTTTATAAATGACATGCATGAGGGTGTAGACGGGTGGGTTGGTAAATTTGCGGATGACACGAAGGTCGGTGGAGTTGTGGATAGTGCCGAAGGATGTTGTCGGGTACAGAGGGACATAGATAGGCTGCAGAGCTGGGCTGAGAGATGGCAAATGGAGTTTAATGCGGAAAAGTGTGAGGTGATTCACTTCGGAAGGAGTAACAGGATTGCAGAATACTGGGCTAATGGGAAGATTCTTGGTAGTGTAGATGAGCAGAGAGATCTTGGTGTCGAGGTACATAAATCCCTGAAAGTTGCCACCCAGGTTAATAGGGCTGTTAAGAAGGCATATGGTGTGTTTGCTTTTATTAGTAGGTATATCAAGTTTAGGAGCCACGAGGTCATGCTGCAGCTGTACAGAACTCTGGTGCGGCCGCACCTGGAGTATTGCGTGCAGTTCTGCTCACCGCATTATAGGAAGGACGTGGAAGCTTTGGAAAAGGTGCAGAGGAGATTTACTAGGATGTTGCCTGGTATGGAGGGAAGGTCTTCCGAGGAAAGGCTGAGGGACTTGAGGTTGTTTTCGTTAGAGAGAAGGGGGAGAAGAGGTGACTTAATAGAGACATATAAGATAATCAGAGGGTTAGATAGGGTGGATAGTGAGAGTCTTTTTCCTCGGATGGTGATGGCAAACACGAGGGGACATAGCTTTAAGTTGAGGGGTGATAGATATAGGACAGATGTCAGAGGTAGTTTCTTTACTCAGAGAGTAGTAGGGGCGTGGAACGCCCTGCCTGCAACAGTAGTAGACTCGCCAACTTTAAGGGCATTTAAGTGGTCATTGGATAGACATATGGATGAAAATGGAATAGTGTAGGTCAGATGGTTTCACAGGTCGGCGCAACATCGAGGGCTGAAGGGCCTGTACTGCGCTGTTATGTTCTATGTTCTAAAATTAAAATAACCTATCACCACCACCCTGTTGCTCCTACAGCTTTCCATAATCTGTTTACATATTTGTACCTCTATCTCACGCTCGCTGTTGGGAGGCCTGTCGTACAGCCCCAACATTGTTACCGCACCCTTCCTGTTTCTGAGTTCTGCCCATATTGCCTCGCAGCTCGAGTCCTCCATAGTGCCTTCCTTCAGCACAGCTGTGATATCCTCTTTGACCAGTAATGCATCTCCTCCACCCCTTTTACCTCCCTCTCTATCACGCCTGAAGCATCGGTATCCTGGGATATTTAGTTGCCAATCATGCCCTTCCCTTAACCAAGTCTCAGTAATAGCAATAACATCATACTCCCAGGTACTAATCCAGGCCCTAAGTTCATCTTCCTTACCTACTACACTTATTGCATTAAAACAAATGCACCTCAGACCACCAGTCCCTTTGCTTACATCATCTGCTCCCTGCCTACTCTTTCCCTTAGTCACGCTGACTTCATTATCTCGTTCCTTACAGGCTTTCGTTAATACATCCTAACTCTCCACTGACCTCATTTGGTTCCCATCCAGAGCTTTCCCTCTCTGCAGCCTCTGCTCCATTTGTTGATCATGTTGCAGACCCAGAGACACTGTAACTACAGTCCCGATACCTCGTCTAGAGTTGGAACACTAAATCCTCTGTCCTCCCTGAATGTCTGCAGCAGCTCACAACACAAACTCCAGAAAACCATCCACAGCACCTCCACTAACTTTACAATAGCAGAAGTAAGTCAAAAGCCCCTCACCTGCAAGTTGGATGCTCGGTCCTTTTAAATAACCCCAGAGGGGATTCCTTGTGCCAGCTGAATGGATGCTTAACTGAGAGTGACTAACACAGGCGGTCAGTGAACATGCATAGGCCAAGTTTCCAAGCTGCTGGAACAGGTTGTTCATATGCCATCCAGACCCCTGTTCAGTCTGCCAGTCCATGCAGGGTACTCTTGGACTCGTGCCCTGTCCAGCATGAGAACTGTGTCGGCCACACCAGAACTGCCCATCAGTGTGGATTCCACTGCACCAGCACCAGTGATAGGACTGAGACCAAATCAGAGTCAGAGACAGATCCATAGCTAAAGAAATTCACTTCAAAACGAGAAATGACAAACACTTCAAATAGAACAAATGGAAGGAATATGGGAAACGGACAGGGGAATAGGGATAATTGGAAGGTTGAGGCAATTTAGAGCTTTTAATCCAAGTATGATTATATTAAAATTGTGGCATTACCAGACTGGGAGGTAGGTTATGTGAGTGAGTACAGGGGTGATGGGTGATCTGGACTGGTTGTGAGTTGTGATGCAGCCAGTAGATTTCTGAATGAGCTGCAGTTTATCGAGCTTTGTTATTGTGAGCATGACCAGGAAGACATTGGAATCATCAAGTGTGGATCTCAGAAAGGCACGGCTGAGGGTTTATAAGTAGATGAACTGAAGGAGATGTGGAAATGAACAAAATTATAGAGGTGGCTGTAGGCAGGGTTAGTGATCGACAGGATATTGAATTGGAACTTAGCTTAGGATGAAAGGAATCGCTGACGTTGTGAAGAGACTGGTTTGTTCTCAGACATTGGACAGGGAGTGTGATCGAGTCGGTGGACAGGGACAGAATTTGTGTCAGAAACCGATGGCAGTGGATTTAGTCTTCCCAATATTTAAATAACAGGAACAGCAATGCAGTGAAACATGATCTATAGTTCTAATAGCTGGATAGAGAGGTTTACCAGGAACAATAATATTCGCAAGAAGGGCAGAGTAATTGACAAGAACAGTACTGAAGTTAATCATCGGTTATAACATTAATAGCTAGGTAGAGAGAGACTTACCAGGGACACCAACAATACTGAGGAGCGGATAATAAATCGTTTGAATAGTCAAAAGCGCGTAATAGATCCGATATTGTAAAGAAAGCCGATGATAATTTGTAGAAAGATAGTCAGACGCCCACGAGAAACTCCTCTCCATTGTTGTTACATTCCAATCTATTGTTCTCAGATTCAGACCCATTGTTGTCACATTCCAATCGATTGCTCTCAGATTCTGATCTATCCTCTCCTTCTCTCTGGAGCCACTTATCCCTGTCAGTGCCGGTGAGAGGGATGGAGGTGGGGGTGGGCGCGGTGGAGGCTCCTGCTGATACTATGGGATAACACATTGGAAGGAGTCCTGTATTAATAGAAGTGGGAAACCCTCCAATGACACAATTAGGGTCCATGGAGACTTACATTAATTACAGTCACTGAACAAACAAGTTCAGTCAACACCTTTCAATCCAACACTTTCTGTACCGCAATAAACAATTATCCAGTCTAGATGGGATGTTTGAGGGTTGCTGAGGGCAGGAATGTTGGAAACAGCGGAGCCACTGGCCCGAATCGTCCAATCCTCCTTCGATATGGCAGTGATGTCAGAGGACTGAAGTGTTGCAAATTCTACACCCTTTTCAAAACAGTAGAGATAGGCTACACCCGGGAAATACTGACCCATCAGTCTAACCTCACTGAAATGTTGGAGAAGCTTGTAGAGTCTGTAATCTGGGACAAGATAATTGTGGTTTAAATAGCATGAGTTTATAAATGACAAGAAGGTCCAGAAGATATATTAGTGGCAAATCATGTCTGAAAAACTTGATCAAATTCTTTGATGAAGTAATGGAGAGTGTTGCTGCGGATCGCACGGTTGCTACTTTGTATATGAACAATCAAAAGTCGTGGAATCAAATGCCATTTAATAGATTCGTTAGGAAGTCTGAACCTCATGGATTCAAGAGGCAGTGACAGTGTGGATATGACATTGGCTAAGGAACAGAATACAGAGGGAAGTGGTGATCTATTGTTGCTCAGACAGTGGAGGGGATGATACAGTGATGCTCCCCAATGGTCGGTATTCGGGCCATTGCTTCTTTATGGAAACATACATAAATATATATCCGTGTATTGTGTTTGTGTGTGACATTTACTTATATATAAAAGGCATAATTTCAATGTACTCAGGTGACAGAATCTCGGAAATGCAAAAAAAATGAGAATGATATTAGAAGGATTCAGGGAGACCAATGAAATGAGGAAATGAAGCAGATGAAATTTAGTGCAGACATGGGCTAAGGGAGGAAGAATAAGGTGAGGCAATGTAAATGAAATGGGGCAATTTTAAATTGGGTGCATGAACAGATGTCTTTGAATATAGCAGAACAAGTCGATAAAATTACTAAAAACACATCCGGGATATCGAGCTTTATAAATAGAGGCATAGCGTGCAAAAGTAAGGAAGTTAACTGAAACTTTGTAAATTACTGGATGGTCTCAGCTGAGGAATTGTGTACAATTCTGAGCATTACTTATTAGAAAGGATGTCAGAATGTTGGAGAAGGTGCAGAGGAGATTTACTGGAATGGTCCAGGAATGTGGGAGTTCAGGAACATGGGGAGACGACAGAAACAGGAATCAGAGTAGATCAGGTAAAGGGGGGAATTTAATGGAACAGATCACAATTATGTGCTGTTTTGACAGAGTAAGGGTAAACTGTTTCCTTTGGGAAAAGGACCGATAACAAGACTCAAAATACTTGGCAAAAGATGCAGAGGTGCCATAAGGAAAACATTTTTTTACACAGTGAGTTGCTTTAATCTGGAATACACGGTCTGAAGATGTGCTGGAAGTAGATTCAAGAGCAAGTTTCAAAAGGGAACGGATAAATGCTGCGGAGGGGGATTTGCAGGGCTTTGGGAAAAGAGGAGGAAAGAGGGGTAAAATAAAAAGCTCTTTCAAAGATGGCACAGGTACGATGGGCCAATGGACTGCTTCCATGCTTTGTGATTCTCCGATTCTATGGTAACAGAATCCATTGAGTCCTTATTTCGTGTGTACAATTGATGTCCAGCAGTTCTTGAGCCAGCGGCTCATTGTTACTTGTATCCTCACACAGATAACAGAAGAAAGGCTAACACAAGGGCCAGGTGAGGTGAATTGTGTTGACAATTTGCTATATTGGGTTATGACGTCTCTCTCTTTGATCACTTCAATCAGTCAGTTACAAACACATTGATTTTATTCCCATTTTATTTCTTGCCTATTTGTTCTCAAGATATGAGTGATACTGACAAGGTCGGCATTACTTCCCCATGCCTGGTTACCATGAGAAAATGATGGGCCTTCATCCTGAACCACTGCAGTCCGTGTGGTGAAGGTGTTCCCACAATGCTGTTACAGAAAGGATTTCAGGCTTTTAGCCCAGTGATGATGAAGGAACGGTGATTTCTGTCCAAGTCTAGATGGTATTTGGCTCGGAGGAGGGGAATGTGGAGGTGATGGTGTTTTGTGTTAGAGTCCGAGCTGAATTCTACGCCCTCCCCTCTATCTCGTGTCCCTTGACTGTAAACTGGAATTGTTCTCTTTAGAGCAGTAATGTTAAATGGAGATTGAATAGAGATATGCAAAATCTTGAACAATATTTTATGGAGCAAAGACAGAGAATTTGGTTTCTCTGGAAGTACTTTCAGTAACCAGAGGACACATTTTTAAGGTGATGGGCCAACAAAAATGCATTGATTTATTAAAACCGGAATTCACAGCCTGAAAGAGTGGTGAAGCAGATTCAATAATAAATTTCAAAAAGAGAATTGATTCAATAGTATCAGAGGAGATTTTCAGCGAAGTGGTAATTGTGTAGAGGAGAGGGACAAATGGGTTTGCTCCTTCAAACAGCATGCACAGACACGATGGGCCAAATAGCCTCCTCCGTGCTGTGTGATTCTTTGAGCCTGTGGAAACAGAAACCATTGAAACCTTACCTGATTTGTACAACAGACGGTCAACAATTTTAAGCAGAGGCTGATCATTACTTGTACTTTGATATGGTTCAGGAAAACATCATGTTGGATTAACACAGATGAGGGAGAGAATTAGTCCTTTCCTGCTCTGTTTGTTTGGTCAGTACCACACTGTGTGGAAGTAACACAGATCAGGGATAGACGGACAGCAATTTTAAGCAGAGGCTGATCGTTACTTGTACTTGGAAGATACCTTGTTGGATTAGCACAGGCGAGGGAGAGAGATGGAAATCTCCTGCTCTGTGTGTGGGGGTCATTAACACAACATGTTGGATTGGCACAGGCCAGGGAGAGAAATAGAAATTTCTTGCTGTGTCTGTACCACACGATGTGGGAATGACACAGATCAGGGAGAGAATGGTCCCTTCCTGCTCTCTGTGTGGGTCAGTTCCACACTGTGTGGGATTAAGAGGCCGGGGATAGAATTGGGTCTTTCCTGCTCTCTGTGTGGGTCAATACAATACCGGGACGATTTAACACAAGCCGGGGACAGAATTGGGTCTTTCCTGCTCTCTGTGTGGGTCAGTACCTCACCGGGTGAGATTAACACCGTCCAGGGATAGAATTGAATCTTTCCTGCTCTCTGTGCCTGGGTCAGTACCACCGGGAGAGATTAACACAGGCCAGGGATTGAATTGGGTCTTTCCTGCTCTCTGTGTGGGTCAGGACCACACCGGGTGGGATTCAGACACACTGAGGATTGAATTGGGTCTTTCCTGCTATCTGTGTGTGTCAGTGCCACACCGGGTGGGATTAACACAAGCCGGGGATAGAAGTGAGTCTTTTCTGCTCTATTTGGAGCTCAGTACCACATTGGGTGAAAGCCGCTTACTCAGCACAGCCTGAGGATGGAGCCTGGTCTGTCCCAATGAGGACAGAGAGTGACTGGTGAAATGGCCAGTCACCCGGCAGATTGAACTTTACACATTGAACTGTGAAGTGATACATATCGGTAGGAAATATGAGGAAAGGCAAAATAATGTGGATGGTTGAATGGACAGACCTCGGGCTGTACTAATTTATGAGGCAGCAGGACACTGAGAAGGCTGCTAAAAAAACAACATATCGTGTCCTTGGCTTTATAAACACAGCACAGAGTAATAAAACTCAGGAGGAAATGCTGATTTTTATACATCATTGGTTAGGTCCCAGCTGGAGAATTGTGTCCAATTCTGATCACCACACGTTGGTAAGGATGTCAAGGACTTAGTGAAGATACTGAGGTGATTTACTAGATTGGTACCAGGGATCTCATGGAGAGATGGGAAAAGCTGGGATTTTTCTCTTTAGAGCAGTGAAGGGTAAGAGGGGATTTAATATAGAATTCAAATTCATGAAGGGTTTTGATCGGGTAATTAGTGTGAAAATGTTTCCAGTGTCAGAAAGTTCAGTATTAAGAAGACACAGATTGAAGGTAATTGACAAAGAACCAGAGGTGAAATGAGGAGAATGTTCTTACACAGCGAGTTGTTGGGATCTGGAATTCACTGCCTGAAAACATGATGGAAGCAGATTCAATAGTAATATGGCGGAGAAGGCAGATGGAATCCTTTCCTTTATTAGCTGAGGTATAGAATATAAGAGCAGGGAAATTATGCTGGAACTGTATAACTCATTGGCTAGGCCACAACTTGAGTACTGAGTGCAATTCTGGTCACCTCATTACAGAAAGGATCTAATTGCACTAGAGAGGGTACAGAGGAGATTTATGAAGATGTTGCTAGGACTAGACAAAATGCAGCTGTGAGGAACGATTGGATAGGCTGGGGTTGTTCTCTTTGGAATAGAGAAGGCTGAGAGGAGATCGGACTGAAATGTCCATAATTTTGAGGGAAATTGGACAGAGAGGAGGTGAAGGGTCTGTTCACCTTAGTAGAAAGGTCAGTGACTAGGGGGGAATAGATTTAAAGTGATTAGTCGAAAGATAAGAGGGGAGATGAGGAAAACCTTTTCATACAGAGTGTGGTGGGGTCTGGAACTCACTGCCTGCAAGTGTAGTTGAGGCAGAAACCCTCAACTCATTCAACAGGATTCTGGATATACACCTCAAGTACCGTAATCTGCAGAGCTATAGATCAAATGCTGAAAGTGGGATTAGAATGGGTGGATCGTTTTTCGGTCACCACTGATACAATGGGCCAAGTGACCTCTTTCAGTCAGGAGGCTGCTGCTGCTGACTGTGAATGCTGCAATTGGACAGAAGGTAAATGGAATACTAGGACATAAAGAGGGCTCCGCAGTTCACGGATGTGGTGACCCTAGATCAGATCTTACAGTGGTGTAGGAGAGGGAACAGAGTTCATGTCAAAGTCCTGTCTTCCTTTTATATGATCCTGTATAATGGACAGGGACTACTGGACAGTAAAGTGCTCAAAGGTTATCAGCAGTAATTGATTATCCCTATATTTGTATATTGTAGAACATTAAACCATACCCCTGCTCTGGTGTCCATTGCACCCTCAATATTCATGATTAAAATATCAGAGGAGTGTGAACCAGTCACCTCTGATCACCCTGAGGTACAGGCGATTCTCGAGTCGGTGCTGAGTGTATTCACAACCCATAAAGATGACTGTGGAAACATGAGCAGACCTGAAGAAATCAATTGACCATTGCATGATCCATGAAGCAGTATTCATACCGAGCTGAGATTATATCATATATTCCAGACAACATCAGGTTATTGTTATACCAGGGTGTTGTTCACAAAGACACATTCACTACTAACTGTCCGATTTTGCCGGTTACAAAACCAGATGGCAGCTGGGGACTGACTATTGACCATACAAACTCAACTCAGTCACCCCTGTGTGAACTCGGTTGTCTGAGAGACACCAACCCTACTCTCCCGGATTCCCAGCGGCAGGGCTGACTTCACCACGCTGGATATCTCTAATGTTTATTGGAGTATCCCAGTAAAACTAGAGAAACAATTTAAATTCACATTCACTTCTGAGGACCAGAGATACCCCTGAACATGTCTGTCACAAGGGGTTCCACAATAACCCCACTATTTTCCACAAACGTATGGCCGGGGCCGTTAGGAACCTTTCACAGTCTTCCTGCTTGCTGAAATAAATTGATGGTCTCCTCCTCATCACCACAGACCGTGTCCACACATTTAACCCTTTAACAGGAACTACTGCAGTTACTTTGGGAGCTGGACTAAAAGACCATCCACGTAAGGCCCAGCTGGTGTAACATCGTGTCATCGTTCTATATGTCTAAATTGGCTCATCCAACATCAGCCCAGACCAACATCAGGTCGAAACCATCCAGTGTATACCCCTGTCCACCTCAAAGACAGCCTTGTGTCCTATCCTCAGGCTGGTGGGGTATCAGTGGACCCTCATCCAGTGTCTACCCTTGTCCACCTCAAAGACTGCCCAGTGTCCTACCCTCAGGCTGGTGGAGTATCAGTGGACACAATTCCAGTGTCTACCCCTGTCCACCTCAAGGACTGCCCAGTGTCCTAGCCTCAGGCTGGTGGGTATCAGTGG
Source organism: Heterodontus francisci (assembly GCF_036365525.1). Classification (NCBI taxonomy): domain Eukaryota; kingdom Metazoa; phylum Chordata; class Chondrichthyes; order Heterodontiformes; family Heterodontidae; genus Heterodontus; species Heterodontus francisci. The sequence goes on from NW_027141724.1 coordinate 3,098,375, forward strand.
ACCCTCATCCAGTGTCTACCCCTGTCCACCTCAAGGACTGCACTGTGTCCTATCCTCAGGCTGGTGGGTATCAGTGGACCCTCATCCAGTGTCTACCCCTGTCCACCTCAAAGACTGCCCAGTGTCCTACCCTCAGGCTGGTGGAGTATCAGTGGACACAATTCCAGTGTCTACCCCTGTCCACCTCAAGGACTGCCCAGTGTCCTATCCTCAGGCTGGTGGGTATCAGTGGATCCTCATCCAGTGTCTACCCCTGTCCACCTCAAGGACTGCACTGTGTCCTATCCTCATGCTGGTGGGTATCAGTGGACCCTCATCCATTGTCCACCCCTGTCCACCTCAAAGGCTGCCCTGTGTACTATCTTCAGGCTAGTGGGGTATCAGTGGACACAATTCCAGTGTCTACCCCTGTCCACCTCAAAGACTGCTCTGTGTCCTATCCTCAGGCTGGTGGGGTATCAGTGAACCCTCATCCAGTGTGTACCCCTGTCCACCTCAAAGACTGCCCTGTGTCCTATCCTCAGGCTGGTGGATTATCAATTGCCCCTCATCCAGTGTCTACCCCTGTCCACCTCAAAGCCAGCTCTGTGTCCTCTGCTCAGGCTGGTGGGGTATCAGTGGAGCCTCATCCAGTGTCTACCCCTGTCCACCTCAAAGACTGCCCTCTGACCTATCCTCAGGCTGGTGGAGTATCAATTGCCCCTCATCCAGTGTCTACCCCTGTCCACCTCAAAGACTGCCCTTTGTCCTACCCTCAGGCTGGTGGAGTATCAGTGGACACAATTCCAGTGTCTACCCCTGTCCACCTCAAGGACTGCCCTCTGACCTATCCTCAGGCTGGTGGAGTATCAATTGCCCCTCATCCAGTGTCTACCCCTGTCCACCTCAAAGACTGCCCTTTGTCCTACCCTCAGGCTGGTGGAGTATCAGTGGACACAATTCCAGTGTCTACCCCTGTCCACCTCAAGGACTGCCCAGTGTCCTATCCTCAGGCTGGTGGGGTATCAGCAGACCCTCATCCAGTGTCTACCCCTGTCCACCACAAAGACTGCCCTGTGTCCTATCCTCAGGCTGGTGGGGTATCAGTGGACCCTCATCCAGTGTCTACCCCTGTCCACCACAAAGACTGCCCTGTGTCCTATCCTCAGGCTGTTGTGGTATCAGCGGACCCTCATCCCTCGATTTGCTGAGACTGTGACTCCTCTTTATGAACCACCGAATGGTGATGATGACCAGGTTTATCCCATTTGGACTGAAGAGAACACAGAAACAGTAACACAACTAAAGAAATCTGTCGCCCAGGCAACGTGTCTTACCTCACCTAACCCCGACAAGACTTTCAACATGGATGTGGGGACACAGTGACAACCTGGCTGCTGTCCAATGCCGAGAAAACCAGGAGAAATTACTCCCCATTGTGAATTACTCCAGAATTGTGAGTGGGCCTGAACTGATTTACTCTGTTTGTGAAGGACATTTGTTAACCATGTTCTGGGGAATCAAACATTTTACTTACATCACGGGGTTCAACAGGGTGATACTGTCCAGTCCATTATACACCTTCCCAGTATAGGAAAGCTGTTGTAATAGAATACCCATGTCATAGAGTCATAGAGCCTTAGTCAATTCTGGCGCAGAATGGGACATTTCAACTCATCGAGTCCGTGCCAGCGCTTTGTAGATAAATCAAGTCAGTCTCATTCCCCAGCTCCATGGATGACAAGGAGCCTACAGGGTAAGGTACAGCAGGAAGGGCAAGCTTATGCCCCACACCGAGAACTCAATACAACAGAAAACCAAGAGGAGTAGAGAAAGTGGAGGCTGATATCAAAAAGGAATTTACGAAAGCAAGGAGAAATCATAAAAAAATATTGGCAAGCAAAATCAAGGTGAACCCATGTATGTTTTTTCTTTCAATACATTAAGGCTAATAGGACAACTAAGGAGAGAGTAGAGCCCATTAATGACCGATAAGGTAACCTATGTGTAGGGACAGTAGTTACTGACATGGTTCTTCATGAATACTTTGTGACTGTCTTCACAAAAGAGGGGAACGGTGCAGATATTGTAGTTAAGGAGGAGGAGTGTGAATTATTGGATGTGATAAACAGAGGCAGAGAGGAATTACTAATGGAATTAGCCTCATTGAAAGTTGATACATCACCATGGCGTGATGAAATGTACCCCAGGTTGTTAAAAGAAGCAACAGAAGAAATAACCAAAGGTATGTCCATGATTTTCCAGTTCTCACTGGATACAGGTGTGGTGATGGAGGATTGGAGAACTGATAACATTGAACCACTGTTTAAAAAGGGAGCGAAGGATAGATCGAATAACTACAGGCCAGTCAGTCTAACCTCAGAGTGGGAAAATTATTGTAATCTATTCTGAGAGACATGATAAACTGTCACTTAGAAAGGCACAGGTTCATCAGGGATAATCACCATAGATGTGTTAAGGCAAGATTGTGTCTGACTAACTTGCATGATTATTTGATGAATTAACAAGGACGATAGATGAGGTTAATGTCGTTGATGCGGTCTACTTGGATTTTAGCAAAGCTTTTGGCAAGGGCGCACATTGCAGACTTGTTAAAAATAAAATCCCAGGAGATGCAGGGAAATGCAGCAAGGCGGATGCAAAATTAGCTCAGTGACAGGAAAGAAAGAGTAATTGTTGACAGGCGTTTTAGCGACTGGACGGATGTTTCTAGCAACATTTAGTGGAGGCAGTGGTGTAGTGGCAATGTCACTGCACTTGTAAATCCAGCATACCCAGGTAAACACTCTGGGGACGTGGATTCGAATCCCACCATGACACATAATGAAATTTGAAATCAATTAATAGTTCTGGAATTAAACAGCGACTCTAATGGTGACCATGAAACCATTGTCGATTGTTTGAAAAGCCCATCTGATTCACTAATGTCCTTTTGGGGAAGGAGATCTGCTGTCCTTACCTGGTCTGGCCACATGTGACTCCAGACCCACAACAATGTGATGGACTATTAAATGGCCTCACAAGCCACTCAGTTCAAGGGCAATGAGGGATGGGCAATGAATACAGGCCCAGGCAGTGACGCCCAAATCCCACGAATGAATTAAAAAAAGCAAATTCCACACAGCTCAGTACTGGGACCCCTGCTTTATGTCGCATACATTAACGATTTGGAAGTAAAGGTAGGGGCATAATCAAGAAGTTTGCAGACGATACAATGATTCACCGTGTGGTCGATCGCAAGGAGGATAGCTGTACACTGCAGGAAGATATTGATGGACTGGTCAGATGGGCAGAGAAGTGGTAAATTGAATTCAGGCTGGATGAGTGCGATATGATGCATTTGGGGAGGTCAAATAAGGCAAAGGAATGCACGATTAATGGGAGAATACTGAGAAGTGTAGAGGAAGTGACAGACCTTACAGTGAATGCCCACAGATAGCTGAATGTAGCAGGACAGGTCGATAAGGTGGTTAAGAGGTCATATGGAATCCTTTCCCTCATTAGCCGAGGTATTGAATATAAGAGCAGGGAGGTTATGCTGGTAACTACATAAATCATTGGTTAGGCCACAACTTGAGTAATGTGTGCAGTTCTGGTCACCTCATTACAGAAAGGATGTAATTGCACTGGAGAGGGGACAGAGGAGATTTATCAAACATGTTGCCGGGACTGGGAAAATGCAACTTTGAGGAATGATTGGATAGGCTGGGGTTGTTTGCCTTGGAGCAGAGAAGGCTGAGGGGAAATCTGATTGAAACGTACAAAACGTTGAGGGCCCTGGATAGAGTGGTGGTGAAGGGTCTATTCACCTTAGCAGAGAGATCAGTGACTAGAGGGCATGGATTTAAATGATTGGTAGAAAAATTAGAGGGGAGATGAGGAAAAAAATCACCCAGAGTGTGATGGGGTGGGGGTCTGGAACTCAGTTTCTGAAAGGGTAGAAGAGGCTGAAAACCTCATCGGATTTTAAACGTGCCTTGCGACACCTCAAGTGATTTAATCTGCAGAGCTCGGGACCAAATGCTGGAAGGTGGGATTCGGCTGGGAAGGTCGTTTTTTGGATAGCAGAGACACGATGGGCCAAGTGGCCTCTTTCTGTGTTGTAAACATTCTATGATTTTTCTATGATTTTCTAGGTGCAGATAGGCGGTTTTAGTGAAGGTGTGTAGATGTGGTCAGAAGTTCATCTCGGGGTCAAATATGACACCAAGGTGTGAACAGTCTGGTTTAGTCTCACACAATTGCCAGGGAGAGGTATGAAGTCGGTAGCTAGGGAATTAAGTTTGGAGCAGGGACTGAAAACAATGTCTTCAATCTTCTGAAATTTGAATTGTCACAGCAGAGATGTGAGGTAATACCTTTTAGAAGGATGTATGTGGAGAGACAACACAAGCTACATGTTACAACTGTAAAGGGAGTGCAAGAACAGAGAGACCTGGGGAGTTTATGTGTAAATCGTTGAAGGTCACAGGACAGGTTAGCACAACAGTTAATAAAGCATATGAGATCCTGGGCTTTATAAATAGAGGCATAGAAAACAAAACTGGGAAGTTATGCCAAATCTATATAAAACACTACAGCATATCCCAGTACATGACACATGGAATAGCAGAATTTGAAACATATGGTACCAGGGATCTGGGAATTCAGTTACATGGAGAGATTGGACAAGCTGGGTTTGTTCTCTTTAGAGCAGTGAAGGGTAAGAGGAGATTTAATATCGAATTCAAAATCATGAAGAGTTTTGATGGGGTAATTAATGTGAAATTGTTTCCAGTGTCAGAAAGTTCAGTATTAAGAAGACATAGATTGAAGGTAATTGACAAAGAACCAAAGGTGAAATGAGGAGAATTTTCCTTCTCAGCGAGTTGTTGGGATCAGATATTCACAGCCCGAAAACATGATGGAAGCAGATTCAATAATATCTTTCAAAAGGGAATTATAATAAAAAAAACTGGAAAAGGCGAAAAAAATAGTCTGGGGATAAAGGAGGAGAGTGGTAATAATTAGACAGCTCTTTCAAAGAAACAGCACTAACACAAAGGGCCGAATAGCCTCCTTCAGTGCTGCACCTGTCTCTAATTCTATGAGCAAGAGACATAGAGTGAAGGGAGAGAGAGTGAGAAAGGGGGAAAGAGGGAAAGGAAAATAGAAAGAGAGAGCAAACCGGGTTTGCATCGCTTTTTGAGCAGTGGGGTCATGATCTGCCAGTTGAGGCAGGTGATACAAAATTTCTGGGGCCTCCTCATTACATTTCCGTAACTTTTAGGGGCCGCCCAGGGTGACCCGCGCTGCTGTCTGTCTGCACGCTTAACAGGAGACTTAACTGTGTCTGAGTCTAGCACGTGTTTCAGCCAGGATTCAGCCCTTAAAGGCAGTCTGTCCCTCTTAAAGGGAAGCTGCACTGAATCACAGGAGGCTGCTGCTGCTGACTGTGAATGCTGCAATTGGAGAAAAGGTAGGTTGAATACGAGCACAGAGAGAGGGCTCTGTGATTCACGGATGTAGTGCTGGAGGCCTTAGTCATGCAGGGTGACAGGAGAAGAGAGGCCATGTATCAGTGGGGTGGGATGTAGACCCTCAAGGAACGCACTCCGAAGGGAATGGGAGCAGGTGGCCAGGGAGATCAATGCAGGAAGCTTGGCCCCAGGACCTGGCAGCAGAGCCAGAAGAAGTAGAATGAGCTCACACGGGTGATCAATGTCAGTGAATTCATTTCCACATGGCATCTCCTACCCCCAACATCACCAACCTCTCACACTGCTCAATGTACCACACCCCCATCACTCACCCATCAGCAGTCCTTAACACTCAGGACTCACACCTAACATTTACATACTCCACATCACCTTTACATACCTTCCACTGATACCAGCCTCACATCCACCTTTCACTGCCTTCACATACAACCAGCTATTCAGCTGTTGCAGGCATATCTCCCAAACACAGTGCAACACAATCACTGACATTCTGCTCTCTCTCTCTTACAGGACAGGGAGCAGCAGTGAAGTGTCGGGATCCAGGCTTACCTTCATCCCCTGAGCCTGAGGGAGGAGTTCATTCTCCACCTCATGGGAACGGCTGTGACAGAGCCCGTAGCATCCGGCATCACCGACAGCATTCAGGATGACGTTATGTTCCTGCCTTATGCCCCTTCTTAACACCCACCTCCTCTTCATCCTGCTGTCTGGGATGATGTACAAGCTGCAGATGGTGGGACCATGGATGCCTCTGTGGTATTTACGTGAGGTTGAGTAATTTGTGAAGAGCACATTATAGATGTGGTCACCCCACAGATTAAGGGAAGAAGAATTACAGTCAAGCAGAATCAGGCAGGTAGCACAGGAGACCCCAGAGTGCATCTCACTCTCCAACCAGTATTCAATACTGAGGAAAGTGATGTTTCATCTGGGGACTGCAGCCAGAGACAAGGCCATGGTACCCGGGCTGTCTCAGCTGTACTGGGGGTGGGAGGGGATACAATGAAGACTAGAATGTTGACAGTGACAGCAGATTCGATAGTCACGGGAACAGACGAGCGTTTCTGAGGCCGCAGACATGCATCCAAGATGGTGTGTTTCCTCCCTGGTGTCATGGTCAAGTTAGCCATCTCAAAGTCGTAATCTCCGGATTACTGCCAGTACCCCGTGCGAGTGAGTATGGAAATAGGAGGATAGTACAGAGGGATGTGTGGCTGGGAGGATGCTGCAGAAGCGGTGAGGTTTGCATTGCTGGGACACTGGGACCAGTTCTGGAGAATGTGGGATCTGTACCGGCCGGACGGTTGCACCTGAACAGAGCTGGAACTAATTTCCTTGCAGGGTGATATGTTAGTGCTATTGGAGAGGGTTTACACTAAATTGGCATGTGTGTGGGAACCAGGAGTAAACATCAGAGAGGAATTCTAAAGTGCACAGAATACTGGGAGAGATGGATAACACTACAGTAGGGTTTAGAAAGTTATTAGTTGAGGTCTGAGTAAGGGAGGAAGTAATAAAGTTTACATCAGGGTTGATGTGCATGCATGTGAATACGGAGTATGGTTAATAAGACTGGTGAGGTACAGGTGCAGATTGCCATGTGGAAATATGATGTTGTGGCTATAACAGAGATCTGGCTCAAAGAAGGGCAGAACTGGGTGTTAAATATTCCTGGATACAAGGTGTTCAGGAAAAATAGGAAAGGGAGAAAAGGAGTAAGAGTGGTGGTATTGATTAAGGAGAACATTATAGTGCTGGAGAGAGTGAAAGTCCCGGGGACGTGTGTGGGGAGGTGGGAGTGGGGCTGGGTGGGTGCGTAGGTGGGTGAAGGACAGAATCTATTTGGATAGAGCTAAAGAACAAAAAAAGGTGCATTTACATTGCTCGGTGTTGTCTATAGGCCATCAGCTAATGGGAAGGATGTGGAGGAACAAATCTGCAAGAAAATTATTGAAAGATGCAAGAATTATAGAGTAGTTACAATGGGGGAACATTCATTATCCTAATATGGACTGGGATAGTAGCAATTTAACGGGCAGAGGGAGGCAGGTGTTACTACAGTGTGTGCAGGAAACATTTCTACAACAATATGTTGCTAGTCCAACATGAAAGGAGGCACTGCTAGACCTGGTTCTCGAGAATGAGCTGGACCCAAGTGGATTAAGTATCAGTAGGAGAACATTTAGGGGACAGTGATCATTGTATCATAAGCTTTAGGTTGACTATGGGAAAGGACAAAGAGCAATCCAGAGTAAGAATAATTAACTATGAGAAAGTCAACTTCAACAAGTCATCCGGTGTAAAAATTGAGCTGGGGCGAAGAAATTAGAGTCAACGTTTGGCAGGAAAACAGGAGCTGAACAATGGGCTACCTTCAAAGAAGAGATAGTTCGGGCAGAGTTGTGGTAAACGGTTGTTTTTCACACTGGAGGACGGTAGACAGTGATGTTTTCCAAGGGTCAGTTCTCGGACCAACTGATTTTTTTTTGCTATATATATATAAATGAGATGGATCTTGGAATTCAGATTAGAATTTCAATATTTTCCGATGATACCATGCTTGGAGGAATGGTAAGCAGTGAGGATGATGCAAAATGCCTACAACAGGATATAGATAGGCTCGCAGAATGGCCAGAGAAGTGGCAGGTGGAATTTAAAACAGAGGAGTGTGAGGTGATGTATTTTGTCAGATGGAATAGGAAAGCAATAGAGACTTAATGGGACAGTTCCAAAGATTGTGCAGGAACTGAGGGACCTGGGGCTCTATATGCATTGATCTTTCAAGTTGGAAGAACATATATGGAGAGTGTTAAGAAAAGCCAATCAGATCTTGGGCTTCATAATTAGAGGCAAAGATACAAAAGCAACTGTATAAAGCTTTGGTTAGGCCTCAACTAGAGAACTGTGTCCAGTTCTGGTCAGCACACTTTAGGAAGAATGTAAAGTCCTTGAGGGGGTGCAGAGGAGATTTACCAGAATCGTTCCAGGGATTGGATCGGTGGGGGGGAGGGGGGAGCGGGTTGGTTAGTTACAAGGTTAGATTGGAGAAGATGGAGTTGTTCTCCCTGGAGTAAAGGAGATTGAGAGAGGTATGATAAACGTGTACAAGATTATGATAGGCTTAGGTAAGGTAGACAAGGAAAAAGTCTTCTCATTATCTGATGAAACACGGACTAGGGGACACAGATGGAAGGTTTTGGATAAGAGATGCAGGTGGATATGAGCAAGAAATATTTTACACAGTGGATGGTAATGAGCTGGAACTCACTGCCCATGAGGGTGGTGGAAGCCGAGACAATCAATGATTTTAAAAGGAAACTGGATGGACACCTGAAGGAAGTGAACTTGCAGGGATACGGGGATTGAGCGGGGGATTGGGACTGCCTGAATTCTTCCACACAGAGCTGGCACAGAGGGGCAAAATGGCCTCCTTCTGTGTCGTACATGACTCCATGACTCCATCAATTTCTACCACTCTATGTTGGATATGTCTCCTGCTCCTGCCTGGGAAGATCCAGATACATAGAAGTTCAATGAAACTGTGACATTAACGGCCACCAACAGCTACGTCCTCACCCTGGTGTGAGGCTCCAGGTCGTGTTACAGGAGGTGACACAGCTCTGTGACCAGATCCTTATTGAATCAGAGTCACCTCACACATTGCTTCTGGGTTAGGTTTAGGTAGGAATAGTGCTCTTGGAAAACCCTGGGTGGGTAGGGCAGATCCCTTTCCTCCTCCCTCTTTATAGAGCATCCCCTCACTGCAGCCTCTGCTCCATTTCTTGTTCAAGTTACAGACCCAGAGACACTGTAACTACAGGCCCCAAACCTCGTCCAGAGTTGAAATGACAAACTCAGTTGAGTGATCATTGCTCGAATGGGAAGGAGATTTGGAGACAGATAAAGATTAGAATAGGTCAAAAACGTGGGGTTATTGCAGAGACTGGGCAGGGAGTTGTCACAGAGAGAGAGAATGTACAGTGAAACACGTGTGATCGTCATTGGGACTGGTTTGGGCATCTCGAGATAGATAGAAAGCTTACACCAGAACACGGTGCGCTCATCACTAAGAGCGGGGGTGGGGGGGGGGGGGGGGCGGGGGGGTGCCGGGGGGGGGGAGGTGCGGGCGGTGGGGGAGCTTTAAGAGAGTTTGAATAAGTAAAACCAGAAATACAATGTCATTAGCATATCACAGGAAATAGTCAATTGATAACCTGGCAGAGAAAAAAAAACAGGCACACCTGGGGAGACGGACATCCTAAGGATTATCAAGCAGTACGATGGGGATTACGATTTAATTCTCAATAGAATATCTGAGGATGTCCAGAAATACAAATTTAAGATAAAAAAGGTTTGAGATAAGTTGGTTAATGGGGCACATCTCTGCACCTGATGGTTAAATAAAAGACACAAAGAATTGAAGGATGAGATGGACAATTTACAGAAGGAAAATGAAGGTTGGTAGGAGAACATTGGCATCCTGTACAATCAGTTACTGTTGGATCAGGAGCCACATGATGGAGTATATTATCCAGAGAGAAAATTATAACAAATACTGGACCAAAACACTTACTGACAGGCAGAATGTCCCAGACTAGGGGAGGAGTTAGAAGATGTGAGGAGGGGCTATGAGGTAATTAGACCCGTGTTAAAGCTCTGCCTCCCCTGAAGCTGACCACGCCCTGTGTTGAGATAAAATCCGACAGTTTCAGACACAATCCATCAACAGTGGGCAGTAGTGGCTGCTGTCTCCAAGCACAAAGTCAGATATCCCGGTTCTTCTTCAGACAACATATTTGTGAGCCTCACAGTCTCTGCTCAATCTCCTCCATACAAGGACGACAAGATAACTGGAAATTACCAGGGTATGTACTAACCTGGGCCTAAACTGCAGGCCAGTCTAAGAACAAGACTAACCACAGTCACTGACAGTGAGAGAGATGTCACCACCACAACCACACAGAGGCTCCTTACCGCTGTTGAGTCTATGGCTCTAAATCAGGAACTGGGAATGGTGGATATGAGCAGAAGCTCCCTCGATCTGTGTGTTCTGTGTTCCAATATCCAAATTATTTATATATATCAGAAAAATATCAGTGGTCCAAGCACTGCCCCTTGGGGAAACACCACTGTCTGCCTTCCTCCAGTCTGAAAAAAGCAACTGTTTTCCACAACTCACTGTTTTCTCTCATTAAGCCAGTTTATTTTTTTATCCAAGCTGACACTGACCCTCTTATTCCATGAGAATCAATGAACTGTCCAGCTGTCACAAAGAAACTAGAAGTTCAGAATAAAATTAAGTGAAATGCTAAATGCAACATTTAACTAACTTTATTGTATTTAGTACTCTGTACAAGTAGTACTCCCTAAAACTGGACTCTGTGCAACTTACTGGATTTAAGGTTTAGGAAGAGAATTCCAGAGCTCAGGGAAGAGAACGGAAAGTGCTGGAAATACTCAGCTGGTCCTGCAGCATCGGCGCAGAGAGAAACGGAGTTAATGTTTCAGATCTGTGACACTTCATCAGAACTGGTAAACGTCAGAAATGATGATGTACAAGCTGCAGATGGTGGGATCATGGACCTCCTGCTTTCCACCACCCCCAATCCCTCACCCCAACCCTCCCCTTCTGATGTTATACTTTCCAATGATAACCCAATAATACCAGCTTCCCAGTCACAGCAGCTCCATGAGATAGAAAGAGAGCAGCAGCACAGCACTGATGGTGAAGACCCATCACTTGGTCTGACCCTCACAGTCACCAGATCAAATACTTACAGTGCGTGTAACTTGGAGGCTGATATAGAGTTGGAATCTGCACGTGGTGAGTCACCGAGCACGAGTGAGCTGCAGCCAGGCCAGGGGGAAAGGATAGTTCATGTGTCAGCTCACCTGAGGACGAGGTCACAGACGAGTTATAATACACAGGACTCAGATGTGAACATTGCTGGAGCTGCTGCCCATGTCGAGGTGTTGAAATCCGAATCCGAGCTTTCACGTCACAGAGCTGCACGAGGACGTCCTGCAAGGCCATCTGCGGTCACCCCCAGTGAAACTCAGCCATGCTGCAGCCACTGGGGAAACACTATGTAGGAGAACTAGGCAAGTTGAGGAAATCCACAAGACAGGCACTAAGGGAATACACAAGGGTGAATAGTTCAGTTTTGTTGGTACAATTGGATGTGTTGTTGGATAAAGATGCTAATAAAAAGGTTTTTGTTGGTGGTGTTTGTTGCAGGATGGTGATAAAGGAGACACTGTGATGGGACGTCTCAGATGGGTGAAATGGTGGAGAATGGAGGATCCAAGATGGGAAAGGGAGGTTGGCCGATGCGAACTGGAATCTTAGCAGGGACTCTCCGACAGCCTGTCCGGGTCGAAGGCATCCACGAAATATACTCCCTGCCTCCTCCCCCTCCTGAGTTGGCCTCCGGATTCCTGGTGCCAATGCCTGTGTCCTCATGATGGTGAGGATTATGAAGGGTGCAGCAGAACACCATGAACTTGAACACCTGATCCAGTGTGTACTGGAGGAATCCCCCCGAGCGGTTCAGACATCGGAAGCATTGCTTCACCTGGTGGTTTTGTGTGGGGGAAGAGGTGTCTAGAGTTTAGAGGTCATGAGCCACATTCTGGTTCTGTATGGAGGCCTGACGTGTTGGGAATGGCTGACTGCTTCAGAATGAAGGTATGGTGGCTGCTGCCAGAATAGTGGACATTAACCAACATGATGTACTGGGCACACTCACACACCAACTGTACATCAATGGAGTGAGAGTTGTTTCAGTTCCTGTGCCTCTCCCCATTGACATGGGGGCCCCGCAGAGATACCTACGCCATCAGGAATTCTGCTATCCTGACAAAGCCACGAGACCTCTCATCCTGCTTCTCCCTGCTGAGGTAGCAGACGGTATAATTCACCTCACCCAACATCGGTGGTCTCCGTCACACAGCAGATACATCAATAGACAACATAGAGAGAGATAATGGATCCTTCAGCCGCTCTTGCCTGGATAAATCCAGATAAGAACATAAGAACTAGGAGCAGGAGTAGGCAGTTCAGCCCCTCGAGCCTGTTCTGCCATTCAATATGATCATTGCTGATCTCATCTCGGCCTCTACTCCACTTTTCTGCCCGTTCTCCATAACGCTTCAACCCATTTCTAATAAAAATCTGTCTATCTCCTCCTTAAATTTACTCAATGTCCCGGCATCCACCGCACTATGGCGTAGTGAATTCCACAGACTCACAACTCTTTGAGGGAAGAAATTTCTCTTCATCTCTGTTTTATATCTGCACCCCCTTTATTCTAATACTATGACCTCTCGTTCTAGATTGCCCCACGAGAGGAAACATCTTCTCTACGTCTACTTTATCAATCCTTTAATGATCTTATATACCCCATTAGATCTCGTCTCATTCTTCTAAACTCTAGAGAGTAAAGGCATAAACTGCTTAATCTCTCTTCATAAGACAAACCCCTCATCCCTGGATTCAATCTAGTGACCCTCCTCTGAACTGTCTCCGATGCAACTACATCCATCCTCAAGTGAGCAGACCAAAACTGTACGCAATACTCCAGGTGCGGTCTCATTAATACCTTGTACAGTTGCAGCAACACTTCCCTACTTTTATATTCTATTCCTTTAGCAATAAATGCCATAATTCAATTTGCTTTCCTTATCACCTGCTGTATCTGCAAACTAGTTTTCTGTGATTCATGCACGAGGCCACCCAGATCTCTCTGCACCGAAGTACTCTGAAGTTTCTCTCTATTTAGATAATAATTTACCTTTCTATTTTTCTGACCAAAATGGATAACCACGTTAAACTCCATCTGCCAAATGTTGTCCCATTCACCAAACCTATCCATATCAATTTGTAAATTTCTTATGTATTTATTGCAACTTACTAATCAATCTATTTAAGTGTCATCTGCAAATTTGGCAATAGTACCTTCTATCCCTGCATCCGTCATTGAGATAGATTGTAAATAGTTGGGGCCCAAGGGCCAAACCCTGAGGCACCCCACGAATTACATCTTGCCAACCAGAAAAAGACTCATTAATCCCGACTCTCTGTTTTCTGTTGGTTAGCCAATCAGCTACCCAAGCTAATAAATTACCCCTAACACCAAGTGATCTTACCTTGTGTATTAACCTTTTGTGTGGCACCTTACAAATGCCTTCTGGAAGTCTAGATATACTACATCTACAGGATCCCCATTTTCCACATTTCTTGTCACAGCTTCGAAGCACTCTCGCAAATTCGTCAAACACGATTTACCCTTCAGAAAATCTGACTCTGATGGGTTGCTTTTGACTTTCTTAATGTCCTGTTATTACTTACTTAATAATGGATTGTGACACTTTCCCAACGATAGATGTTAAACTAATTGGTCTACTGTTTCCTACATTAAGCCTCCCTCCCTTTTTGGATAAGGGCGTTATACAGGCATTTTTCCAATCCACTGGAACCTTTCCCGCATGCAGGGAATCTTGGAATATTATAACCAATGGCTCCACTGTCTCCGCTGCTATTTCCTTTCAGACCCTAAGATGTAGGCCATCAGGCCCTGGGGATTTGTCTGCCTTCAATCACAATAGTTTGTTCAGTACCTTTTCCCTCGTGACTTTTTTTTATTCATTCATGGGATGCGGGCGTCGCTGGCTAGGCCAGCATTTATTGCCCATCCCGAATTGCCCTTGAGAAGGTGGTGGTGAGCTGCCTTCTTGAAACGCTGCAGTCCACTTGGGTTAGGTATACCCACAGTGCTGTTAGGAAGGGAGTTCCAGGATTTTGACCCTGCGATAGTAAAGGAACAGCGATATAGTTCCAAGTCAGGATGGTGTGTGACTTGGAGGGGAACTTTCAGGTGGTGATGTTCCCAATCATTTTATACCCTTATCCTTCTAGTTGGTAGAGGTCGTGGGTTTGGAAGGTGCTGTCTAAGGAGCCTTGGTGCATTGCTGCAGTGCATCTTGTAGATGGTACACACTGCTGCTACTGTGCATCGGTTGTGGAGGGAGTGAATGTTGGTGGATGGGGGGGGCAATCAAGTAGGCTGCTTTGCTCTGGATGGTGTTGAGCTTCTTGAGTGTTGTTGGAGCTGCACCCATCCAGGCAAGTGGAGAGTATTCCATCACACTCCTGACTTGTGCCTTGTAGATAGTGGACAGGCTTTGGGGAATCAGGAGGTGAGTTACTCGCCTCAGGATTCCTAGCATCTGACCTGCTCTTGTAGCCACGGTAATTCTATGGCTACTCCAGTTCAGTTTCTGGCCAATGGTAGCCCTCAGGATGTTGATAGTGGGGGATTCAGCGATGGTAATGCCAGTGAATGTCAAAGGGAGATGGTTCGATTCTCTCTTGTTGGAATCGCTCATTATCTGGGACTTGTATGGCACGAATGTTATTTGACACTTAGCTCACGCCTGGATATTGTCCATGTCTTGGTGCATTTCTACACATACTGCTTTTCAGTATCTGAAAAGTCACGAAGGGTGCTGAACATTGTTCAATCATCAGCGAACATCCCCACTTCTGACCTTATGATTGATGGAAGGTCATTGATGAATCAGCTGAAGATGGTTGGGCCGAGGACACTACCCTGAGGAACTCCTACAGTGATGTCCTGGAGATCAGATGATTGACCTCCATCAATCACAACCATCTTCCATTGCTCGAGTTTTGAATCCAGCCAGCGGAGGGCTCTCCCCTGATTCCCATTGACCTCAGTTTTGCTGGGGCTCCTTGATGCTATCTTCGGTCAAATGCTGCCTTGATGTCAAGGGCAGTCACTCTCACCTCACCTCTTGAGTGCAGCTCTTTTGTTCATGTTTGAACAAAGGCTTTAATGAGGTCAGGAGCTGAATGGCCCTGGTGGAACCTAAACTGAGCATCACTGAACAGGTTCTTGCTGAGCAAGTGTCGTTTGATGGCACTGTTGAAGTCACCTTCCATCACTGTACTGATGATTGAGAGGAGGCTGATGGGGCGGTAATTGGCCGAGTTGGATTTGTCCTGCTTTTTGTGTACAGGACATACCTGGGCAAATTTCCACATTGCAGGGTAGATGCCAGTGTTTTAGCTGTACTGGAACAGCTTGGCTAGGGGTGCGGCAAGTTCTGGGCACAGGTCTTCAGTACTACTGCCAGAATATTGTCAGGGCACCATAGCTTTTTCAGTATCCAATGCCTTCTGTCTTTTCTTGATATCACGTGGAATGAATCAAATTAGCTGAAGTCTGTCATCTGTGATGCTGGGGACTTCAGGAGGAGGCCGAAATCAACCTCAACTCGGCCCTTCTGGCTGAAGATTGTTGCAAATGCTTCAGCCTTAGCTTTCACAGTGATGTGCTGGGCTCCCTCATCATTGAGGATGGCGATATTTGTGGAGCCACTTCCTCCAGGTAGTTGGATAATTACCCACCACCATTCAGGGCTGGATGTGGCAGGACTGCAGAGCTTCTGGGTTCGCTTAGCTCTGTTCACTTAGCTTACGCAGTTTTACACGCAGATAGTCCTGGGTTGTAGCTTCATCAGGTTGACACCTCATTTTGAGGTATGCCTGGTGCTGCTCCTAGCATGCCCTCCTGCACGCTTCATTGAACCAGGGTTGGTCTCCTAGCTTGATGGTAATGGTAGAGTGGGGGAGATGCCGGGCCATGAGGTTACAGATTGTGGTTGAGTACAATTCTGCTGCTGCTGATGGCCCACGACGCCTCATGGATGTCCAGTTTTGCATTGCTAGATCTGTTCGAAATCTGTCCCATTTAGCACGGTGGTAGTGCCACACAACACGATGGAGGGAATCCCAAATGGGAAGTTGGGACTTTATCTCCACAAGGTCTGTGCAGTGGTCACTCCTACCAACACTGTCATGGACAGATGCATCTGCGGCAGGCGGACTGGTGAGGACGAGGTCACTAGTGGTGCTACTGAGCCACTCTTGGTGATGGACATTGAAGTCCCCCACCCAGAATACATTTTGTGCCCTCGCCACCCTCAGTGCTTCCTCCAAGTGCTGTTCAACATTGAGGAATACTGACTCATCAGCTGAGCGAGGGCGGGAGGTGGTAATCAGCGGGAGGTTTCCTTGTCCATGTTTGATCTGATGCCATGAGACTTCGTGGGGTCCAGGGTCGTTGTTGAGGGCAAATCCGTCCCTTCTGTATGCCACTGTACCTCTGCTGGGTCTGTCCTGCCGGTGGGACAGGACATACCCAGGGATGATGATGGCAGTGTCTGAGACATTGCCCGTGAGTATGGCTTTTTCAGGCTGTTGCTTGAATAGTCTGTGGGAGAGCTCTCCCAACTTCGGCTGGGCTCCCAACAAGCCCCCAGATGTTAGTCAGGAGGACTTCGCAGGGTGGACAGGGCTGGGTTTGCCGTGGTCGTTCCCGGTCAATGCTGGGTGGTCCGTGCAGTTTCATTCCTTTTTATTGACTCCGTAGTAGTTAGTTACAACTGAGTGGCTTGCTAGGCCACGTCAGAGGGCATGTAAGAGTCAATCATATTGCTGTGGGTATGGAGTCAGGGTATGGACAGCAGATTTCCTTCCGTTAAGGACATTAGTGAACCAGATGGGTTTTTACAACAATCGACAATGGTTTCATGGCCATCACCAGACTAGCTTTTAATTCCAGATTTATTAATAGAATTCAAAGTCCACCTTCTGCTGTGGTGGGATTCGAACCCATGTCCCCAGAACAATACCCTGGTTCCCTGGTTTATTAGTCCAGTGACCATACCACTACACAACCGCCCCCCCATATTATGATTGTTCTAAATTCCTCTCTTACTGTAACTTCTACATTACCAGTTACTATAGAGATGGTACTAGTATCCTCCACCGTGAAAACTGAGGCAAAATACTGATTTAGTGTCTCCGCCATTTCTGTGTCCCCCTCTATCAACATCCCAGTCTCATCCTCCAAGGGACCAATATTCACTTTAGCTACTCTCTTACCTTTCATATACTTAAAGAAGCTTTTGCTATCCGCGTTTATATTTTGTGCTAATTTTCTTTCATAATGTACTTTTTCACTTTTTATTTATTTTTTAGTAACCCTTTGTTGATCTTTAAATATTTCCCAATCCTCCAGCCTGCCAGTAGCCTTTGCAATATGGTAAGCCTTAGTCTTTGTCTTTATGTTATCCTTAACTTCCTTGCTTAGCCATGGATGTCTTTCCCCCTCTTCGAATCTTTCTTCCTCTTTGGAATACATTTTAGTTGGGAGGAATTGAATTTCTCCTGAAATATCTGCCACTGCCCATCAACTTTCCTCCCTTTTAGTCTTCCTGCCCAGTCCACGAGGGCCAAATCAGTCCTCATGTCTATGTAATTACCTTTGTTTAACTCCAGAACGCTGGAGCGGGACTCCAGTTTCTCGCCCTCAAAATGGATTTGAAATTCCAGCAAGCTATGATCACTGTTCCGTAGAGGATCCTTAACTATGAGATCATTAGTTAATCCCACCTCATTTCACAATGTCAAATCTAGAATAGCCTGCTCCCTAGTTGGTTCCACAACATATTGCTCCAAAACACAATCTCTAATGCATTCAATGAACTCTCCCTCGGGGCTACCTTTGACAATTTGACTAATCCAGTCTATATACATATTAAAATCACCCTTGCCGTACCTTTCTCACAAGTTCTCACAGTATTTCTTGGTTTATACTGTTCCCCACTGCGGGACTACTGTTTGGGGAACTATAGATTACTCCCACCAGGGACTTCTTCCCCTTTCTATTACTTATTTCTACGCACACTTAATCTACGTCTTGATCTCCAGTGCCTATATCATTTCTCACCATAGCACTGATATTTTTCTCTACTAACAATGCTACACCTCTTCCTTTTCCTTCCTGTCTATCCTTCCAAAATACTAAGTACCCTTGGATATTCAATTCCCAAACCTGAATTCCCTGCAACCACGTATCAGTCATCGCCAATAAATCATACCCATTCGTCTTCATTTGTGCTGTTAACTCATTTATTTTATTCCGAATGATTCCTGCATTCAGATACAAAGCTTTTAAGTTTGTTTGATTATCAATTTTCAAAGATACATAGAAGTTCAATGAAAGTCAGACCATATCAACCATTGACAGCTCCGTCCTCATCCTTGTGTGAGGCTCCAGTTCATGTTACAGGAGTTGGCACGGCTCTGTGACCACCTCCTTATTGAATCTGATTCACCTCACACACTGCTTCTGGGTTAGGTGTAGGTGGGAAAAGTGCTCTTGGAAAACCCAGGCTGGGTAGGGAAGAACCCCTTTGTCCTCCCGCTTTACAGAGCTTCCCCTCTCTGCAGCCTCTGCTCCATTTGTTGGTCATGTTACAGACCCAGAGGCACTGTAACTACAGTCCCCATACCTCGTCCAGAGTTGGGTCACAAATCCTCTTTTTTCACTGAATCTTTGCAGCAGCTCCCAACACGACCTCCAGAAAACCATCCACAGCACCGCCACTAACTTTACAATAGCAGAAGTAAGTCAAAAGCCCCTCACCTGTAAGTTGGATGTCTGGTCCTTTTAAATAACACTAGAGGGGGTTCTTCATGCTGCTGAATGTACTTTCAGCTGAGAGTACTAACACAAGCAGTCAGTGGACATGCACAGACAAAGTGTCAAAGATATACATCAAAGCTGTCGGATTAGCTGATTGACGTCAATTCAAACCCTTCCTCACACTAACAGCACATGCATGGTATACCCAGGCTAGATCCCTTCCCAGCATGGGGCACTATGCTGGAGACACGAGAAGTGGCTGGTTGTGCAGTGCACATCATTTTCTCTATCCAGGTTTCATCGCATTGGCACCAGTGCTGCCACAGAGTGAAAATCACAGCAGAGGAAGATATAGAGTGAAAGCAACTCACTTCAAAAAGGGAAATGGGAAAAGACTTGACGGCATAATGTTTTCAATAATATGTGAAATGGAAGGGAAATGGGACTAATTGGAAGGATGAGACCATGAGAATATTAAAATTAAGGTGCTGCCAGACCGGGAGCCAATGTAGATCAGTGAGTACGGGGTAATGGGTGATCAGGATTTGGTGTGAGTTAGGATACAGTCAGCAGAGGTTTATAACTGGGAGGGTGACCGGGATAGAATTGGAATAGTCAAGTGTGGATTTAACAAAGGCGCAGATGAGGGCTTATTCAGCAGATGGGCTGAGGCAGAGGTGATGATGGGTGATGTTACAGAGGTGGTAGTAGGTCGGGTTGGTGTGGGGGGGAATATGGCGATGAACTCATCTCAGGTATAAATATAAAACAGAGGTTCCAAACAGTCTCTTTCAGCCTCAGACATTGGATAGGTAGGGGAATACAGATAGTGGATATAGTGTGGACTTTGTGACAGAGACTGAACACAGTGGGTTACGTCTTCCAAAGATTTACATGACAAGAAAACTAAATCAGTGAAATGTGGTTTATAGATCTAATGGTTGGATACAGAGACTTACCAGGGACACCAATAATCGCGAGGATGGGATAGTAAATCGTTTCAATCATTTTCAGAGCATAATAGATCCGAAATTCTAATATCATCCAAACATAATCAGCAGTAACCAAGCCAAACCAAAAGGAGAAAGTCCTGCTGTCCATTGTTGTAATATTCCAATCTATTGTCCTCAGATTCTGACCCATTGTTGCAATATTCTTATCAATTGTTCCGAGATTCTGATCGATCCAATCTCTGTCTCTTTCTCTCCCTCTCTCTGCAGTCATGGATCCCTGTTAGTGCCGTGGGTAATGCTCCCACTGAAACTATGAGTTAACACATTGAAAGGACTCCCTTATTAATAGAACAGGGAAAACCTCCAGTGACACAATTGGGGTCCATAGTGACTGACATTAATTACAGTCAATGAACAAACAGGTTAAGTTAACCCCTTTTTCTCCAACAATTTTTGTACCACAATAGTGTGGAAGTGTTCCTATGTCTAGTTGGGATATATGAGGTTTGTTGAAAAAAGGAATGGTGGAAATAGCAGAGGCACTGGCCAGAAGCTTTCAATCCTCCTTGGATCTGGGAGTGCTGACAGAGGACTGGAGGGTTGTAAATGCTACAACCTGCTTAAAAAAGGAGACATGAACTGAACCCTGCAACTACTGACCAGTCAGTCTAATGTCAGTGGTTGGAAATTTCTAGAGGCCGTAACCCTGTACAAACATATATCTTTCTTGGAAAAACATGGTATAATAAATAACAAACAGCACGGATAGGTTAATGACCAATCACGTCTGATAATCATGATCAAGTTCGTTGATAACATAACTGAGTGTTGAAGAGGATAGTGTGTTTTGTGTTATGTATACGGACTTTCAAAAGGCCTGTGATCAAATGACATGTCATAGACTTGTTATGAAAATTTTGGAATAGCAATTTTTTAAAGTGTGAAAATAGATAAGTCCCCTGGGCCAGATGGGATTTATCCTAGGATTCTCTGGGAAGCCAGGGAGGAGATTGCAGAGCTTTTGTCCTTGATCTCGACATCGTCATTGTCGACAGGAATAGTGCCGGAAGACTGGAGGATAGCAAATGTTGTCCCCTTGTTCAAGAAGGGGAGTAGAGACAGCCCTGGTAATTATAGACCTGTGAGCCTTACTTGGGTTGTGGGTAAAATGTTGGAAAAGGTTATAAGAGATAGGATTTATAATCATCTTGAAAAGAATAAGTTCATTAGCGATAGTCAGGACGGTTTTGTGAAGGGTAGGTCGTGCCTCACAAACCTTATTGAGTTTTTTGAGAAGGTGACCAGACAGGTGGATAAGGGTAAAGCAGTGGATGTGATATATATGGATTTCAGTAAGGCGTTTGATAAGGTTCCCCACGGTAGGCTATTGCAGAAAATACGGAAGTATGGGATTGAAGGTGATTTAGAGCTATGGATCAGAAATTGGCTAGCTGAAAGAAGACAGAGGGTGGTGGTTGATGGCAAATGTTCATCCTGGAGTTTAGTTAATAGTGGTGGACCGCAAGGATCTGTTTTGGGGCCACTGCTGTTTGTCATTTTTATAAATGACCTGGATGAGAGTGTAGACGGGTGGGTTAGTAAATTTGCGGATGACACGAAGGTCGGTGTAGTTGTGGATAGTGCCGAAGGATGTTGTCGGTTACAGAGGGACATAGATAGGCTGCGGAGCTGGGCTGAGAGATGGCAAATGGAGTTTAATGCGGAAAAGTGTGAGGTGATTCACTTTGGAAGGAGTAACAGGAATGCAGAGTACTGGGCTAATGGGAAGATTCTTGGTAGTGTAGATGAACAGGTGTCCAGGTACATAAATCCCTGAAAGTTGCCACCCAGGTTAATAGGGCTGTTAAGGAGGCATATAGTGTGTTAGCTTTTATTAGTAGGGGGATCGAGTTTCGGAGCCACGAGGTCATGCTGCAGCTGTACAAAACTCTGGTGCGGCCGCACCTGGGGTATTGCGTACAGTTCTGGTCACCGCATTATAGGAAGGATGTGGAAGCTTTGGAAAGGGTGCAGAGGAGATTTACTAGGATGTTGCCTGGTATGGAGTGAAGGTGTTACGAGGAAAGGCTGTGGGACTTGAGGTTGTTTTCGTTGGAGAGAAGGAGGAGGAGAGGTGACTTAATAGAGACATATAAGATAATCAGAGGGTTAGATAGGGTGGATAGTGAGAGTCTATTTCTCTGGATGGTGATGACAAACACGAGGGGACATAGCTTTAAGTTGAGGGGTGATAGATATAGGACAGATGTCAGAGGTAGTTTCTTTACTCAGAGAGTAGTAGGGGCGTGGAACGCCCTGCCTGCAACAGTAGTGGACTCGCCAACTTTCAGGCGATTTAAGTGGTCATTGGATAGACATATGGATGAAAATGGAATAGTGTAGGTCAGATGGTTTCACAGGTCGGCTCAACATCGAGGGCCGAAGGGCCTGTACTGCGTTGTAATGTTCTATGTTCTATGTTCTATGAAAAATGGAGCACATGGATTAATGTGACAGTCATAGCGTGGATATGACACTGACTCAGGGACAGAAAGTAGAGAGAAGTGATGAACTGTCATTGTTCAGACTGGTGGAGGGGGAGTATTCAGTGTTGTTTCTCAGGGGTTAGTATTAGAATCAGTGCTTTTCCTGACTTGTAGATCGATGTACAAGTGATAGAGACTTGTACGTAAAACAAAACATAATTTCAATGCTTGCAGATGACATGAAACTCATAAATAAGGATGGCAAAGGCGCAGACCACAGAATTATCCAATCTCACTGACTTAAATTTATTATAGACTCTAATACAAATTTAAAATTATTTATCACTCTCTCTTACTTATTTGTGTGATTTGCCTATGAGTGTGCACTTGAATGTGTACCGTATATTTTTATTATTTTATTCTGATCCAGTTTAGATTGTTAAGTATAATAAACTCACCTCTTGTTTAAACTCAAGAAAACCTGTCCGATTGGTTCTTTCACGATCACAATAATGGTAAAAGGTAAAATACTCACTGAGGTGGTCAGCACGTCCACTGCTAAAAAGGAATAAATCCAGTTGCGAACAAATGAAAGATAGGACAAGAGGGGAGACTGAGACCTCTCCTCACCTGCTGTAACTGAAATGTGGAGGTTCTCGAGATCGTAACACAACGACAAACGAGAAATTGGAAGTGTCATAGAGTCACAGAGTTATACAGGACAGAAACAGTCCATTCAGACCACTGTGTCCTTGTCGGCCATCAAGCCTGTCCATTTTAATCCCATTTTCCAGCACCAGTCCAGTAACCTTGTATGCTATGGCACTTCAAGTGCTAATCGAAATACTTCTTAAATCCTGTAAGGGTCCTGCCTCTTCCACCCCTTCAGGTAGTGTGTTCCAGATTACAACCACCCTCTCGGTGAATTTTTCTCCCTCAAATCACCTCTCAACCTCCTGCCCCTTAACTTAAATCAATGCCCCATGGTTACTGACACCTCCACGAAGGGAAAAGATTTCTTCCTATCTACCCTATCTGTGCCCTCATAATTTGTCGTGCTTTCCGTCTCTCACTCTTTTCGAATAAAGGAAGTAGATTCGCAATAAGGGAGTTACATATAGAGTGAAGTAACTTGGTGCAGGCGAAAACCCCTCTCTGTTGAAAAGTTGAGTAATGTAGCAGGACAGTTAGGGATTACTCTCCATGTAAAGCTAGGAAACCCGAAATCCTAAGACTTGTGGCCAACCATTTTTCACTTGAAGCTGAAGACTCAAACAGAGTTAGAATCACTAACAGATAGAGTAATGTTAGCTAAGGTAAAACTAGAACAGAAGAGACTAGAATTAGAATTCCAGAGAGCGTGAGAAAGAGCAGAGTGATTGTCAAGAAGGGGAAAAAGTAAGAGTGTTCCAGAAGGAGAAGGAGGAAAGGGAGTTAAGGTGGCTCAAACAACTCGATGAAGACCCAGTGCACCTGGTGAAGGCACAGCTAGTGTGTGAGCTGCCCCCAGCTCAGGACCATGTGCTGAACTCTTAAACTTCTCCCAGTTCATTCCAAAGTTCAATGAGGAGGATGTGGGAGAATTGTTCATCACTTTTGATAAGCTTGCAAAGCAGCTGAAATGGCCGGAAGACAGCTGGATGCTGTTTTTACAAAACATAATAACAGGGAAAGCCTGTTTATTCACTGCTGCCAGATAAAAGTTCATTAGATTATGAGGTGACTAAAAATGCTATCCTGGGTGTACACGAGATAGTATCGGAAGTGAACCGCCAATGATTCTGAACCCTCGGAAAGCAGCCTGACTAAACTGACCTCGAGTTTGAAGGAGTTACGCAGCTAAGGAATATAGGAACATAGGAGCTGAATTCAACCATTCAGCCCATCGATCCTGCTCGACTATTCAATATGATCCTGGCTGATCATCCTCTTCAATGTCTTTTCCCCACACTATCCTCATATCCCCTTATGTCAGTGGTATATAGAAATCTGTCAATCTCTGTTTTAAACATACTCAATGACTGCGCTTCCATAGCCCTCTGGGGTAGAGAATTCCAAAGGTTCACAACCCTCTGAGTAAAGAAATTACTCCTCATCTCTGTCCTAAGTGGCTTTCAAATTGTGTCCCTTGGTTCTAGACTCCCCAACCAGGGGAAACATCTTAGCTGCCTTGTCTATCCCTTTAAGTATTTTGTAGGTTTCAATGAGATCACCGTTCATTCTTCGAAACTCGAGAGAATACATGTTCAGTTTCTTCAATCTCTTTTCGTAGAACAGTCCCGCCATCCCAGGAACAAGTCTGGTGAATCTTTGTTACAGTCCCTCTATGGTCATAATATCCTTCCTCAGATAAGGGGACCAAAACTGCACACAGTACTCCAGGTGCGATCTAACCAAGGTTCTCTACAATTGAATCAAGACTTCACTACTCCTGTATTCAAATCCTCTAACGATAAAAGTAACATACATTAGCCTTCCTAAATGCTTGCTGCACCTGCATGTTAGCTTTAAGTGACCTATTGACAAGGACACCCAGGTCCCTTTGTACATCTACACTTTCTCATCTCTGACCATTTAAGAAATACTCTGCACATCTATTCATTCTACCCAAGTGGCCCACCTCACAGTTTTCCACATTATATTCCATCTGCCATGTTCTTGCCCACTCGCTACGTCTGTCCAAATCCCCTTGAAGCCGTTTTGCATCTTCCTCATAATTCACATTCCCACCTAGTTTTGTGTCATCTTCAAACTTGAACATATTACTTTGGTCCCCATATCCATTGGCCATTGTAAATTGCCCCTAGTGCACGGAGGTAATAGGGAATATGGGATTGCTGTAGGATTAGTATAAATGGGTGGTTGTTGGTTGGCACAGACTCGGTGGCCGAAGGGCCAGTTTCAGTGCTGTATCTCTAAAGTAAGGGGACTAAAACTGCGCACAATACTCCAAGTGCGGTCTAACTAAAGTTCTGTACAATTGTAGCAAGCCTTCACTACTCCTGTACTCAAATCCTCTTACGATAAAAGCTAACATGCCATTAACCTTTGTAATTGTTTGCTGCACCTGCATGTTAGCTTTCAGTGACTTATTGGCAAGGACACCCAGGACGCTTTGTACATCTACACTTCCTAATTTATCATTTAGGAAATACTCTGCACATCTATTCCTCCTACCAAAGTGGATTACCTTCTATTTTTCAATATTATATTCCACCTAACATGTTCTTGCCCACTCACTAAGTCTGAACAATTCCCCTTGAAGCGGCTTTGCATCTTCCTCACTGTACACATTCCCACCTAGCTTTGTGTCAGACGCAAACTTGGAAATATTACATTTGGTCCCCACATCCAAATCATTGAAATATATTGTGAACAGCTGAGGCCCAATCTCTGATCCCTGCAGTACCCCACTAGTCATCGCATGCCAACGCGAAAATGATCCGTTTATTCCTACTCACTGTTTCCAATCTGTTAACCAATCCTTAATCCATGCCAGTATATTACCTCCGACACCATGTATTTTAATTTTGCGAAGCAAGCTCCTTTGGGGGTTCTACAAACCTTCTGAAAATACAAGTATACGATGTCTGCCAACTCCTCTTAATCAATTCTGTTGTTATCATTCTCAAAATCTCCAACAGGTTCGTCAAACATGATTTCCCATTCATAAATCCATGTTAACTATGCCCAATCAGATCATTATTATCCAAATGTCCATTTATAACATCATTTAGAATTGATTATAGCAGGTTCCCAACGATTAATGTAAGGCTAACAGCTTTGTAATTCCCTGTTTTCGCTCTCCCTCCCTTCTTATATAGTGGGCTGACATTTGCATCCTTCCAATCTGCAGGATCCGCTCCGGAATCTACAACATTTTTGAAGATGATCAGCAATGCATCCACTATCTCCATAGCTATCTCGTCAACACTCTGGGACGTAGAATATCAGGTGCTGGGGACATAGCAACCTTCAGCCCCATTAATTTCTCCAATACAACCTTCTTAGTCATACTAACTTCCTTTAATTCATTGCAGTTCTGAAGAAGGGTCACTGACCTGAAACGTTAACTCTGCTTCTCTCTACACAGATGCTGCCAAACCTGCTGAGTGTTTCCAGCATTTCTTGTTTTTATTCAAGATTTCCAGTATCCACAGTATTTTACTTTTAATTTCCTTCAATTCATCATTCCCCCAATCCATTGGATCTCTAATTCTGGGAGATTTCTTATATGTGTCTCGGTGAAGACAGACACAAAATAATCATTTAGCTTCTCTGCAATTTCGCTGTTCCCATTATAAATTCTACTGACACTGCCTGTGATGGACTCACATTTGTCTTAGCCAAATGTTTCCTTTTTACGTACCTGTAGAAGCTTTTTACAGTCCGTTTTTATATTTTATTCACCCTTTCTTTATCAGTTTCTTCATTCTCCTTTGGTGTATTCTAAAATCCTCCCAATTCTCAGGTTTACTACAATTTATGGCAACTTTATTGTCCTTTAATAGAGTCATAGCGTCATAGAGAGATACAGATACGGCTCTTCTGCCCACCGAGTCTGTGCCTGCCAACAAACACCCATTTATATTAATCTGACATTAATCCCATATATCTTACCACATTCCCACCATTCTCCTACCACATACCTACACTGGGGGCAATTTACATTGGCCAATTTACCAAGCAACCTGCAAGTCTTTGGTTGGAGGAGGAAACTGAAGCACTCGGCTGAAACCTACGTGGTTACAGTAGAACTTGCAAACTCCACATAGGCAGTACCAACAACTGAACCCGGGTTGCTGGAGCTGTGAAGCTGCAGTGCTAACCACAGTTTTAATCTTATACAATCCTTAACTTCCTTTGTTGTCCACAGTGACTGCCTTTACTTTTGGGATTTATGTGCCTGCAAGCAATGTATAGGTGCTGTAAACTATATAATATTTATTTAAAGACTATCGATTGCCTATGTACTATCATACCTTTCAATGTAGTTTCCCAATCCACCTCGGGCAAAATGCCCCTCATACCTTCATAACTTCTTTTGTTAAAATTTAACACCCTGGCTTAAGAGTGAACCACCTTACTTTCAAGCATAATGTAAATTTCTATCACATTATGGTAATTCATCCCTAAAGGTAACTTTACAATAAAATTATTAATTATCCTTGTCTCATTACATAATACTAGATCTACAATAGCCTGTTTTCTAGTCGGTTCCTCAACATACTGCTCTAGAAAACCATCCCTAACACACTCCAGAAACTCGTCATTCATAGCATTTGTTCTCATTAGGTTACCCAGTCTATATGAGGATGAAAGTCACCCATGATGACTGTTTTGCCCATGTTATATGATTCTCTCATCTCCATTAATGCCATTCCCCACAAAAACACTACTGTTTGATGGCCTACAAACAGCTCCTACCAGTGTTTTCTTCCCCTTGTTGTTTCTTAGCTCCTCCCAAATAGATTCCATATTTTGTTCTTCAGAACTGAGATCCTCCCTTACTAATGTACTGATACCATCCCTTATTATCAGAGCAACATTATGTCCTTTCCCTTTTTGCCTGTCCTTCCTAAAGGTCGAATCTGCTTGCGTATTCAGTTCTCAGTCTTGGTCACCCTGCAGCACATTTCCGTTATGACAATTGGATCATACTCATTTACCTCTATTTGGGCCTTTAAATCATCTACCCTGTTCTGAATACTGAGTGCATTCAGGTACAGTGCTCATAACCGTGTCTTATTGACATTCTGCATTCTAGTTGATGCTCACCTTTGTTTCACCTACCTTCGAATGTCCCCTTCTACTTTTCTACCTCCTGTTACCAGCTTTACTTCCTTCCAATTTGATCCTTCCTCCCAATTTCAAAAGAAAACTGGATGGGTGCTTGAAGGAAGTGACCTTGCAGGGCTACGGGATTGAGTTGTGGAGTAAGACTGACTGAATTGCTCCACAGAGAACCAGCACGGTCTCGATGGGCCTAATGGAATCCTTCTATGTGGTAAGTGACTCTGACTCTATCACTGTCTATGACTGAATGTTGGATATCTCTCCCATTCCTGCCGGAAAGATCCGGATACATAAAATGTCAATGAAACTGTGACGTTAACAACCGCTGACAGCTCCGTCCTCACCCTGGTCTGAGGCTCTAGTTCTCGCTTCAGGAGGTGACACAGCTCTGTGACACATCCTTATTGAAATAGAGTCATCTCACATACTGCTCCAGGCTTAGATGTTGGTAGGAAAAGTGCTCTTGGAAAACCCGGAGTGGGTAGGGCAGAGCCCCCTCCTCCTCCTTCGTTACAGAGCTTCCTCTCTCTGCAGCTTCTGCTCCATTTGTTGGTGATGTTACAGAGCCAGAGACACTGTAACTACAGTCCCCATACCTCGTCCAGAGTTGGGGCACAAAATCCTCTGTCCTCCCTGAATTTTTGCAGCAGCTCACAACCCAACCTCCAGGAAACCATCCACAGCACCTTCCACTAACTTTACAAGAGCAGAAGTAAGTCAAAAGCCTATAACTTGCATGCCTGGTCCGTTTAAATAACACTAGAGGGGGTTCCTGCTGCTGCTGCTGAATGTATGTTCAGCTGAGAGTGACTAACACAGGGGTCAGTGAACATGTACAGACCAAGTTTCAAAGACGGACATCAAAGCTGTTGGAATGGTACATTGACATCAAATTCAAAACCATCCTCAAATGAGCAACACGTACATGGAACGATTGACCTAGAGCCCTGCCCAGCGTGGGGCATTGTGCAGGCCACAGTAGAAGTGCCCATCTGCGCAAATCACACTAACAGCACATACATGGTGCTATTGACCGAGAGCCCTGCATCAAAGCTGCTGGAATAGCAGTTTGACATGACATTCCACAAAACCTCGTGCTACTGGTGCACACAATGTACACCCGGGCGAGAGTACTGCACAGCATGGGACAGTGTGCAGGCCACACCGGAAATGGCTGGGAGCTCAGCTCATACCCTTTTATAGATCCAGGCTTCCACAATGTGGGCAACAGTGCTGCTGTAAGAGCTGAAAATCACCACCAAGAAGAGGTAGAGAGGGAAGGAAATTCACTTTAAAAGGGGACATGGAAATAGACTTGATGGAAGATTTTCAAGAATATGGGAATGGACAGGGGAATGGGACGAATTGGATGGGTGAGGCCATGGAGGGATTCAAGCACAAGAATGAGAATATTAAAATTAAGGGTGTTGCCAGACCGGGAGCCAATGTAGATCAGTGAGCACAGTTGTGATGGGTGATCGGGATTTGGTGTGAGTTAGAACACAGGCAGCAGAAATCTGGATGGGCTGTGGTTTATAGAAGTTTATAACTGGGAGGGTGACCTGGATACAATTTGGAAAAATCAAGTGAATAAAGGCACAGATGAGGGTTTATGCAGCAGATGGGCTGAGGCAGAGGTTGTGATCGGTGATAGTACAGAGGTGGTAATAGGCAGGGTTGGTGATGTAGGGAATATGGAGATGAATTCAGCTCAGGTATAAATAGAACACAGATGTTGTAAACAGCCTCGGATATTGGGCAGGGTGGGGTAGGTGATTCACAGATAGGAGATGGAGTTTGTGATGAAGACCAATGGCACTGGTTTCAGTCTTCCTAATATTTACATTACAGAAGACTATTTCAGTGAAATCGGATTTACAGATCACCTAGCGGGAAATAGAGACTTATCAGGAGCAAAGACAGGACCGAAGATGAAAGATGAATTTACAAGAACTGTAATACAATTAGCAATGGGTTGACAGCTAATAGCTGGAGGTAGAGATTCACCAGCAACAGTAGCAGCAGCAAGAAGGGTAGAGTAAACTACTGGAGCAGTAATACAATTAAACATGGTTTATAGAATTAATAGCTGTATCGAGAGACTTACCAGGGACGCCAACAATAGCCAGGATGGGATGGTAAATATATTGAATTATCTCAAGTGCATACAGGATCCGATCGTCTAATGAGTACCAATCCCAATATGTAGAAACATAGTAAAGATCCGAGGATAGACTCCTGTCCATTGTTGTAACATTCTGATCTATTGTTCTCAGATTCTGATCCATTGTTGTAACATTCCAATCTATTGTTCTCAGATTCTGACCCATTATTGGAACATTCCAATCTACTGTTCTCAGATTCTGATCCATTGTTGTAACATTCCAATCTATTGTTCTCAGATTCTGACCCATTATTGGAACATTCCAATCTATTGTTCTCAGATTCTGATCCATTGTTGCAACATTCCAATCTATTGTTCTCAGATTCTGACCCATTATTGGAACATTCCAATCTACTGTTCTCAGATTCTGATCCATTGTTGTAACATTCCAATCTATTGTTCTCAGATTCTGACCCATTATTGGAACATTCCAATCTACTGTTCTCAGATTCTGATCCATTGTTGTAACATTCCAATCTATTGTTCTCAGATTCTGATCCATTGTTGCAACATTCCAATCTATTGTTCTCAGATTCTGACCCATTATTGGAACATTCCAATCTACTGTTCTCAGATTCTGATCTATCCCTTCCCTCTCTCTGGAGTCACTGATCCCTGTCAGTGCCGAGCGTGATGTTCCCTTTGACGCTATGTGATAACACATTGAAAGAGTCCCTTATTAATAGAAAAGGAAAACCCTCCAGTGACACAATTAGGGCCCATGGAGACTGACATTAATTACAGTTACTGAACAAATAGGTTTAGTTAACCCTTTTCATTTCAACACCTTTTGTACCACAATCAACGATAACATTTGCCCAGTCTGAATGGGATCTATGAGGGTTGCTGAGGGAGGGAAAGGTGGGAATAGCAGATTCACAGGCCAGAATCTTCCAATACTCCTTGGATATGTGATTCGTGACAGAGGACTGGAGGGTTGTCAATGTTGCACCCTGATTAAAAAAGGAGAGGTGGAGTAAACTCTGTATTTACTGTCACTGATGGGAACATTTCTAGAGTTCACATCCCAGGACAAACGTATTTGATGCTGGAGAAAAGAAAAAAAAACATGGACAACAAATGGCCAGCAGGAAGTATATAGTAAGACAAGTCATGTCTAGTAAATGTCAACAACAACAACTTATATTTATATAGTGCCTTTAATGTAATAAAACATCACAAGATGCTTCACAGGAGCATTATGAAGCAACGTATGACACAGAGACACAACAGGAGATATGAGGTCAGATGACCAACAGCTTGGTCCAAGAGGAAGTTTTTATGTAGTATCTTAAGGGAGGAATGTGATGCAGCGTGTCAGTGAAAGTGGGATACTGGCAATCTCACCAGAGGCGCAGGCTCATTCCCGGGGGACATGGGTTCAAAGCCCACCATAACTGATGGTGGAATTTAAAATTCAATTATGTAATGCATTCAATTGATGAATAAAAATCTGGAATTGAAATCTGGACTTAATAATGTTGCCATGAAGCCATCATCGATTTTTATAACAATCTATCTGGTCCATTAATGTCCTTTAGGGAAGGAGATCTACCATCCTTATCTGTTCTGGTCTCCATGTAACTCAATGTGGTTCACTTTTAACTGTCCTCTGAAATAGTCTATCAAGCCACTCAGTGTCAAGAATAATTATGGATGGACAATAAAGATGTAGGAATGGTATTCCGTAGATTTTCATAAGGGTCGTTAACTAGTCTAGGACATAACTCTGGAGACAGGTCTTTGTGTCTACATTCCTGGCAATGATAATGTGAAGCCTCATGTCCACATATAAAAACAAATGTTGTTTATAAACTGTCTAGGACATAACTCTGGACACAGGTCTTTGTGTCTACATTCCTGACAATGATAATGTGAAGCCTCATGTCCACATATATAAACAAATGTTGTTTATAAACTGTCTAGGACATAACTCTGGACACAGGTCTTTGTGTCTACATTCCTGACAATGATAATGTGAAGCCTCATGTCCACATATATAAACAAATGTTGTTTATAAACTGTCTCGGACATAACTCTGGACACAGGTCTTTGTGTCTACATTCCTGACAATGATAATGTGAAGCCTCATGTCCACATATATAAACAAATGTTGTTTATAAACTGTCCAGGACATAACTCTGGACACAGGTATTTGTGTCTACATTCCTGGCAATGATAATGTGAAGCCTCATGTCCACATATATAAACAAATGTTGTTTATAAACTGTCTAGGACATAACTCTGGACACAGGTCTTTGTGTCTACATTCCTGACAATGATAATGTGAAGCCTCATGTCCACATATATAAACAAATGTTGTTTATAAACTGTCATCTTTTTGATTGGTTACTCTATGGTTCAAACATGAGAATTACATGAAAGAATGAGACAGCACTCAAAGTTCAAATTAAACACCAATGACTCTACGAGATTCAGTAGGAATACTACTAGTTTACAATTATACAAAATACCCATTCACAATGTACCGGTGAACAATACACCCATTAGTCACAAACATGTTACAAAGAGTCATGCATACATGATAACCCAGTGAGCATTTCCCTCCCTGATAATCGTTCTGTCGCTGACCAAGCTCCTCGACCTTATCACAGAATCACTATTTTCAATGATTTTTACACCTTTCATATCAAGGTGGGCTGAATGTTTCACTGACAAGATCACACTGTCCTATCAAAATCCACCGTAGGCTACAGTTGTCCAATGAGATGTCTAATTCTTTGTTCAGACTATGATATGAGATACTGCCTTGCTGGTGAGCATGTGTTTACATTTCCTTCAGTAATTTCATGACCCCTTGTGGATGTTACAGATGCATCAGGATTGTTATCAGAACAAAAAATAGCAGATTTCATTCCTGGTCACAGACACATTTTAAACCACAGGACAATTAAACAATGCAAATCCCTTACATTCCTGACGTCTTACAAACTGTTACTTCGAGAATTTCTAGTTTATTTGCATTTCAAAACAAGACATTGTAAAGGAATTCATAGAGTCAAGGCATCTGGAATCTAGAGGCCCCTCCCCTCCCCCCCCACCCCCCACTGAACGATAAAGACAATGACTTAATCCAGGCTCAAAGTACCATCATGGAAGGGTAGTTAGTTAATGACTGACCAATCAAATGAACAGAAATGGCCTTTTACCTAATATGGAACTGGGAAATGTGTATAAATTAAGAGCTTGTAAGACCCCAAAAGCGCACATCATCATCAAGAAGAAGACAGAAGATAGACTCCAATGAAGAGACAAGGTTCCACAGTTAACCGGAGGTTGACGACCGGGTGTTCCATTGTGAACACAACTGCTGACCACTTCCCTTTGCTCAATATTACCATGTTCTGCTTATTGTGCAGAACTTCATTCAGTCTGTGAAGCTTGTGAAAGCAGCCTCGTACACATGTAGTTTTATAGCTAGTCTGAGCTGCAAGTCCCTTTTAGATCTGATCTCCCAACATAGACTGTCATTGTAATTGACCTAAGTCTGACAATTGCATTAAATCAAACCCCAGATCTTACAAGTGGAGCTGAAACCCGGGACTTTGACTACTGTGCAAACCGAGGCTGTTGGAGCAAAGTTTTGCAAACATAGGAATATTCGTTTGACCAGTGAAAATTCTTGCAGGGATAAACTCTTTCGAGGAGCAGACGATTATACTGACCCAGTGATGTCTCTTTAAATACACATTATGTCACAAAAAGACAATGGGAAGAAGGGTCTCTGGGAAACATATGAGGAAGAGTTAAGCACTAAGTGTAATATGGACAGTATCCAGTCCCTGTTCGGAGACTGTCTATGGAAGCATGAACACGTTCCTTTTAAAATATAGTGAAGTTTATCCAGGCACACGTCTTGGCTAAACATCAGAAGGGTGAAAAGGCTTTAAATCTGACTCCATATCCAGCATCACACAGTGCACAGTGCGATGAGGAAGTGATAGAGTCACAGGTGAGAGAAATAGTAGCTCAAAGTGAACAGCCTCAGCAGCAACAGCAGACACAGCTACATGAGTTACACAATAAGCTAGTGTACTTTACTGTCACTATACAACAACAGACACTTAATGCAGGACAAGCTTGTGCAGTTCAGCAGCAGTTAGAGATTGCAGAGAAACATACTGTCACTGTCACACAGGATAATGTCCAGTTGACCCAGCAGTTAGAGGATTCTAGAGGTGTCGTTAGGGAGTTACAGGAGTGACCCCACCGGAAGACAGAGCATGCACAGTACAGGTCCAACATTCAGTGATTGCAAACCCAGAGGGAAAGCAGCTCCCAGGCGGGTGTAGCAGCCGTCACAAAAAGCAGAGTATCACACAGGTGGCACTAAAACGGAGCAGGAGGCCTCGGAGGGGGACAATGTTGGAGAGGGAGAACGTTTACCAATCTGTCCCGTTAAGGTAACCTCCTTGACAGGCTGTCCCGTTAATGTGGTGACAACACCGACTGGAACAGTCTGTTACTCTCAGTCCCACCAAGTCACGTGTGAGATTGAGATATAAAAGGAAAGGAAATCTTTCGGAGCCACAGTAAGGCTGAAACAATGTCTGAGGAGAACAGGAGGAAAAGCTTGTGTTTGAGTAAGTGGGTCTGTTTTTGTATTTGAAGTTTCCTGTTTGATTTCTTTGTCTGTCTCAGCCAGTGTCTATTACGGTCAGTTACGTCTGGTCCTGCATGCTGTCTGAAAGTAGCTGGTTGTTTAACATGTGTGTATCGTTATATTTTAAATTGGTGTGAGTGGGGAGGACAAAAGTTTTGATAACATGGATGTTGGAGTGTTAAATAGCAATTGCTTTCAGCTGGGAAGGAGACAGAGAGAAAGAGAGACAGAGAGAGAGAGAGAGAGAGAGTGAGAGAGGGAGTGAGTGAGAGAGAGAGAGAGAGAGGTGTTCCTCCAGGGGGGATAATGAGTAATGACACTCAGGGACAGAGGAAATGTGAGCTCTGGTACTTTGATTGTTCCTGTAGGTAAAAACCTTGAAAACCCTCTTTCCACCTCCTGCCGCTTTGGGTGTGGATGACACGGACTGAAGTTCCTGTGTTTAACCGGGATCTATTCAGAATCTGGCACACTTGAGGCCTTCCACCATCGGTGGATACCGCAGGGGCTGGGATACAAAGAAAAAAGATGCATCAGTAATGCCGAGAATGGCATTTTAATTTGAGCATTTGGTTTATTTATCTATTTTAATAAAATTATTTTAAAATTTATATAAAGGGGACCTGGGGAATAAAGTCCCCATCGACAAAAATACAAAAGGGGCCTGAGGTATAAAGGCCAGCTTTAAAACAAACGGGGTTAGATCCAGAGTAAATCTCCCTCTACACAGTGGAGGGTTTGGAGGTAGAAACAGAGATGTCTAATGAGACCGAGGTCTCTGAACCTCCTCACCTCTCCATGAATAAGAGAAGGAGGCGTCCCTTCACTGCAGATTGCGAGAGGAACAGGGTCTGTCTCCTGGTTGGTCCTCGGACTCCCCGCGCTACCAGTACCATTGGAGCTCGAGGCCTAAGTTACAGCTTTTTATCCCACAAAATGGACTGGGTACAGAAGCCTCTGTACCTTTCACAACACGCGAGGTTGGGGGGCGGGGGAGTGGTGAAGCTCCCCTCCCCTGATGGGGGAGACTGTGGATCCACCAGGAGAAATCATTCCATCTCCCACTGGGTCCGGTGTCCTGGGTGGGGCTGAGACCTGTGAGGGTCAACGCTCTCGGCCACCTGTTCCTGCCATCCAGGATGGATCCGCCCTGGAGGTTGATTTGAATAATGTTAACAGTGCTCTGTCTCCTGGTATTGTGGCGCTGGCAGGGTGGGAGATGGCCTCCTCTCTCCACCTCGGGTCCCGCTCCGGCTGGATTTCCAGTGTCGAGACACAACTGCCTCCCCCTAGGCTGATCACAAGCCCGGGGACGGAGGGGGAGAGGGTGTCCTGAACCACAGGCACTCATATTCCTAGTTTCCCCAGAGGAATCTAGGAATGACTCCTCCACCATCGATCCTGCGGGTTCGATCATGAGGGAGGTGAGACTAGCTGTCGTGGCCTGGATTTCCACTCCACAGAGTGTGGTGGATGTGTAGGCCACGGGCGGTGACGGCACGGAGGAGGATGGGGACTCGGTGTGGGGCACGGAGGACGACCTTGAATCCATTGCCAGTGAGGCGGTGCACTCCCTCATGCCTCCTACCGAGTCTCCTCTCATGCCCATTGCAGAACTCCGGGACTTCATTGCTGCTTGCAGGGATTGTCACAATAAAGTTCAGCTGGCCCTTGACCAGTGTGTGCAGCTGGCGCTGATCATCAGGTCTGTCCGTCTTGCCCTCAAGGTGGGTGGTAAATGTGAAAAAGATCGTGCGATGTCTGTTCAGTGTGTCCTCTCTGGATTGCTGGGGGAGTGGTAGGCGATGAGCAGTTCCACTCTCTCCTCACAGTAAGGTATTGGTGACAGGATGGTGGTATTGTTGACATGAAGATATCCATAGCCAGACTCAACATCAACAGGAGCAGGGGGCGTCTCTCAGCCGTTTTCACAATCTCACAGTCCTCAGGGAAGGGAGATATGCGATGAGCTTTCTGCAGGAAACCCACATTGGGAGACGATGCTACCTGGCTCCTGGAGTGGCAGGGTGACTTGATGGATCAACTCCCTCGACTTGGTGGTCGCCTGGTGGAATCTCCATCCCAACTCCAGTGCCCTCATCAGGAGGCCTCAGGAGGAGAGTTCCGAATTGACCGACTCTACATTTCACAGACATACGCCTCCTGCATCTTGGTTTGCCTTCATGTGGCTGGTGCCGTGCTCAGACTACCACCTGGTGTGGGCGGAGTTAACTCCACTCTGCACATGGGAGGGTACCGTGTACTGGCACTTTTTACAACTGGCTGCTGGAGGACGAGCGATTCCATGACTCATTCCGTCGATCTGGGCCGGCTGGAGAAGGAAGCAGGGGGGCGTCCTCTCCCTGAGTCTATGGCGGGATGTGGCAAGCCTCACATCCATGTCTTCTGTCAGAAGTAAGCAAAGGGGTCGACCAAGAGGCGGGAAACCGAGAATGGCGCCTAGAGAGGGAGGTGCTCGACTTGGAGACCCATCTCAATCAGGCCATCACAGACCCCACGCTGTGACAGGTGTGCAAAGAGAAGAAGGGCGCGCTGAGGGACCTGCAATTCATATCGTCCCGAGGCGCATATTTAAGGTCGCAGATCCAGATCCTGGAAGATTTGGACTGGAAGATTTCCTGTTTCTTCTACTCACTGGAAAAATGGCCGGGGGTCCATAAGCAGCTCGATGAGCTGCTGGCAGATGACGGATCCTCCATCACGGATCCGGAGGGAATGGGCTTCCTGGACCGTACCTATTACAGTGTGTTGTTTTCTCTGAACCACTCCAGCGAGGACACGTGCAGAGTTTTATAGGAGGACCCGCCGAAGGTCAGCCCGGAGGCTGCGAAAGAATTGCAGTCTCCGCTCACATTGGCGGAGCTGTACGGTGCCCTCCACCAGTTCTCAAGGAGCAAATCGCTGTGGCAGGATGAGCTGACCATGGAGTTTGGCAGCGTGTTCCTGGATGTCCTGGGGGACAAATACATGCGGGTCCTGGGGGAAAGCCTGGCGACCCGTGAGGTGCCCCTCTCGTGGCACAGGGCGGTTGTCATCCTGTTGCTGAAGAGGGGTGATCTCTGCTTGCTTACGAACTGGCGTCTGGTCTCCCTCCTTAACACGGATTGTAAGATCTACACCGTCCAGGAATTCCCAACACAAAGAGAGAAGCATCTCGAGAGACACTGTAACTGCAGTCCCCAAACCTCGTCCAGAGTTAGGTCACCAAATCCTCTGTCCTCCCTGACTGTTTGCAGCAGCTCACAACACAGCCTCCAGAAAACCATCCACAGCACCTCCACCAACTTTATAATAGCAGAAGTAAGTCAAAGGCCCCTCACCTTTAAGCTGGATGCCTAGTCATTTTAAATAGCACTAGAGGGGGTTCCTTGTGCTGCTGACTGTATGTTCAGCTGAGAGAGACTGACACAGGCAGTCAGTGGATAAGCACAGACCAAGTTTGAAAGATGTATATCAAAGCTGCCGGAATGGCTGATTGACACCATATTCAGACCCCTCCTCATGCTACAGACACACACACACGTTACACCCATGCTAGCACCCCGGCCAGCCTGGGTGTCCTGTACAATGTACTGGATGTGACCGGCAGTGCAGCTCAAACCATTTTATGGATCCAAACTTCCACAGCACCAGTGGAGCTGGAGAGATGAAATGTGTGGTCAGTTTCAGGAATATTGGAAATGGACAGGGGATTGGGATAATCAGAGGGGTGAGGCCATGGAGGGATTTGATCATACGAGTGGGAATATTAAAATTGAGGTGTTACTGGACTAAGAGACAATGTAGGCCAGTGAGCACAGGGATGTTGGGTGAACAGAATTTGGTGTAAATTAGAAGAATGCAGCAGAGTTTTGGATGACCACAAGGTTACAGAGAGTAGAATGTGGGAGAGCAGCCAGGAGTGTGTTAGAATAGTCAAGTCTCGAGGTAACAAACGCATGGATGAGGGTTTCAGCAAAAGCTGAGACCATCCAGTGTCTACACCTGTCCACCTCAAAGACTGCCCTGTGTCCTATCCTCAGGCTGGTGGGGTATCAATGGACCCTCATCCAGTGTCTACCCCTGTCCACCTCAAAGACTGCCCTGTGTCCTCTCCTCAGGCTGGTGGGGTATCAATGGACCCTCATCCAGTGTCTGCCCCTGTCCATCTTAAAGACTGCCCTGTGTCCAATCCTCAGGCTGGTGGGGTATCAATGGACCCTCATCCAGTGTCTACCCCTGTCCATCTCAAAGACTGCCCTGTGTCCTATCCTCAGGCTGATAGGGTATCAGTGGACCCTCATCCAGTATCTACCCCTGTCCATCTCAAAGACTGCCCTGTGTCCTATCCTCAGGCTGATAGGGTATCAGTGGACCCTCATCCAGTGTCTACCCCTGTCCACCTCAAAGACTGCCCTGTGTCCTATCCTCAGGCTGGTGGGGTATCAATGGACCCTCATCCAGTGTCTACCCCTGTCCATCTCAAAGACTGCCCTGTGTCCTATCCTCAGGCTGATAGGGTATCAGTGGACCCTCATCCCTCGATTTGCAGAGACTGTGACTCCTCTTTATGAACTACCTAATGATGGCGATGACCAGATTTAACCCGGTTGGACTGAAGAGATCACGGAAGCAGTAATACAATTGAAGAAATCTGTAGCACAACGTGTCTTATCTCACCTAACCCTGACAATACTTTCCACATTGAGTTGGGGG
Source organism: Heterodontus francisci (assembly GCF_036365525.1). Lineage (NCBI taxonomy): Eukaryota > Metazoa > Chordata > Chondrichthyes > Heterodontiformes > Heterodontidae > Heterodontus > Heterodontus francisci. The sequence goes on from NW_027141724.1 coordinate 3,138,111, forward strand.
ACACAGTGAAAAGCCTGACTGCTGACCTCTGTAGAGAAAACCAGGAGAAACTACTCCCCATTGTGAATGATCCAGAATTGTGTGTGGGTCTGAACTGATTTACTCAGTTTGTGAAGGACATTAATTAACCACGTTCTGGGGCATCAAACATTTCACTTACATCACGGGGTTCAACAGGGTGATACTGCCCAGTCCATTATAAACTTTCCCATTACAGGAAAGCAGTAATAATAGTATTCCGCTGTCAGAGAATCGTAGTCATTTCAGCAGGGAATGAGGCCATTCGGCCCATCGAGTCCATGCCAGCTCTTTGTAGATAGATCCAATCAGTCTCATTCCCCAGCTCTGTCTCCATGTTCCTGCAAGTTTATTTCCCTCAATTGTTCATCCAATATCCTTCTGAAATCATTCACCATCTCTGTTTCCACCACCCTCGTCGGCAGTGATTTCCAGGCCTTTCCCACTCGCTGTGTAAAAATGTTGTACCTCACATCCTCCGTATCACTTGTCCACAACCTGAACTCTAGTCCTTGCACCATTAACTCATGGGAACATATTTTCCTGTCTACATTATCCAAACATGTTACCATCTTGTATGCCTCTATCAAATCTCCTCTTAATCTCCTGTACTCCATGGAAAACAATCCCAGCTTTTCCAAACTAACCTTGTAGCTGAAATCCTCCATCCCTGGAACCATTCTGGAAAATCTCCTCAACACCCTGTCAAGGACCCTCAGATCCTTCCTAAAGTGTGGTGAACAGAACTGGATGCAGTCCTCCAGTTGGGGCATAACGAGAGCTTCATAAAGTTACAGCATGACTTTACTTATTCTGTACTCACTACCTCTATTTACGAATCCAAAGATCTCATATGCTTTACGAACGACTCTCTTAATATGTCCTGCCACCTTTAAGTATCTATGTACATCAAACCTATGTCCTTCTGTCTCTGCACACTCTTGAGAACTGTACCACACTCTTGAAAACTGTGCCATTAAGTGTATACTGCCTCAACCTGTTACGTCTGATAAAATGTATCACCTCACACTTGTCTAAATTAAATTCCATCTGCCTCTTGGCTGCTCATTCTGCTAGTGTATCTATGTCCTGTTACATTGATCGGTATCAACCTCACTGTCTGCTGCGCCTCCAAGTTTGTCATTATCAGCAAATTTTGAAATATTGCTCTGTGCCAATCTCCAAATTATTTATACATATCATAAAAAAGCAGTGGTCCTAGCACTGACCCTTGGGGAACACCACTGTCTACCTTCCTCCAGTCTGAAAAACAACTATCTACCACAACTCACTGTTATCTTTCATTAAGCCAGTTTCTGTATTATCCAAGCTGTCCTACCCTCCTATTCCATGATCATCAATTAACTGTCCAGCTTTCACTAACAGACTGTGAAAGAAACTACAAGTGCAGATTAAAATTAAGGGAAATGCTAAATGTAAAAAATAACTAAATTTTGGAAAAAGATCAACACAAAATTCAGTCACTCATTAACTTTACTGCATCTAGCACTCTGTACAAGCCGTACTCCCCAAATCTGGACTCTGTGCAACTTACTGCATTTAGAGTTTAGGGAGAGAATTCCAGGGCTTAGGGATGAGAACAGAAAGTGCCGGAAATACTCAGCAAGTCTGGCAGCATCTGTGTAGAGAGAAATAGAGTGAATGTTTCAGATCTGTGACCATTCATCAGATCTGGTAAACGTTAGAAATGTAACAGTCTTTGAGCAACTGAAAGAGGAGAAGGGGGAAGAAGAAGAAGAAGGAAGGACAGTCATGGGACGGTGAGGGGAGAGATTAAATGATAGACTGTCACATTTCTAACGTTTACCAGTTCCGATGAAGGGTCATAGATCTGAAACATTAACTCTGTTTCTCTCGACACAGATGCTTCCAGACTTGCTAAGTATTTCCAACACTTTATGTTCTCATTTCAGAGTTCCAGCATCGGCAGTATTTTGTTTTTATTTTAGTGTTTAATTCACTGCCACTTCTACTCCAGGAATGCCTACCTTGAAGAAGTTCTGCTCTTCTCTTCCAAGCTTAGGACCTCGGCAGCTGAAGGCACGGCTCCCAATGGTGGAGTAATTAAAATGGGGGATGCTCAAGAGGCCAGAATTAGATGTGTGCTGATATAGGGAGCTGTGAGGCAATGAGGGATTAGAAAAGAAGGCTAAGAGTTTTAAAATTGAGGTGTTACTGACCAGGATCCAATGTAGGTCAGTGAGTACAGGGGGTGATGGGTAAACAGGACTTGGTGTGAGTTAAGACATGGACAGCAATGTTTTGGATCACCTCAAGTTTATAGAGGGTAGAATGTGGGAGACCAGCCAGGAGTGTGCTGGAATAGCCAAGTCTACAGGTAACACAGGCAAGGTGAATTGTTTCATCAGCAGAACAGCTGAGAGAGGGGCAACGTTGTGTGATGATACGGAGGTGGAAATAGTCAATTTTAGTGACAGCGTGAATATTTGACAGGAATATCATCGCAGGGTCAACTATGACAGCAGCTTGTGAACAGTTTGGTTTAGTCTCAGACAGTTGTCAAGGAGAGGGATGGAGTATGTACCTAGGGAACGTTTGATGTGGGGTTTGAAAACACTGGCTTCAGTCGTCCTAATATTTTATTGACATGGCAGATGTGTGAGGTGATGCGTTGTGAGAATATTTTACTACATTATTTATTCATGGGATGTGGGTGTCGTTGGCTGGGCCAGTATTTATTGTCCATCCATAATTGCCCTTGAAAAGGTGATGTCGAGCTGCATGCAGATGCATGAGGGGAGATAATACAAGCTACGTGGTACCACTTTACAGGTGGTGAGAATAAGAGAGAGACCTTGGGTGTTTGTGTGCTATCTTTGAAGTTAGCTGGACAGGTAAACAAACATTTAACAAAGCAAATATATTCTTAGGCTTTATTAATAGAGACACAGAGTAGAATAGTCAGGATGTTATATTAATCCCATAGAAAAGACTAGTTCATCTGCACCTGGAGTATTGTGTCCAATAATGGAAAACCCACTTTAGGAAGCACATGAAACCTTTGGAGAGGGGATAAAAGAGTTTCACTGGAACATTTCCAGGGATGAGGAATTACAGTTATGTAGCTGGGATTGTTCACCTTAGAGTAGGGAAATTTAAAAGGAGGTCTGATCGAAATGTTTAAGATTATGTGGAGTTTAGATAAATTAAATAAAGTGAAATTGTTTTCAATGTGCGAGGGGCCTTTAACCAGAGGACACAGATTTACGGTGATTGGAAACAAGAAGCAGAGGTGACACGGGGATTTTTTTATGCAATGGGTGTTTCGGATTTGCAATGTGTGGTCTGATAGGCTGAAGGATATAGAGTCAATAGTAGATTCCAAAAGGGAATTGGATAGATATCTTAAGGCAGAAAAAATGGAAGAATCTGTGAAAGAGCCCGGGTGAGGGACTAACTGGAAGCTCTTCAAAAGTGACAGCACAGACTTGATGGACCAAATGGTCTCCTTCAGTGCAATGCTATTCTATAATTCCTATGATTGTTCCTGCCTGTACTTTCCCAATACTCCTATTCTTTCAGCAGATGTTTGATAATGTATCACATAATAGCCGTGTTACCAAATTAGAAACACATGGGATTAAAGGGTCAATGTCAGCAGTGGCTCACTTTGTCGTTCTCTCCCCTTTCAGTCACAAGGTTCGAGGATCAAGTGTCACAGCAGGACTTGATCACAAGAATCAAGGCTGACACTGCAGTGCAATACCGAGTGAGTATTGCACTGCCAGATGCACCATCTTTTGAATGAAACGTTAAACCAAGGCCCCGTCTCTCCTCTCAGGTGGATGTTAAATATCCCATCGTACTATTTAGAAGCAGAGTAAGGGGATTATTCCCAGTGTCCTGGTCAATATTTATCATTCAATCAACATCACAAAAACAGGACTGATTATTATCACATTGCTGCTTGTGGGAGTTTGTTCTCAGTCATAGATTACAAGAGTGACCACACTTTAAAAAGTCCCAGTTGGGAGTAAGATGCTTTGTGACGTCCAGTGGTCCTGAAAGGCGCTATAGAAATGCAGCTCTTTTTTATATTCAATGCCAGCATGCAGGAAATTAGCTAAGTGTCAGAAAGCAGAGAGTAGTGTAGAATGGTTGTTGTTCAGTCTGGAGGGAAGTACACAGTGGGATTTCCCAGGGTCACTGTTGGGATCACAGTTGCTGTAAGTTAATACAATGGGCTTGTGTACAGAGGGGATAATGTCAAAGTTTTCAGATGGCAGGAAACTCAGAAATGTTAACAAACAGTGAGAAGGATCGTAACAGACTTCAGGAGGACAGAGACTGACAAGTGAAATTGACAGGAACATGGCAGATGTAAAATAACACAGTGAAGTGTGAAGTGAGACATTTGGGTAGGACGTATGAGGAGAAACAATATAAACTAAATGGTACCATTATAACGTGGGTGAAGGATTAGAGAGACCTGCGGTGTACACACACAGATCATTGAAGGTAACATGTAGTGTCCTTGGTGTTAGAGAGAGGCACAGAGTAATAAAACTCAGGAGGAAATGCTGATTTTTACACATCATTGGTTTGGTCCCAGCTGGAGAATTGTGTCCAATTCTGATATGATTTTCAAGAATATGGGATATGGACAGGGGAATGGGACTAATTGGAGGGGTGAGGCTATGGAGGGATTCAAATACAAGAATGGGAATATTTAAATTAAGGTGCTGCCAGACCGGGAGCCAATGTAAATCAGTGAGCACAGGGGTGATGGGTGATCGGGATTTGATGTGAGTTAGAACACAGGCAGCTTGAGTTCCGGATGGGCTGTGGTTTATGGAGGGTTATAACTGGAAGGGTGACCAGGACAGAATTGGAATAGTCTAGTGTGGATTTAACAAAGGCGCGGATGAGGGTTTATGCAGGAGATGCTTTGAGACAGAGGTGGAGACGGGTGATATTACAGAAATGGCAGTAGGCAGGTTAAGTGATGGAGAGAACATGGTGATGAACTCAGCTCAGGTATAAATAGAACATAGAGGTAGTAAACTGTCTGGTTCAGCCTCAGATATTGGCTAGTGAGGTGGATACAGACAGTGGATCGGGAACAGATTTTGTGAGATGGACTGAAGACAGAGGCTTCAGTATTCCCAGGATTTACATGGCAAGAACACAAATCAGTGACATCTGGTTTATAGATATAATAGTTGGATACAGAGACTTACCAGGGACACCAGTAATAGCGAGGATGGGATAGTAAATCGTTTCAATCATCTTTAGTGCATAATAGATTCTCGTTTCTAATGTTCTCCAATAATAATCTGCAGTAACTTCGCCAAACCAATAGGAAAAACTCTTGCTGCCCATTTTGGTAACATTCCAATCTATTGTTCTCAGATTCTGATCAATCCTTTTCCGCTCTCTGGAGCTGCTGTTAGTGTGGGGATGATGCTCCCGGCTTGGAACAACACATTGGAGGAAATCCCTTATTAATAGAAGTGGAAAACTCTCCAATGACACAATTAGGGTGAATGGAGACTGACATTAATTACACACACTGAACAAACAGATACAGTTAACCCCTGTCAAACCAACAATTAGTGTTCCAAAATAAAGTAGAACATTTACCCAGACTGGATGGGATGTGTGAGGTATGATAAGGGAAGGAGTGGCAGAGTCACTGGCTAGAAGCTTTCACTCCTCCTTGGCTATGGGAGCAGTGACAGGGGAGTGGAGGACTGTAAATGATACACCCTGTTTTTTAAAAAAGAGATTGGATAAACCCTGTAACTTCTGACCAATCAGTCTAATGTCGGCGATTGGAAATTTCTAGAGGCCATAACCCAGCTCAAAAATATATCTTTCTTGGAAAAACATCTGATAATAAATGACAAACAGGATGGATAGCTTGATAACCAATCATGTCTGATAATCTTGATCAAGTTAGTTGATGACATAACTGTGAGTGTTGATGAGGGCAGCTTGTTTCGTGTTATGTATATGAACTTTCAAAAGGCCTGTGATCAAATGACATTTCATAGACTTGTTATGAAAAATGGAAGACATGGATTAATGTGAGAGTGATAGTGTGGATATGACATTGACTCAGGGACAGAAAGCAGAGAGAAGTTGTGAACAGACATTGTTTATTCTGGGGGAGGAGAATATACAGTGATGTTTCTCAGGGGTCAGTATTAGAACCAGTGCTGTTCCTGACATATAGATAGATGCATGATATCGACGTAAATGTAAAAATAAACAATTTCAACTCCTGCAGATGACATGAAACTCATATGTAAGGGTGACAAAGGCGCAGACCACAGAATTATCCAACCTCACTGACTGTATATATTTTTTTTATTTATCATGGACTCTCATCCAACGCCAATTTATTTATCAGTCTAATTTATTTGTGTGTGATTCTCGTGTGAGTGTGTGTGTGAATAGGCAGCGTACATGTTTATTATTTTATTCAGATCCAGTTTAGATTGTTAAGTATAATAAACTCACCTCTTGTTTAATCTCAAGAAAACCTGTCTGACTGGTTCTTACACGAGCACAATAAAGGTATAAGGTAAAATACTCACTGAGGTGGTCAGCACGTCCAATGCGAAAAAAAAAATAAACCCTATTGTGGTCAAATGAGAGATCGGACAAGAGGGGATCTGGGACCACTCCTCACATGGCTGTAACAGAAATTGATTGTAACCCAATGACAAACGAGAAATTAGAAGGAGGTAAAACAATTGATTCCCAGAAAAAAAATGAAGATTTCAATGTAGGTTTTATTGTGGCTTTCGCTGCGACAGCACTAAAAAGTTCACATTCAGAGACAGTACCATCCTAAGCCACAGTTTATGAAAATATGAACAGATGAATTAGGATCACGAGTAGGCCACTCGGCCCCTCAAGCCTGCTCTGCCATTCAATAAGGTCATGACTAATCTGATTGTAAACTCGACTTCACATTTCCACCTGCCCCCGATAACCTTTCACCCCCTTGCTTACCAATAACCTATCTACCTCTGCCTTACAAATATTCAAAGACTCTGCTTCCAGCGCCTTTTGAGGAAGAGATTTCCAAAAACACACGACCCTCACAGGAAAAAAAAATCTCCTCATCTGTGTGTTAAATGGGTGACCCCCTTATTTTTAAATAGTGACCCCTAATTCTAGATTCTCCCACAATGGGAAACATCCTTTCCACATCCACCCCGTCAAGACCCCTCGGAGTCCTATATGTTTCAATGAAGTCGCCTCTTACTCTTCTAAAGTCCAGCGGATACAAGCCCAGCCTGTCCAATATTCCCACATAAGACGGCCCGCCCATTCCAGGTATCAGTCTAAATAGCCTTCTATGTACTGCCCCCAATACACTTACATTATTCCATTAACAAGGAGACCAATACTGTACACAATACTCCAGATGTGGTCTCACCAATGCCCTGTGAAACTGAAGCATGACCTCCATACTTTGCTATTCAATTTCTCTTGCAGTAAACAATAACATTCCATTAGTTTTCCAATTACGTGCTGTACCTGCACACTAGCCTTTTGTGATTCATGCACTTGGACACCCAGATCCCTCTGCATCTCAGAGCACTGCAATCTCTCACCATTTAGATAACAGGCTTCTTTTTTATTCTTCCTGCCAAAGTGGACAATTTCACACTTTCCTGCAGTATACTCCATTTTCCAGGTCTTTGCCCACTCACTTAACCTATCTATATTCCTTTGCAGTCCCCTATGTCCTGTTCACAACTTAGTTTCCTACATATCTTTGTGTCATGGGAAAATATAGCAATTCGGTCCCTTCATCCAATTAATTTATATAAATTGTAAAAAGTTGAAGATCCCTGTGGTGCACCACTCGTTTCATCTTGCCAACCAGAAAATTACCCATTTATGCTGACACTCGGTTTCCTGTTAGCTAGTCAATCTTCTTTCCATACCAATATTTTCCCCCCGACACCATGAGCTTTAATTTTCTACGATAAACTTTGATGTGGCATCTGATCAAATGCCTTATAGAAATCTCAGTCCAGTACATCCACCGGTTCCCCTTCATCCACAGCACAAGTAACTCCATCAAAGAAATCCAACAAACTGATTAAACATGATTTAACTTTCATAAATCCATGTTGATTCTGCCTGATTACCTCGATTTGTTCTGAGTGCCGGCTATACCATGCCTAATAATATCTTCTACATTTTTCCCCAAGACAAACGTGTAGCTAACTGGCCTGTAGTTTCCTGTTTTCTGTCTCCCTCCCTTTTTGAATAAAGGAGTTATATTGCCAATAAAGGAGTTACATACAGAGTGAAGTAACTTGGTATAGGTTAAACGCCCTGTCTGCTGAAAAGTTGAGTAATGTAGCCGGAAGGTTAGGGATTACACTCCGTCCAAAAGCTAGGGAATGCGTAATCGTAAGACATGTGGCCAACCATTTCTCACTTGAAGCTGAAGGCTCAAACAGGGTTAGAATCACGAACAGATAGAGTAATGTTAGCTAAGGTAAAACTAGAACAGAAAGGACTAGAATTAGAATTCCAGAGAGAGCGAGAAAGAGCAGAGTGAGTGTCAAGAAAAGGAAAACGTAAGAGTGTTCCAGATGGAGAAGGAGGAAAGGCACTTATGGCGGCTCAAACATCTAGATGAAGACTCAGTACACCCAGTGAAGGCACAGCTAGTGAGGGAGCTGCCCCTAGCTCAGGACCATGTGCTGATCTCTTAAAGTTCTCCCAGTTCATTCTAAAGTTCAATGAGGAGGATATGGCAGCACTTTTCTTTCCTTTTAAAACATTTTCAAAGCAACTGCAATGACCGTCAGAGAACTGGATGCTGTTTTTACAAAATAAAATAACAGGAAAGGATGAATGTTCATCAGATTATGAGCGGACTGAAAATGCTATCCTGGGCCCATATGAGATAGTACTGGAGCTGGACCAGCAGAAATTCAGAATCTTTGGAAAGCAGCTTGACCAAACCTACCTGGCGTTTGAAAGAGTTAAGCAATTTCGGAACATTGGAACATAGGAGCAGCAGTGGGACATCGAGCCTGTTCCACCATTCAATATGATAATAGCTGATCATCCACTTCAATGCCTTTTTCCCACACTATCCCCATTTCCCGTTATGTCACTGGTATTTAGGCTGGGGCATTGAGTACACCAATTGGGACATCATGTTACATTTGTACATAACATTGTTTAGGCCGCATTTGGAGTATTGAGGGCAGTTCTGGTCGTCGCACTACACAAAAGATGTGATTAAGCAAGAGAGGGTGCAGAAAAGATTCAAAAGGATGTTGCCTGGTTTGAAGGGCTTGAGTTAGAAAGAGAGACTGGATAGGCTGGGTCTGATTTCCCTGCAGTGAAGGAGGCTGAGAGGAGACATGATAGAGGTATATAAAATTATGAGAGGCATAGATAGGGTAGATAGCCAGAGTCTGTTTCCCATGGTTGAGGTGAATAAAACTAGAGGGCATAGATTTAAGGTGAGAGGGAGGAGGTTTAAAGGGATCAAAGGGGTAAATGTTTCACACAAAGAATAGTGGGTATTTGCAATGATCTGCCTGAGGAGGTGGTGGAGGCAGGAACAGTAGTGACATTTAAGAGGCATCTGGACAGGTACTTGAATGAGCAAGGCATAGAGGGATGTGGAATTAATGCAAGCAGTTGGGATTAGTATGGATCGGCATTATAGTCAGCCCGGACACGGAGGGCCGAATGGCCTGTTTCTTTGCTGTGCGACTCAATGACTCCATTTATAAATCTGTTAATCTCTGCTTTAAACATACTCAATGACTGAGCTTCCACAGCCCTCTGGGGTAGAGAATTCCAAAGATTCACAACCCTCTGAGAAAAGGCATGTCTCCTCATCTCTGTCCTAAGTGGATTTCCACTTATTTTGAAATTGTTTCCCCTGGTTCTAGATACCCCAACCAGTGTAAACATGTTAGCTGCATCTACCCTGTCTATCACTTTCAGTATTTTGTAGGTTTCAATGAGATCACCTCTTATTCTTCGAAACTCTAGAGAATACAGGCCCAGTTTCCCCAATCTCTCTTCATGGGATGGTCCCGCCATCTCGGGAACAAGTCTGATGAACCGTCATTGCACTCCCTCTATGATCATAACATCCTTCCTAAGGTAAGGGGACCAAAACTGCACACATTACTCCAGGGGCAGTCTAACCAAGTTTCCATACAATTGCAGCAAAACGTCACTACTACTGCACTCAAATCCACTTCAATAAAGGCTAACATACCATTAGTCTTCCTAACTGCTTTCTGCACCTGCATGTTTGTTTTCAGTGACTTATTGACGAGGACATCCAGGTCCCTTCGTACAACTACACTTTCTAATCTCTTACCGTTTAAGAAATACTCTGCACATCTGTTCCTGCTACCGAAGTGGATAACCTCACATCTTTCCACATTATATTTCAACTGCCATGTTCTTGCCCACTCACTACGGCTGTCCAAATCCCCTTGAAGCCGTTTTGCATCTTCCTCGCAACACTCATTCCCATCTAGTTTACTGGCATCTGAAAACCTGGAAATATTACATTGGTCCCCACATCCAAGTCATTGATACATATTGTGAAGAGCCGGGTCCCAAGCACTGATCCCTGCAGTACCCCACTAGTCACAGCCTGCCAAGGCAAGAATGACTCATTTATTCCTACTCTCTGCTTTCTGCCTGTTAGCTAATCCTTAATCCATGCCAGTACATTATCTCCTATCCCATGTGCTTCAATTTTACTAACCAACCTCCTGTTGGGGACTTTATCAAAAGCTTTCTGAAAATCCAAGTATACCACGTCCACCGACTCCCCTTTATCAAATCTGTGCGCAACATCCTCAAATAACTCCAACAGGTTTGTCAAACATTGTTCCCCATTTATATATCCATGTTGACTCTGCCTAACCAGATACATTTATCACATTCTTTAGAATAGAGTATAGTTTGTTCCCAGCGACTGATGTAAGGCTAACATGTCTGTAGTGCCCTGTTTTCTCTCTCCCTCCATTCTTAAATACTGGGGAGACATTTTCTATCTTCTAATCTACAGGAACAGTTCCAGAATCTACAGAATATTGAAAGATATTCACCAATGTATCCACTATTTCCAAAGCTTCCTCTTTCAACACTCTGGGATGTAGAATATCAGGTCCTGGGGACTTGTCAACTATCAGCTCCATTAATTCCTCCCAGACAACCTTCTTACTTATACTAATTTCATTCATTTCCTCATTCTCCCGAGTCCCTTGGCTCTCTAATTCTGGGAGATTTCTTGTATCTTCCTCAGTGAAGACAGACACAATGTAATCATTTAACTTCTCTGCCATTTCTCTATTCCCCATTATAAATTCTCCTGACTCTGCCTGTAATGGACCCACATTTGTCTTAGCGAAACGTTTCCTTTTCACGTATCTATAGAAGATTTTACAGTCCATTTTTGTGTTTGTTTTTGGCCAGTGATATGAGCGCTCAAGATCGAGCCCACATATGAAACCCTCAGAGCGGTGATCCCTCTCGAGGAGTTCACAAACTCGCCCCCCTCCCAGTAAAACACACAAAGAGGGACAGAAGGTTCAAAGGTATTCTGGCTGATGAATTTTCCCATGTGCACAACGCCTTAATCCCAGAGGAAAACCCTTTCCTCGTCACCCCAAAGATCCGAGAACAAAAGGTGGAAGGGAGATCGGAGCCCGAGCAGCCATGGGCAAGAAGCGGGACACACAAGGGTCCATCCTCAGGTCAAATAGGTGCTGAGAGCAGGAGTAATGGCTGAAGATCTGCGTGTTTCCACAGTAATAAGGCAGGTCACCATTGAGTTGACTAATGGAAGTGACGGGGAAAACCTGTAGGATTAATCAGAGTCCACCAGATCAGTGCTGGAAAACGGGCCCTGATGGAAAGCACAGCAGGTCAGGCTGTGCCTTTAACTGTAACAGTCAGACACAGTAACCCCACCAGAGAGAGTGCGGGAAAACTTAACAAAATCCCTGAGAGTTATCAGGAATTTGTATTCCAAGGAAAAGTGACCCCATACCCCTCGAGTGGGGCAAGCAAACCCATAGTCATACTGAGGGATACAGGGGCCAAACAAACCCTTCTGCTGGGAAAATACCTTTACCCGAGAGAGTGCAGTGAATGCTAGAGTGTTAGTGAATGGTATCGGAAGATGATATATGACCATACCTGTATATCAACTGCACTTGGAATGTGACCCAGTTTCAAGACTGCTCACCATGAGGATTGTACCTAGTTTACCGGTGGAGGGGTCGATCAGCTCCTGGGTAATGATCTGACAGGGGAAAAGGTGGCAGCTTCCCCAGTAGCTCTGGAGAGACCAAATGCGGTCAGGGAGACAGAGCAGTTACAGGAGAAGGTCCCTGGCATTCTCACTGATTGTGTGGTGACTCGGTCCATGGACAAACAATCCCCTGAACTGACACTGCAGACGGATGACTGTTGGAGAAAATCCAGATTGTGCCCAATTGTTGAACAAATTCTCCGGACTCAGACGTTGAGAACAAACACTTTATTTTTGATATCATGGGGGAGCACACCTTACCTAAAGGCGATCCAGTGCTGCTCCCCCATGATATCAAAAATAAAGTGTTTGTTCTCAACGTCTGAGTCCAGAGAATTTGTTCAACAATTGGGCACAATCTGGATTTTCTCCAACAGTTTTGTGTCGTCGGCAGGATCCCTGAGTTCACGGGATCCAAAAGAACCTCGTGAAAAAGCTAATCGACAGGATCAGGGGTAAGTCAACTTTTCTGCGACCCTAGTGTCTCAATCACGCTGCCTGAGCCGGAATTAAGAGGGCGATGGGCCCCACGTGAAGGCCAGATAACTGGGAGAGGGGGGACAGAGTGGTCAAGGAAGAATTGGATGAAACCTGATCAGAAAAGTTCTAAAATTGAGTAAGTTAAATCTCACACATGGGAAGTGAGTAATTCTGCGAAGGGAAGTTGAAAAGTAGATAAGTGGAAAATCCAGTAAATTTAGGAATCTGGCATCATCGGCTGGGCCGAATACCTGATCCCATTGAGTATACGAAGTTAACTCTTACACATGGGAAGTGAGTAAAATACGGTGACAAGATATGGGACAGAGATGACTGGGGCTGTAACTAAATTACCAAATTGACCCAACAGGCACGTTTTCGGGGCTCCTGAGTACACCCGCTGATCTGGCCCTAGAGAAAGATGCGGGTGACAAGAGTTGGAGAACGAAAGTACCGTTGACCTGAAGAGACAGGGATGAGCCGGTTCGCTGACCTTGAGAATTTAACATTAACTGCGCCTGTTCGTCTCTTTGTGTGTGGTTTTGTCTTTTGTTTGTGTTAATGTTGTTTACTCCATAGAAATTAGCTCGTAAAATTAGAAGGTTTTGAGAAAGTAGATACAAGAATGGACTCAACGGCTTCCAAGAAGGAAGGGTCGCCCTCGGGGACGAGTAATCCATGTCCTCTGGAGAAAGGCGACCCACGTCCGTTTGCCCCCTTGAAGGAGACGCAGAAGTGTCACGGTAAATATGTGTTTTAAAGATAGGTATGTTTTAAAGTAAAAACAAGTTACGGTGTATTTGATTCAATTGTGAGAATGTTGGAAGCTTCCACGAATGAATTGAATATCTGGGATGTACAGTTTGTGTTCTGTAAAAGTGACTGTCGTTAACTCTTAGTTGTCTGGCTTTAATGTTGAAAATTGAAGTCTGTTAAGTTGTTTGGAATTGAATGATTGTGAAAAGTGATTGTTCAGTGTGTTCATTTCTATTTAGTGTTGTGCACCCAGGAATGGGACATAAAATTGAATTATATTTTAAGTTAAAGTTTTATTTTTAGTTGGTTTTGCAATTGTGAAATGGCAATGAACAATTTCCTGAGGGATAAGCTTCAGCCTTGAAGGTCTGAAGGTCTGGCAGAAATCAAATTTGGGGTTTGGAACATTGTTTTAATTGGAAAGTCTGCTATTGTTTTATTTTGCAGTCTAAATTTGAAGACATGTTTTACTGACTGTAATATTGTTTTAAGGGAAAGAAAGGATAGAAAAGGAGGTATAGGAAAGATTCTGTCTGTTTAAAAAGATTTAAGTTTGTGTGAGGACCTGGTGTTAAGTCTTTTGTTCTAAGAATGTTAAATAACTTTTTATTTAGTTTTTGGTTTTATTACAGTCATTTGAAAAGGCGCCTGAAGTAAGAGCAAGAAAATGATGTAATTTACCTATATTTTAAAATAAGCACGAGCTATTCTGTTCTGTGTGTAGTTAATAAGTATTATAAGTTAATAAGTATGAATTGAATTAATACTGTTAAGGTTAATTGACCTGTTTAAGTTGAAGAACTGGAAATGTCATTTGCAACCACAATGAACTTTCAAGTTTATTATGTCGAGTTTTGGAGGAGTCTTAAGTTCCGGACGCAAGACTCGTTCATATAACATCGGCAATTTTGATTTAAATATTATTGCAGTAAATTGGAATTGGAATCATCTTTGTTGTAAAAATCCTTGGATTAGGAACCTCTTACAAAAGATACTAAAAAATTTGGAAACAATTGGAGTGTAATCTAAAATGCTGTCTTTCCTGATGGAGATGCTTTCCTTTGAATTTGAAAATGTTACACATGATTTTGTTGTTTTTAAACCCTAAGGATACCAAAAGGATTGAAATAAATTTAAAATGGATAGTTCTTTTCGATCAGAAAAAAAAAGTTTCAGAAAATGACATAGCTGAGAATGTTTTGCTCCGCGCCCTTGGAGACAAACAAAGAACTTAACCCGCTGCAGCTTTTTGCATTGCTGAGAGTCAAATTTATACATATTGGACATTGTTAAATGTTACATTTCTAAATTGACAGATAGAATTGGACAAATTAACCCATTGGGCTCAGGGGCAGAGCCACAATGGATTCTTTTTAAGCAGGTGACGGCAGGTTCCAAGGCCACATGAGAACTGATGCCGCAACAAGAGATCCAGTAGGGAACACTACCAATATAATGCGGTGACCAGAACTGCACGCAATACTCCAGGTGCGGTCTCACCAGAGTTTTGTACAGCTTCAGCATGACCTCGTGGCTCCGAAACTCGATCCCCCTACTAATAAAAGCTAACACACCATATGCATTCTTAACAGCCCTATTAACCTGGGTAGCAACTTTCAGGGATTTATGTACCTGGACACCAAGATCTCTCTGTTCATCTACACTACCAAGAATCCTCCCATTAGCCCAGTACTCTGCATTCCTGTTACTCCTTCCAAAGTGAATCACCTCACACTTCTCCGCATTAAACTCCATTTGCCATCTCTCAGCCCAGCTCTGCAGCCTATCTATGTCCCTCTGTACCCTACAACATCCTTCGGCACTATCCACAACTCCACCGACCTTAGTGTTATCTGCAAATTTACTAACCCACCCTTCTACACCCTCTTCCAGGTCATTTATAAAAATGACAAACAGCAGTGGCCCCAAAACAGATCCTTGCGGTACACCACTAGTAACTAAACTCCAGGACAACAGGCCAACCTGGGGCGATGCCACATTGGATTTGGTACTGGGTAATGAATCCGGCCAGGTTTTAGATTTAGATGTAGGTGAGTACTTTGGCGATAGTGATCACAATTCGGTTAGGTTTACCTTAGCGATGGGCAGGGACAGGTATACACCGCAGGGCAAGAATTATAGCTGGGGGAAAGGAAATTATGACGCGATTAGGCCAGATTTAGGATGTGTAGGATGGGGAAAGAAACTGCAGGGGATGGGAACAATCGAAATGTGGAGCTTATTCAAGGAGCAGCTAATGCGTGTCCTTGATCAGTATGTACCTGTCAGGCAGGGAGGAAGTTGTCGAGCGAGGGAGCCGCGGTTTACTCAAGAAGTTGAAGCGCTTGTCAAGAGGAAGAGGGCGGCTTATGTTAGGATCAGACGTGAAGGCTCAGTTAGGGCGCTTGAGAGTTACAAGCTAGCCAGGAAGGATCTAAAGGGAGGACTAAGAAGAGCAAGGAGAGGACACGAGAAGTCATTGGCGGATAGGATCAAAGAAAACCCTAAGGCTTTCTATAGGTATATCAGGAATAAACGAATGATAAGAGTTAGAACAGGGCCAATCAAGGATAATAAAAGCAAAATACTGCGATGCTGGAAATCTGAAACATAAACAAGAAATGCTGGATTCACTCAGCAGGTCTGGCAGCATCTGTGGAAAGAGAAGCAGAGTTAACGTTTCGGGTCAGTGACCCTTCTTCGGAACTGACAAATATTAGAAAAGTCACACACCATTAACATATTGTTTGCCTTTGCTCCGTGACCTTTTGGTCAGCTATGTGGCCTGGTCCAATCTGCACCTTCTCCTTTGTTATCTCTTGCCCCACCCCCACCTCACTTGTTTATAATCTGTGACTTTTCTAATATTTGTCAGTTCCGAAGAAGGGTCACTGACCCGAAACGTTAACTCTGCTTCTCTTTCCACAGATGCTGCCAGACCTGCTGAGTGAATCCAGCATTTCTTGTTTTTGTTTCAGATTTCCAGCATCCGCAGTATTTTGCTTTTATTTTAGTGTTCAATTCACTGCCACTTCTCTTCCAGGAATGCCTACCTTGAAGAAGTTCTGCTCTTCTCTCCGACGGGATTTTCGTTTGTCTCTTTTACCTTGTTCACCTTCATTGCTTTCTATTTCCCTCCTGGTGTTTGATAAGGTATCTACCAAAACTCGTTTTCACAGCCACATCTCCTTCCTCAGTGACTGTCTCCGGCTCCGACTGATTCCACGTGGATTCCAACTGCAGTTTCACCATCATGCTTTGAAACCACCCAGGATCACAGGTATCTCCGAGAAATACAACGTTCCTCGGACTGCTACTCTCGCCACATCCTGAGATCCACACTCAGTGCTATGCGCCACCATATGCACACACTGGACCTCTCTCTCCAGCAGCACCGTCTCACCTTATCTCAAATCTGTTCTACTCCGCAGTTTCATCTCATCTTACGTCTCATCCGACGCATTAACAAAAAACTTTTTTTCTTCCTTTCAGGTGTTAAGGAATGCAAGCTCCAGCAGCTGATGGGGACTAATGCCCCTCCAGATCCTCCTTCCGCTTCACTTCCCTCTGACCCCACCCCTTCTGATCTGACCCCTTGCCGTGTATTCACTATACCCTCTGACCTCCCCCTCTCTGATGCTGAGCATTCTGTACTCAGCAAAGGTCTCAGTTTTATCCCCTTACGCCCCCACCTCAATGAATTTCGCGCTCGGCATGACGTTGAGCTCTTCTTCCGTCGCCTCCGCCTCCGGGCTCACTTATTTGACCAGGAGTCCTCCCCCCGACCAGCAGACCCATTCACCCGCCTCCAGCATTCTCCCTCTACCTGGACCCCTCACCCTGGCCTCTTACCCGCTCTTGATCTCTTCATTGAAAACTGTCGGCGAGACATTGGTCGTCTCAATTTCTCTGCCCCCCTCACTCACTCTAACCTGTCCCCCTCTGAACTTGAGGCACTCCGTTCTCTCAGGTCTAACCCCGACATGGTCATCAAACCTGCAGACAAGGGTGGTGCTGTTGTTGTATGGCGTACCGACCTCTACCTTGCAGAAGCTCAACGCCAACTCACAGACACCTCTTCCTACCTCCCTCTGGACCATGACCCCACCACCGAGCATCAAGCCACCGTCCAAAGGACTGTCACTGACCTCATCTCCTCTGGAGATCTTCCCTCTACAGCTTCCAACCTCATAGTCCCGCAACCCCGGACAGCCCGCTTCTACCTCCTTCCCAAAATCCACAAACGGGACTGTCCCAGCAGACCCATTGTGTCAGCCTGCTCCTGCCCAACTGAACTTATTTCTTCCTATCTAGACTCTATCTTTTCTCCGCTGGTCCAGTCTCTTCCCACCTACATCCGTGACTCTTCTGACGCCCTACGTCATTTTGACAATTTCCAGTTTCCTGGTCCCAACCGCCTCCTCTTCACTATGGACGTCCAATCGCTCTACACCTCCATCCCCCACCAGGATGGTTTGAGAGCTCTCCGCTTCTTCCTGGAACAGAGGCCCAACCAGTCCCCATCCACCAACACCCTCCTCTGCCTGGCTGAACTTGTTCTCACATTGAACAACTTCTCCTTCAACTCCATGCAATTCCTTCAAGTAAAAGGTGTCGCTATGGGTACCCGCATGGGTCCTAGTTATGCCTGTCTTTTTGTGGGATATGTCGAGCATTCTTTGTTCCAGTCCTACTCAGGCCCCCTCCCCCAACTCTTTTTCCGGTACATTGATGACTGTATCGGTGCCGTTTCCTGCTCCCGCCCCGAACTAGAAAACTTTATCAACTTTGCTTCCAATTTCCACCCTTCTCTCACCTTTACATGGTCCATCTCTGACACTTCCCTTCCCTTCCTCGACTTCTCTGTCTCCATCTCTGGGGATAGGTTGTCTACCAATATCCATTATAAGCCCACTGACTCCCACAGCTACCTCGACTACACTTCTTCACACCCTACCTCCTGTAAGGACTCCATTCCATTCTCCCAGTTTCTCCGTTTCCGACGCATCTGCTCTGATGATGCTACATTCCATGACGGTGCTTCTGATATGACCTCCTTTTTCCTCAACCGAGGATTTCCCCCCACTGTGGTTGACAGGGCCCTCAACCGTGTCTGACCCATTCCCCGCACCTCTACCCTCACCCCTTCCCCTCCCTCCCAGAACCGTGACAGGGTTCCCCTTGTCCTCACTTTTCATCCCACCAGCCTCCATATCCAAAGGATCATCCTCTGCCATTTTCGCCACCTCCAGCGTGATGCCACTACCAGTCGCATCTTCCCCTCCCTTCCCCTGTCAGCATTCCAAAGGGATCATTCCCTCCGCGACACCCTGGTCCACTCCTCCATTACCCCCACCACCTCGTCCCCGTCCCAGGGCACCTTCCCTTGCAATCACAGGAGGTGTAATACCTGCCCATTTACCTCCTCTCTCCTCACTATCCCAGGCCCCAAACACTCCTTTCAGGTGAAGCAGCGATTTACTTGTACTTCTTTCAATGTAGTATACTGTATTCGCTGCTCACAGTGTGGTCTCCTCTACATTGGGGAGACCAAGCGCAGACTGGGTGACCCCTTTGCAGAACATCTCCGCTCAGTCCGCAAGCAGGACCCTGAGCTTCCGGTTGCTTGCCATTTCAACACTCCCCCCTGCTCTCATGCTCACATCTCTGTCCTGGGATTGCTGCAGTGTTCCAGTGAACATCAACGCAAGCTCGAGGAACAGCATCTCATCTACCGATTAGGCACACTACAGCCTGCCGGACTGAACATTGAGTTCAATAATTTCAGAGCATGACAGCCCCCCACTTTACTTTCATTTTTAGTCATTTTTAGTTATTTTTTCTTCCTTTTTTTTTGCATTCCTTTTTACATTTTTTACAATCTTTTTTTGCATTTATTTCATTTCATCTTGGTTTGTTCAGTTTGCTTACCCACTGCTTTTTTCAGGTTGTTTTTCTTCAGCTTTGCACTTGCTGATGTTCAATATTCAGTATATTCACACCTAATCTGTACTAATGCTTTGTCTTTCAACACACCATTAACATATTGTTTGCCTTTGCTCCGTGACCTTTTGGTCAGCTATGTGGCCTGGTCCAATCTGCACCTTCTCCTTTGTTATCTCTTGCCCCACCCCCACCTCACTTGTTTATAATCTGTGACTTTTCTAATATTTGTCAGTTCCGAAGAAGGGTCACTGACCCGAAACGTTAACTCTGCTTCTCTTTCCACAGATGCTGCCAGACCTGCTGAGTGAATCCAGCATTTCTTGTTTTTGTTTCAGATTTCCAGCATCCGCAGTATTTTGCTTTTATTGTAGTGTTTAATTCACTGCCACTTCTCTTCCAGGAATGCCTACCTTGAAGAAGTTCTGCTCTTCTCTCCGACGGGATTTTCGTTTGTCTCTTTTACCTTGTTCACCTTCATTGCTTTCTATTTCCCTCCTGGTGTTTGATAAGGTATCTACCAAAACTCGTTTTCACAGCCACATCTCCTTCCTCAGTGACTGTCTCCGGCTCCGACTGATTCCACGTGGATTCCAACTGCAGTTTCACCCATCATGCTTTGAAACCACCCAGGATCACAAGTATCTCTGAGAAATACAACGTTCCTCGGACTGCTACTCTCGCCGCATCCTGAGATCCACACTCAGTGCTATGCGCCACCATATGCACACACTGGACCTCTCTCTTCAGCAGCACCGTCTCACCTTATCTCAAATCTGTTCCACTCTGCAGTTTCATCTCATCTTACGTCTCATCCGACGCATTAACAAAAAACTTTTTTTCTTCCTTTCAGGTGTTAAGGAATGCAAGCTCCAGCAGCTGATGGGGACTAATGCCCCTCCAGATCCTCCTTCCGCTTCACTTCCCTCTGACCCCACCCCTTCTGATCTGACCCCTTGCCGTGTATTCACGATACCCTCTGACCTCCCCCTCTCTGATGCTGAGCGTTCCGTACTCAGCAAAGGTCTCAGTTTTATCCCTTTACGCCCCCACCTCAATGAATTTCGCGCTCGGCATGACGTTGAGCTCTTCTTCCGTCGCCTCCGCCTCCGGGCTCACTTCTTCGACCAGGAGTCCTCCCCCCGACCAGCAGACCCATTCACCCGCCTCCAGCATTCTCCCTCTACCTGGACCCCTCACTCTGGCCTCTTACCCGCTCTTGATCTCTTCATTGAAAACTGTCGGCGAGACATTGGTCGTCTCAATTTCTCTGCCCCCTCACTCACTCTAACCTGTCCCCCTCTGAACTTGAGGCACTCCGTTCTCTCAGGTCTAACCCCGACATGGTCATCAAACCTGCAGACAAGGGTGGTGCTGTTGTTGTATGGCGTACTGACCTCTACCTTGCAGAAGCTCAACGCCAACTCACAGACACCTCTTCCTACCTCCCTCTGGACCATGACCCCACCAGCGAACATCAAGCCACCGTCCAAAGGACTGTCACTGACCTCATCTCCTCTGGAGATCTTCCCTCTACAGCTTCCAACCTCATAGTCCCACAACCCCGGACAGCCCGCTTCTACCTCCTTCCCAAAATCCACAAACGGGACTGTCCCGGCAGACCCATTGTGTCAGCCTGCTCCTGCCCAACTGAACTTATTTCTTCCTATCTAGACTCTATCTTTTCTCCGCTGGTCCAGTCTCTTCCCACCTACATCCGTGACTCTTCTGACGCCCTACGTCATTTTGACAATTTCCAGTTTCCTGGTCCCAACCGCCTCCTCTTCACTATGGACGTCCAATCGCTCTACACCTCCATCCCCCACCAGGATGGTTTGAGAGCTCTCCGCTTCTTCCTGGAACAGAGGCCCAACCAGTCCCCATCCACCAACACCCTCCTCCGCCTGGCTGAACTTGTTCTCACATTGAACAACTTCTCCTTCAACTCCATGCATTTCCTTCAAGTAAAAGGTGTCGCTATGGGTACCCGCATGGGTCCTAGTTATGCCTGTCTTTTTGTGGGATATGTCGAGCATTCTTTGTTCCAGTCCTACTCAGGCCCCCTCCCCCAACTCTTTTTCCGGTACATTGATGACTGTATCGGTGCCGTTTCCTGCTCCCGCCCCGAACTAGAAAACTTTATCAACTTTGCTTCCAATTTCCACCCTTCTCTCACCTTTACATGGTCCATCTCTGACACTTCCCTTCCCTTCCTCGACTTCTCTGTCTCCATCTCTGGGGATAGGTTGTCTACCAATATCCATTATAAGCCCACTGACTCCCACAGCTACCTCGACTACACTTCTTCACACCCTACCTCCTGTAAGGACTCCATTCCAATTTCCCAGTTTCTCTGTCTCCGACGCATCTGCTCTGATGATGCTACCTTCCATGACGGTGCTTCTGATATGACCTCCTTTTTCCTCAACCGAGGATTTCCCCCCACTGTGGTTGACAGGGCCCTCAACCGTGTCCGACCCATTCCCCGCACCTCTACCCTCACCCCTTCCCCTCCCTCCCAGAACCGTGACAGGGTTCCCCTTGTCCTCACTTTTCATCCCACCTGCCTCCATATCCAAAGGATCATCCTCCGCCATTTTCGCCACCTCCAGCGTGATGCCACTACCAGTCGCATCTTCCCCTCCCTTCCCCTGTCAGCATTCCGAAGGGATCGTTCCCTCCGGGACACCCTGGTCCACTCCTCCATTACCCCCACCACCTCGTCCCCGTCCCAGGGCACCTTCCCTTGCAATCACAGGAGGTGTAATACCTGCCCATTTACCTCCTCTCTCCTCACTATCCCATGCCCCAAACACTCCTTTCAGGTGAAGCAGCGATTTACTTGTACTTCTTTCAATGTAGTATACTGTATTCGCTGCTCACAGTGTGGTCTCCTCTACGTTGGGGAGACCAAGCGCAGACTGGGTGACCGCTTTGCGGAACATCTCCGCTCAGTCTGCAAGCAGGACCCTGAGCTTCCGGTTGCTTGCCATTTCAACACTCCCCCCTGCTCTCATGCTCACATCTCTGTCCTGGGATTGCTGCAGTGTTCCAGTGAACATCAACGCAAGCTCGAGGAACAGCATCTCATCTACCGATTAGGCACACTACAGCCTGCCGGACTGAACATTGAGTTCAATAATTTCAGAGCATGACAGCCCCCCACTTTACTTTCATTTTTAGTCATTTTTAGTTATTTTTTCTTCCTTTTGTTTGCATTCCTTTTTACATTTTTTACAATTTTTTTTGCATTTATTTCATTTCATCTTAGTTTGTTCAGTTTGCTTACCCACTGCTTTTTTCAGGTTGTTTTTCTTCAGCTTTGCACTTGCTGATGTTCAATATTCAGTATATTCACACCTAATCTGTACTAATGCTTTGTCTTTCAACACACCATTAACATATTGTTTGCCTTTGCTCCGTGACCTTTTGGTCAGCTATGTGGCCTGGTCCAATCTGCACCTTCTCCTTTGTTATCTCTTGCCCAACCCCCACCTCACTTGTTTATAATCTGTGACTTTTCTAATATTTGTCAGTTCCGAAGAAGGGTCACTGACCCGAAATGTTAACTCTGCTTCTCTTTCCACAGATGTTGCCAGACCTGCTGAGTGAATCCAATCAAGGATAGTAGTGGGAAGTTGTGTGCGGAATCGGAGGAGATAGGGGAAGTGTTAAATGAATATTTTTCGTCAGTATTTACAGTAGAAAAAGAAAATGTTGCCGAGGAGATTACTGAGATACAGCCTACTAGGCTAGATGGGATTGAGATTCACAAGGAGGAGGTGTTAGCAATTTTGGAAAGAGTGAAAATAGATAAGTCCCCTGGGCCAGATGGGATTTATCCTAGGACTCTCTGGGAAGCCAGGGAGGAGATTGCAGAGCCTTTGTCCTTGATCTTTATGTCGTCATTGTCGACAGGAATAGTGCCGGAGAACTGGAGGATAGCAAATGTTGTCCCCTTGTTCAAGAAGGGGAGTAGAGACAGCCCTGGTAATTATAGACCTGTGAGCCTTACTTCGGTTGTGGGTAAAATGTTGGAAAAGGTTATAAGAGACAGGATTTATAATCATCTTGAAAAGAATAAGTTCATTTGCGATAGTCAGCACGGTTTTGTGAAGGGTAGGTCGTGCGTCACAAACCTTATTGAGTTTTTGGAGAAGGTGACCAAACAGGTGGATGAGGGTAAAGCCGTGGATGTGGTTTTTATGGATTTCAGTAAGGCGTTTGATAAGGTTCCCCACGGTAGGCTATTGCAGAAAATACGGAAGTATGGGGTTGAAGGTGATTTAGAGCTTTGGATCAGAAATTGGCTAGCTGAAAGAAGATAGAGGGTGGTGGTTGATGGCAAATGTTCATCCTGGAGTTTAGTTACTAGTGGTGTACCGCAAGGTTCTGTTTTGGGGCCACTGCTGTTTGTCATTTTTATAAATGACCTGGAAGAGGGTGTAGAAGGGTGGGTTAGTAAATTTGCGGATGACACGAAGGTCGGTGGAGTTGTGGATAGTGCCGAAGGGTGTTGGAGGGTACAGAGGGACATAGATAGGCTGCAGAGCTGGGCTGAGAGATGGCAAATGGAGTTTAATGCGGAGAAATGTGAGGTGATTCACTTTGGAAGGAGTAACAGGAATGCAGAATACTGGGCTAATGGGAAGATTCTTGGTAGTGTAGATGAACAGAGGGATCTTGGTGTCCAGGTACATAAATCCCTGAAGGTTGCTAACCAGGTTAATAGGGCTGTTAAGAAGGCATATGTTGTGTTAGCTTTTATTAGTCGGGGGATCGAGTTTCGGAGCCACGAGGTCATGATGCAGCTGTACAAAACTCAGGTGAGACTGCACCTGGAGTATTGAGTGCAGTTCTGGTCACCGCATTAGAGGAAGGATGTGGAAGCTTTGGAAAGGGTGCAAAGGAGATTTACTAGGATGTTGCCTTGTAATGAGGGAAGGTCTTACGAGGAAAGGCTGAGGGACTTGGGGTTGTTTTCGTTCGAGAGAAGGAGGAGGAGAGGTGACTTAATAGAGACATACAAGATAATCAGAGGGTTAGATAGGCTGGATAGTGAGAGTCTTTTTCCTCGGATGAGGATGGCAAACACGAGGGGACATAGCTTTAAGTTGAGGGGTGAAAGATATAGGACAGATGTCAGAGGTAGTTTCTTTACGCAGAGAGTAGTAGGGGCGTGGAACGACCTGCCTGCAACAGTAGTAGACTCGCCAACTTTAAGGGCATTTAAGTGGTCATTGGATAGACATATGGATGAAAATGGAATAGTGTAGGTCAGATGGTTTCACAGGTCGGTGCAACATCGAGGGCCGAAGGGCCTGTACTGCGCTGTAATGTTCTAAAAAAAAATGTTGAGAAACTATTAAATGTTGGTCCTAAGAGGGATTTGGGAGTCCTTGTACACAAATCACAGAAAGGTAACATGCAGGTGCAGCAAATGGAGTGTTGTCCTTTATTGCAAGGAGGTTAGAGTGCAAGAGTGAGGAAGTCTTGCTGTAATGGTACAGGGTTTGGTGAGCTCACACCTGGAGTCCTGTGTGCAGTCCTGGTCTCGGTACTGAAGGAAGGATATACTTGCCTTAGAGGTGAGGAGGAGAGAGAGGGAGATACAGGGTAAGGGGGAGAAAGAGAGAGGGGGGTGGGCGAGGGGGAGAAAGAGAGAGAGGGGTGGGTGAGGGGGAGAAAGAGAGAGAGCGAGACCGGATGATGGAGAAGGCAAGAAATAAAAAGTCCCAAAGGTGCTGCACAGGGTCCATTAAAAGGCAAAATCTGAAACCAAACCCACATAAGTTGAGATTAAAAGCTCGGTCAAAGAGGTTAGTTTTCAGGAACATCTTTAAGCAAGTATTAGAGGTCGAGAGGCGGAGAGGTTTAGGGAAGGAATTCCCCAGTATTAACAGGCAGTGACATTAATTCCTGATTGTCGGTAGAGATTTGTTAGGAAAGGTTATTAATGTTTACAGAGCCGAGACAGCTCAATGTGGATAAGGAGCAAATCAGCCAAGACCTGAGTGAATGGCGGGACAGGTTTGAGGGGCCGAATGGCCTTCTCCGTCTTCCTAAGGGCTTTAATAATATCACTGCCAATGCATTTCTGTTTGAAAAAGGAAGTGATGTGAAACCTTTCTAAAATAATAGTTTGTCCCCAGCTGACGTATTGTGTCTAATTCTGGGACCACACTTTCGGAAGTACATGGATGATTTGGTGAATGTACAGAAGAGATTTACTAGAACGGTTCCTGATGAGATTATTACAGTTACACTGATAGACTGGAGAAGCTGGGCTTGTTCTCCTTAGAGCAGAGAAGATTAAAAGGAGATTTCCCTTTCATGAAACCATGTTGACTTTGTTTGATTGCACTATGTCATATTTCTCAAGCGTGTGCAGGTACAGAGGGACCTGGCGGATCATGACCAGTGATCTTTGAAGGCGATAGGATATATTAAGAGAGTAATTCATTAGACGTATGCGATCTTGGTCTCAGAGAGACAAAGAAAGAGAGGGAGGGAGCGATGTGCAGAAAGATGGAGGGAGAGACAGGCAGATTTTAGGAGAGATTTTACATCAAGCCGTGCTAAAAATATATCAAAAAGATCAAAATCTGAAAAATATGGCCACACACAACAACTGAAGTCACACACCATCCTCACTTGGATCTATATTGCACTTCCTTCACTGTCACGGTGTCAACATTTTTGAACACCCTTCCTAACAGCACTGTGGCTGTACCGACCCGCCATGGAGTGCAGTGGTACAAGAACATGGCTCACCACCACCCTCTCAAAGGGCGATTAGGGATGGGTAATAGATGTTGGCCTTGCCAGTGACACACATGTCACTTGAATCAACTTTAAAAAAAAACACACAAAATTGACACTGAGCCACTTCAGAACTGTCACAATATTAAACACCGGGCTTGGGGGAAATCCTGAATTCACAGAATTTTAAACACAGGCCCTGGGGGAAATCCTGATCTGTCAGATTGATAAACACGGGGCCTGGGGGAAACACTGAATTGTAACAACTTTAAAGATAGGTCCTGGAGGAAATACTGAGCTGTGACAACTGTAAACACAGGCCCTGGGGGAAATACTGAGCTGCCACAACTTTAAACACAGGCCCTGGGGGAAATACTGAGCTGCCACAACTTTAAACACAGGCCCTGGGGGAAATACTGAGCTGCCACAACTTTAGAGATAGGTCCTAGGGGAAATACTGAACTGTCACAACTGTAAACACAGGCCCTGGGGGAAATACTGAACTGACACAACTTTAAACACAGGCCCTGGGGGAAATACTGAGCTGCCACAACTTTAAACACAGGCCCTGGGGGAAATACTGAGCTGCCACAACATTAAACACAGGCCCTGGGGGAAATACTGAGCTGCCACAACTTTAGAGATAGGTCCTAGGGGAAATACTGAACTGTCACAACTGTAAACACAGGCCCTGGGGGAAATACTGAACTGACACAACTTTAAACACAGGCCCTGGGGGAAATACTGAGCTGCCACAACTTTAGAGATAGGTCCTAGGGGAAATACTGAACTGACACAACTTTAAACACAGGCCCTGGGGGAAATACTGAGCTGCCACAACTTTAGAGATAGGTCCTAGGGGAAATACTGAACTGTCACAACTGTAAACACAGGCCCTGGGGGAAATACTGAACTGACACAACTTTAAACACAGGCCCTGGGGGAAATACTGAGCTGCCACAACTTTAAACACAGGCCCTGGGGGAAATACTGAGCTGCCACAACTTTAGAGATAGGTCCTAGGGGAAATACTGAACTGTCACAACTGTAAACACAGGGCTGGAGGAAATACTGAACTGTCACAACTTTAAACTTAGGGCCTGGAGGAAATACTGAGCTGTCACAACTTTAAGGACAGATCCTGGGGGAAATACTGATCTGTCACAGTTTTGAAGACAGGGCCTGGAGGAAATACAGAGCTGTCACAACTTAAAACACAGGGCCTGGGAGAAATACAGAACTGTCACAAATTTAAACAGACAGACTGGACGAAAAACTGAACTGTCACAACTTTAAACACAGGACCTGGGGGAAATATTGAACTGTAACAACTTTAAACACAGGTCCTGGGGGAAATACTGAGCTGTCACAGTTTTGAACACAGGTTCTGGGGCAAATACTGAACTGTCACAAATTTAAACACAGGGCCGGGAGGAAATACTGAACTGTTACAAATTTAAACACAGGGCCTGGAGGGAAATACTGAACTGTCACAAATTTAAACACAGGGCCTGGAGGAAATACTGAACTGTCACAAATTTAAACACAAGGCCTGGAGGGAAATACTGAACTCTCACAAATTTAAACACAGGGCCTGGAGGAAATACTGAGCTGTCACAAATTTAAACACAGGGCCTGGAGGAAATACTGAGCTGTCACAAATTTAAACACAGGTCATGGGGGAAATACTGAACTGTCACAAATTTAAACACAGGTCATGGGGGAAATACTGAGCTGTCACATCTGTAAACACAGGTCCTGGAGGAAATACTAACTGTCACAAATTTACAGACAGGGCTGGAGGAAATACTGAACTTTCACAATTTTAAACACAGGGCCTGGAGGAAATACTGAACTTTCACAATTTTAAACACAGGGCCTGGAGGAAATACTGAACTGTCACAAGTGTAAACACAGGGCCTGGGGGAAATACTGAGCTGTCACAGTTTTAAACATAGGTCCTGGGTGAAATACTGAACTGTCACAAATTTAAACACAAGGCCTGGAGGAAATACTGAACTGTCACAAATTTAAACACAGGGCCAGGGGAAAATACTGAACTGTCACAACTTTGAACACAGGGCCTGGAGGAAATACTGATCTGCCATAACTATAAACGCAGGCCTTGGGGGAAATACGGCACTGTCACAACATTACGACAGGTCCTGGAGGAAACACTGAGCTGTCACAACTGTAAACACAGGTCCTGGCAGAAATAGTGAGCTGTCACAACTGTAAACACAGGTCCTGGCGGAAATAGTGAGCTGTCACAACTGTAAACACAGGTCCTGGCAGAAATAGTGAGCTGTCACAACTGTAAACACAGGTCCTGGTGGAAATACTGAACTGTCACAACTTTTAATGACAGGTCCGGGGGGAAACACTGAATTGTCACAAATTTAAACATAAGGCATGGAGGAAATAATGAACCGTCACAAATTTAAACACAGGGCCTGGAGAAAATACTGAACTGTCACAAATTTAAACACAAGGCCTGGAGGTAATACTGAACTGTCACAAATTTAAACACAGGGCCTGGAGGAAATACTGAACTGTCACAAATTTAAACACAAGGCCTGGAGGTAATACTGAACTGTCACAAATTTAAACACAGGGTCTGGAGGAAATACTGAACTGTCACAAATTTAAACACAGGGACTGGAGGAAATACTGAACTGTCACAAATTTAAACACAGGGCCTGGAGAAAATACTGAACTGTCACAAATTTAAACACAGGGCCAGGGGAAAATACTGAACTGTCACAAATTTAAACACAAGGCCTGGAGGAAATACTGAACTGCCACAAATTTAAACACAAGGCCTGGAGGAAATACTGAACTGTCACAAATTTAAACACAAGGCCTGGAGAAAATACTGAACTGTCACAAATTTAAACACAGGGCCAGGGGAAAATACTGAACTGTCACAAATTTAAACACAGGGCCTGGAGGAAATACTGAACTGTCACAAATTTAAACACAGGGCCAGGGGAAAATACTGAACTGTCACAAATTTAAACACAAGGCCTGGAGGAAATACTGAACTGTCACAAATTTAAACACAAGGCCTGGAGGAAATACTGAACTGTCACAAATTTAAACACAAGGCCTGGAGGAAATACTGAACTGTCACAAATTTAAACACAAGGTCTGGAGGAAATACTGAACTGTCACAAATTTAAACACAAGGCCTGGAGGAAATACTGAACTGTCACAAATTTAAACACAAGGCCTGGAGGAAATACTGAACTGTCACAAATTTAAACACAGGGCCAGGGGAAAATACTGAACTGTCACAAATTTAAACACAAGGCCTGGAGGAAATACTGAACTGTCACAAATTTAAACACAGGGCCAGGGGAAAATACTGAACTGTCACAAATTTAAACACAAGGCCTGGAGGAAATACTGAACTGTCACAAATTTAAACACAAGGCCTGGAGGAAATACTGAACTGTCACAAATTTAAACACAAGGCCTGGAGGAAATACTGAACTGTCACAAATGTAAACATAGGGTGTGGTGGTAATACTGAACTGTCACAAATTTAAACACAAGGCCTGGAGGAAATACTGAACTGTCACAAATTTAAACACAAGGCCTGGAGGAAATACTGAACTGTCACAAATTTAAACACAAGGCCTGGAGGAAATACTGAACTGTCACAAATGTAAACATAGGGTGTGGTGGTAATACTGAACTGTCACAATTTTAAACACAGAGCCTGGGGGAAATACTGAAGTGTCACAACTGTAAATACAGGGCCTGGAAAAAATACTGAACTTTCCCTACTGTAAACATTGGGACTGGAGGAAATACTAAACTGTCACAATTTTAAACTTCAGGCCTGGAGGAAATACTGATCTGTCACAGTTTTGAAGACAGGGCCTGGGGGAAATACAGAACAGTCACAAATTTAAACAGACAGACTGGACGAAAAACTGAACTGTCACAACTTCAAACACAGGTCCTGGGGGAAATACTGAACTGTCACAACTTTAAACACAGGTCCTGGGGGAATTACTGAGCTGTCACAACTTTAAACACAAGGCTTGGAGGACATACTGAACTGTAACAAATTTAAACACAAGGCCTGGGGGAAATACTGAGCTGTCACAGTTTTGAACACAGTATCTGGGGGAAATAGTGAGCTGTCACAACTGTAAACACAGGGCCTGGAAGAAATACTGAACTGTCACAAATTTAAACACAAGGCCAGGAGGGAATACTGAACTGTCACAAATTTAAACACAAGGCCTGGAGGGAATACTGAACTGTCACAAATTTAAACACAAGGCCTGGAGGGAATACTGAACTGTTACAAATTTAAACACAAGGCCTGGAGGAAATACTGAACTGTCACAAATTTAAACACAAGGCCTGGAGGGAATACCGAACTGTCACAAATTTAAACACAGGGCCTGGAGGAAATACTGAACTGTCACAAATTTAAACACAGGGCCTGGAGGAAATACTGAACTGTCACAAATTTAAACACAAGGCCTGGAGGAAATACTGAACTGTCACAAATTTAAACACAGGGCCTGGAGGAAATACTGAACTGTCACAAATTTAAACACAAGGCCAGGAGGAAATACTGAACTGTCACAAATTTAAACACAAGACCTGGAGGAAATACTGAACTGTCACAAATTTAAACACAGGGCCTGGAGGAAATACTGAACTGTCACAAATTTAAACACAGGGACTGGAGGAAATACTGAACTGTCACAAATTTAAACACAAGGCCTGGAGGAAATACTGAACTGTCACAAATTTAAACACAGGGCCTGGAGGAAATACTGAACTGTCACAAATTTAAACACAAGGCCAGGAGGAAATACTGAACTGTCACAAATTTAAACACAAGACCTGGAGGAAATACTGAACTGTCACAAATTTAAACACAGGGCCTGGAGGAAATACTGAACTGTCACAAATTTAAACACAAGGCCAGGAGGAAATACTGAACTGTCACAAATTTAAACACAAGGCCAGGAGGAAATACTGAACTGTCACAAATTTAAACACAAGGCCAGGAGGAAATACTGAACTGTCACAAATTTAAACACAAGGCCAGGAGGAAATACTGAACTGTCACAAATTTAAACACAAGACCTGGAGGAAATACTGAACTGTCACAACTTTAAACACAGGGTCTGGAGGAAAGACTGAACTGTCACAAATTTAAGCACAAGGCCTGGAGGAAATACTGAACTGTCACAAATTTAAACACAAGGCCTGGAGGAAATACTGAACTGTCACAAATTTAAACACAGGGCCTGGATGAAATACTGAACTGTCACAAATTTAAACACAGGGCCTGGAGGAAATACTGAACTCTCACAAATTTAAACACAAGGCCTGGAGGAAATACTGAACTGTCACAAATTTAAACACAAGGCCTGGAGGAAATACTGAACTGTCACAAATTTAAACACAAGGCCTGGAGGAAATACTGAACTGTCACAAATTTAAACACAAGGCCTGGAGGAAATACTGAACTGTCACAAATTTAAACACAAGGCCTGGAGGGAATACTGAACTGTCACAAATTTAAACACAAGGCCTGGAGGAAATACTGAACTGTCACAAATTTAAACACAAGGCCTGGAGGGAATACCGAACTGTCACAAATTTAAACACAAGGCCTGGAGGAAATACTGAACTGTCACAAATTTAAACACAGGGCCTGGAGGAAATACTGAACTGTCACAAATTTAAACACAGGGCCTGGAGGGAAATACTGAACTGTCACAAATTTAAACACAAGGCCTGGAGGAAATACTGAACTGTCACAAATTTAAACACCAGGCCTGGAGGAAATACTGAACTGTCACAAATTTAAACACAGGGCCTGGAGGAAATACTGAACTGTCACAAATTTAAACACAGGGTCTGGAGGAAATACTGAACTGTAACAAATTTAAACACAAGGCCTGGAGGAAATAGTGAACTGTCACAAATTTAAACACAAGGCCTGGAGGAAATACTGAACTGTCACAAATTTAAACACAGGTCCTGGGGGAAATACTGAACTGTCACAAATTTAAACACAAGGCCTGGAGGAAATACTGAACTGTCACAAATTTAAACACAGGGCCTGCAGTAAATACTGAACTGTCACAAATTTAAACACAAGGCCTGGAGGAAATACTGAACTGTCACAAATTTAAACACAGGGCCTGCAGTAAATACTGAACTGTCACAAATTTAAACACAAGTTCTGGAGGGAATACTGAACTGTCACAAATTTAAACACAAGGCCTGGAGGAAATACTGAACTGTCACAAATTTAAACACAAGGCCTGGAGGAAATACTGAACTGTCACAAATTTAAACACAGGGCCTGCAGTAAATACTGAACTGTCACAAATTTAAACACAAGGCCTGGAGGAAATACTGAACTGTCACAAATTTAAACACAAGACCTGGAGGAAATACTGAACTCTCACAAATTTAAACACAAGGCCTGGAGGAAATACTGAACTGTCACAAATTTAAACACAGGGCCTGGAGGAAATACTGAACTCTCACAAATTTAAACACAAGGCCTGGAGGAAATACTGAACTGTCACAAATTTAAACACAAGGCCTGGAGGGAATACTGAACTGTCACAAATTTAAACACACGGCCTGGAGGAAATACTGAACTGTCACAAATTTAAACACAAGGCCTGGAGGAAATACTGAACTGTCACAAATTTAAACACAAGGCCTGGAGGAAATACTGAACTGTCACAAATTTAAACACAAGGCCTGGAGGAAATACTGAACTGTCACAAATTTAAACACAAGGCCTGGAGGAAATACTGAACTGTCACAAATTTAAACACAGGGCCTGGAGGAAATACTGAACTGTCACAAATTTAAACACAAGGCCTGGAGGAAATACTGAACTGTCACAAATTTAAACACAAGGCCTGGAGGAAATACTGAACTCTCACAAATTTAAACACAAGGCCTGGAGGAAATACTGAACTGTCACAAATTTAAACACAAGGCCTGGAGGAAATACTGAACTCTCACAAATTTAAACACAAGGCCTGGAGGAAATACTGAACTCTCACAAATTTAAACACAAGGCCTGGAGGAAATACTGAACTGTCACAAATTTAAACACAAGGCCTGGAGGAAATACTGAACTCTCACAAATTTAAACACAAGGCCTGGAGGAAATACTGAACTGTCACAAATTTAAACACAAGGCCTGGAGGAAATACTGAACTGTCACAAATTTAAACACAAGGCCTGGAGGAAATACTGAACTGTCACAAATTTAAACACAAGGCCTGGAGTAAAGACTGAACTGTCACAAATTTAAACACAGGGACTGGAGGAAATACTGAACTGTCACAAATTTAAACACAGGGCCTGGAGGAAATACTGAACTCTCACAAATTTAAACACAAGGCCTGGAGGAAATACTGAACTGTCACAAATTTAAACACAGGGCCTGGAGGAAATACTGAACTGTCACAAATTTAAACACAAGGCCTGGAGGAAATACTGAACTGTCACAAATTTAAACACAGGGCCTGGAGGAAATACTGAACTCTCACAAATTTAAACACAAGGCCTGGAGGAAATACTGAACAGTCACAAATTTAAACACAAGGTCTGAAGGAAATACTGAACTGTCACAAATTTAAACACAAGGCCTGGAGGAAATACTGAACTGTCACTAATTTAAACACAAGGCCTGGAGGAAATACTGAACTCTCACAAATTTAAACACAAGGCCTGGAGGAAATACTGAACTGTCACAAATTTAAACACAAGGCCTGGAGTAAATACTGAACTGTCACAAATTTAAACACAGGGCCTGGAGGAAATACTGAACTGTTACAAATTTAAACACAAGGCCTGGAGGAAATACTGAACTGTCACAAATTTAAACACAGTGTCTGGAGGAGATACTGAACTGTCACAAATTTAAACACAAGGCCTGGAGGAAATACTGAACTGTCACAAATTTAAACACAAGGCCTGGAGGAAATACTGAACTGTCACAAATTTAAACACAAGGCCTGGAGGAAATACTGAACTGTCACAAATTTAAACACAAGGCCTGGAGGAAATACTGAACTCTCACAAATTTAAACACAGGGCCTGGAGGAAATACTGAACTGCCACGAATTTAAACACAAGGCCTGGAGGAAATACTGAACTGTCACACATTTAAACACAGGGCCTGGAGGAAATACTGAACTGTCACAAATTTAAACACAAGGCCTGGAGGAAATACTGAACTGTCACACATTTAAACACAGGGCCTGGAGGAAATACTGAACTGTCACAAATTTAAACACAGGGCCTGGAGGAAATACTGAACTGTCACAAATTTAAACACAGGGCCTGGAGGAAATACTGAACTGTCACAAATTTAAACACAAGGCCTGGAGGAAATACTGAACTGTCACAAATTTAAACACAGGGTCTGGAGGAAATACTGAACTGTCACAAATTTAAACACAGGGTCTGGAGGAAATACTGAACTGTCACAAATTTGAACACAGGGCCTGGAGGAAATACTGAACTGTCACAAATTTAAACACAAGGCCTGGAGGAAATACTGAACTGTCACAAATTTAAACACAGGGCCTGGAGGAAATACTGAACTGTCACAAATTTAAACACAGGGCCTGGAGGAAATACTGAACTGTCACAAATTTAAACACAAGGCCTGGAGGAAATACTGAACTGTCACAAATTTAAACACAGGGCCTGGAGGAAATACTGAACTGTCACAAATTTAAACACAAGGCCTGGAGGAAATACTGAACTGTCACAAATTTAAACACAGGGCCTGGAGGAAATACTGAACTGTCACAAATTTAAACACAGGGCCTGGAGGAAATACTGAACTGTCACAAATTTAAACACAGGGCCTGGAGGAAATACTGAACTGTCACAAATTTAAACACAGGGCCTGGAGGAAATACTGAACTGTCACAAATTTAAACACAAGGCCTGGAGGAAATACTGAACTGTCACAAATTTAAACACAGGGCCTGGAGGAAATACTGAACTGTCACAAATTTAAACACAAGGCCTGAAGGAAATACTGAACTGTCACAAATTTAAACACAGGGCCTGGAGGAAATACTGAACTGTCACAAATTTAAACACAAGGCCTGGAGGAAATACTGAACTGTCACAAATTTAAACACAGGGTCTGGAGGAAATACTGAACTGTCACAAATTTAAACACAGGGACTGGAGGAAATACTGAACTGTCACAAATTTAAACACAGGGTCTGGAGGAAATACTGAACTGTCACAAATTTGAACACAGGGACTGGAGGAAATACTGAACTGTCACAAATTTAAACACAGGGCCTGGAGGAAATACTGAACTGTCACAAATTTAAACACAAGGCCTGGAGGAAATACTGAACTGTCACAAATTTAAACACAGGGCCTGGAGGAAATACTGAACTGTCACAAATTTAAACACAGGGTCTGGAGGAAAGACTGAACTGTCACAAATTTAAGCACAGGGCCTGGAGGAAATACTGAACTGTCACAAATTTAAACACAAGGTCAGGAAGCACTGAACTGTCACAACTCTAAACACAGGGTCTGGAGGAAAGACTGAACTGTCACAAATTTAAACACAGGGCCTGGAGGAAATACTGAACTGTCACAAATTTAAACACAGGGCCTGGAGGAAATACTGAACTGTCACAAATTTAAACACAAGGTCTGGAGGAAATACTGAACTGTCACAAATTTAAACACAAGGCCTGGAGGGAATACTGAACTGTCACAAATTTAAACACAAGGCCTGGAGGAAATACTGAACTGTCACAAATTTAAACACAAGGCCTGGAGGAAATACTGAACTCTCACAAATTTAAACACAAGGCCTGGAGGAAATACTGAACTGTCACAAATTTAAACACAGGGCCTGGAGGAAATACTGAACTCTCACAAATTTAAACACAAGGCCTGGAGGAAATACTGAACTGTCACAAATTTAAGCACAAGGCCCGGAGGAAATACTGAACTGTCACAAATTTAAACACAAGGCCTGGAGGAAATACTGAACTGTCACAAATTTAAACACAAGGCCTGGAGGGAATACTGAACTGTCACAAATTTAAACACAAGGCCTGGAGGAAATACTGAACTCTCACAAATTTAAACACAGGGCCTGGAGGAAATACTGAACTGTCACAAATTTAAACACAGGGCCTGGAGGAAATACTGAACTGTCACAAATTTAAACACAAGGCCTGGAGGAAATACTGAACTGTCACAAATTTAAACACAGGGCCTGCAGGAAATACTGAACTCTCACAAATTTAAACACAAGGCCTGGAGGAAATACTGAACTGTCACAAATTTAAACACAAGGCCTGGAGGAAATACTGAACTGTCACAAATTTAAGCACAAGGCCTGGAGGAAATACTGAACTGTCACAAATTTAAACACAAGGCCTGGAGGAAATACTGAACTGTCACAAATTTAAACACAAGGCCTGGAGGAAATACTGAACTGTCACAAATTTAAGCACAAGGCCTGGAGGAAATACTGAACTGTCACAAATTTAAACACAGGGCCTGGAGGAAATACTGAACTGTCACAAATTTAAACACAAGGCCTGGAGGAAATACTGAACTGTCACAAATTTAAACACAAGGCCTGGAGGAAATACTGAACTGTCACAAATTTAAACACAAGGCCTGGAGGAAATACTGAACTGTCACAAATTTAAACACAGGGCCTGGAGGAAATACTGAACTGCCACAAATTTAAACACAAGGCCTGGAGGAAATACTGAACTGTCACAAATTTAAACACAAGGCCTGGAGGAAATACTGAACTGTCACAAATTTAAACACAAGGCCTGGAGGAAATACTGAACTGTCACAAATTTAAACACAGGGCCTGGAGGAAATACTGAACTGTCACAAATTTAAACACAAGGTCAGGAAGGACTGAACTGTCACAACTTTAAACACAGGGTCTGGAGGAAAGACTGAACTGTCACAAATTTAAACACAGGGCCTGGAGGAAATACTGAACTGTCACAAATTTAAACACAGGGCCTGGAGGAAATACTGAACTGTCACAAATTTAAACACAAGGCCTGGAGGAAATACTGAACTGTCACAACTCTAAACACAGGGTCTGGAGGAAAGACTGAACTGTCACAAATTTAAGCACAGGGCCTGGAGGAAATACTGAACTCTCACAAATTTAAGCACAAGGCCTGGAGGAAATACTGAACTGTCACAAATTTAAACACAAGGCCTGGAGGGAATACTGAACTGTCACAAATTTAAACACAAGGCCTGGAGGAAATACTGAACTGTCACAAATTTAAACACAAGGCCTGGAGGGAATACTGAACTGTCACAAATTTAAACACAGGGCCTGGAGGAAATACTGAACTCTCACAAATTTAAACACAAGGCCTGGAGGAAATACTGAACTGTCACAAATTTAAACACAGGGCCTGGAGGAAATACTGAACTCTCACAAATTTAAACACAAGGCCTGGAGGAAATACTGAACTGTCACAAATTTAAGCACAAGGCCCGGAGGAAATACTGAACTGTCACAAATTTAAACACAAGGCCTGGAGGAAATACTGAACTGTCACAAATTTAAACACAAGGCCTGGAGGGAATACTGAACTGTCACAAATTTAAACACAAGGCCTGGAGGAAATACTGAACTCTCACAAATTTAAACACAGGGCCTGGAGGAAATACTGAACTGTCACAAATTTAAACACAGGGCCTGGAGGAAATACTGAACTGTCACAAATTTAAACACAAGGCCTGGAGGAAATACTGAACTGTCACAAATTTAAACACAGGGCCTGCAGGAAATACTGAACTCTCACAAATTTAAACACAAGGCCTGGAGGAAATACTGAACTGTCACAAATTTAAACACAGGGCCTGCAGGAAAAACTGAACTCTCACAAATTTAAACACAAGGCCTGGAGGAAATACTGAACTCTCACAAATTTAAACACAGGGCCTGGAGGAAATACTGAACTGTCACAAATTTAAACACAGGGCCTGGAGGAAATACTGAACTGTCACAAATTTAAACACAAGGCCTGGAGGAAATACTGAACTGTCACAAATTTAAACACAAGGCCTGGAGGAAATACTGAACTGTCACAAATTTAAACACAAGGCCTGGAGGAAATACTGAACTGTCACAAATTTAAACACAGGGCCTGGAGGAAATACTGAACTGTCACAAATTTAAACACAAGGCCTGGAGGAAATACTGAACTGTCACAAATTTAAACACAAGGCCTGGAGGAAATACTGAACTGTCACAAATTTAAACACAAGGCCTGGAGGAAATACTGAACTGTCACAAATTTAAACACAAGGCCTGGAGGAAATACTGAACTGTCACAAATTTAAACACAGGGCCTGGAGGAAATACTGAACTCTCACAAATTTAAACACAAGGCCTGGAGGAAATACTGAACTGTCACAAATTTAAACACAAGGCCTGGAGGAAATACTGAACTGTCACAAATTTAAACACAAGGCCTGGAGGAAATACTGAACTGTCACAAATTTAAACACAGGGCCTGGAGGAAATACTGAACTGCCACAAATTTAAACACAAGGCCTGGAGGAAATACTGAACTGTCACAAATTTAAACACAAGGCCTGGAGGAAATACTGAACTGTCACAAATTTAAACACAAGGCCTGGAGGAAATACTGAACTGTCACAAATTTAAACACAAGGTCAGGAAGGACTGAACTGTCACAAATTTAAACACAAGGCCTGGAGGAAATACTGAACTGTCACAAATTTAAACACAAGGTCAGGAAGCACTGAACTGTCACAACTCTAAACACAGGGTCTGGAGGAAAGACTGAACTGTCACAAATTTAAGCACAAGGCCTGGAGGAAATACTGAACTGTCACAAATTTAAACACAAGGCCTGGAGGAAATACTGAACTGTCACAAATTTAAACACAAGGTCAGGAAGGACTGAACTGTCACAAATTTAAACACAAGGCCTGGAGGAAATACTGAACGGTCACAAATTTAAACACAGGGTCTGGAGGAAATACTGAACTGTCACAAATTTAAACACAAGGTCAGGAAGGACTGAACTGTCACAAATTTAAACACAAGGCCTGGAGGAAATACTGAACTGTCACAAATTTAAACACAAGGTCAGGAAGCACTGAACTGTCACAACTCTAAACACAGGGTCTGGAGGAAAGACTGAACTGTCACAAATTTAAGCACAAGGCCTGGAGGAAATACTGAACTGTCACAAATTTAAACACAAGGCCTGGAGGAAATACTGAACTGTCACAAATTTAAACACAGGGCCTGGAGGAAATACTGAACTGTCACAAATTTAAACACAAGGCCTGGAGGGAATACTGAACTAACACAAATTTAAACACAGGGCCTGGAGGAAATACTGAACTCTCACAAATTTAAACACAAGGCCTGGAGGAAATACTGAACTGTCACAAATTTAAACACAGGGCCTGGAGGAAATACTGAACTCTCACAAATTTAAACACAAGGCCTGGAGGTAATACTGAACTGTCACAAATTTAAACACAGGGACTGGAGGAAATACTGTACTGTCACAAATTTAAACACAGGGCCTGGAGGAAATACTGAACTGTCACAACTTTAAACACAGGGCCTGGAGGTAATACTGAACTGTCACAAATTTAAACACAGGGCCTGGAGGAAATACTGAACTGTCACAAATTTAAACACAGGGTCTGGAGGAAATACAGAACTGTCACAAATTTAAACACAGGGCCTGGAGGAAATACTGAACTGTCACAAATTTAAACACAGGGCCAGGAAAGACTGAATTGTCAAAACTTTAAGCACATGGCCTGGAGGAAATACTGAACTGTCACAAATTTAAACACAAGGCCTGGAGCAAATACTGAACTGTCACAAATTTAAACACAGGGCCTGGAGGAAATACTGAACTGTCACAAATTTAAACACAGGGCCTGGAGGAAATACTGAACTGTCACAAATTTAAACACAGGGCCTGGAGGGAAATACTGAACTGTCACAAATTTAAACACAGGGCCTGGAGGGAAATATTGAACTGTCACAAATTTAAACACAAGGCCTGGAGGAAATACTGAACTGTCACAAATTTAAACACAGGGCCTGGAGGAAATACTGAACTGTCACAAATTTAAACACAAGGCCTGGAGGAAATACTGAACTGTCACAAATTTAAACACAAGGCCTGGAGGAAATACTGAACTGTCACAAATTTAAACACAGGGCCTGGAGGAAATACTGAACTGTCACAAATTTAAACACAAGGCCTGGAGGAAATACTGAACTGTCACAAATTTAAACACAAGGCCTGGAGGAAATACTGAACTGTCACAAATTTAAACACAAGGCCTGGAGGAAATACTGAACTGTCACAAATTTAAACACAAGGCCTGGAGGAAATACTGAACTGTCACAAATTTAAACACAAGGCCTGGAGGAAATACTGAACTGTCACAAATTTAAACACAGGGCCTGGAGGAAATACTGAACTGTCACAAATTTAAACACAAGGCCTGGAGGAAATACTGAACTGTCACAAATTTAAACACAAGGCCTGGAGGAAATACTGAACTGTCACAAATTTAAACACAAGGCCTGGAGGAAATACTGAACTGTCACAAATGTAAACACAGGGCCTGGAGGAAATACTGAACTGTCACAAATTTAAACACAAGGCCTGGAGGAAATACTGAACTGTCACAAATTTAAACACAAGGCCTGGAGGAAATACTGAACTGTCACAAATGTAAACACAGGGCCTGGAGGAAATACTGAACTGTCACAAATGTAAACACAGGGCCTGGAGGAAATACTGAACTGTCACAAATGTAAACACAGGGCCTGGAGGAAATACTGAACTGTCACAAATTTAAACACAAGGCCTGGAGGAAATACTGAACTGTCACAAATTTAAACACAAGGCCTGGAGGAAATACTGAACTGTCACAACTTTAAACACAGGGCCTGGAGGAAATACTGAACTGTCACAAATTTAAACACAAGGCCTGGAGGAAATACTGAACTGTCACAAATTTAAACACAAGGCCTGGAGGAAATACTGAACAGTCACAAATTTAAACACAAGGCCTGGAGGAAATACTGAACTGTCACAAATTTAAACACAAGGCCTGGAGGAAATACTGAACTGTCACAAATTTAAACACAAGGCCTGGAGGAAATACTGAACTGTCACAAATTTAAACACAAGGCCTGGAGGAAATACTGAACTGTCACAAATTTAAACACAAGGCCTGGAGGAAATACTGAACTGTCACAAATTTAAACACAAGGCCTGGAGGAAATACTGAACTGTCACAAATTTAAACACAAGGCCTGGAGGAGATACTGAACTGTCACAAATTTAAACACAGGGCCTGGAGGAAATACTGAACTGTCACAAATTTAAACACAAGGCCTGGAGGGAAATACTGAACTGTCACAACTTTAAACACAGGGCCTATGGGAAATACTGAACTGTCACAAATTTAAACACAGGGCCTGGAGGGAAATACTGAACTGTCACAAATTTAAGCACAGGGCCTGGAGGAAATACTGAACTGTCACAACTTTAAACACAGGGCCTATGGGAAATACTGAACTGTCACAAATTTAAACACAAGGCCTGGAGGGAAATACTGAACTATCACAAATTTAAACACAAGGCCTGGAGTAAATACTGAACTGTCACAAATTTAAACACTGGGCCTGGAGGAAATACTGAACTGTCACAAATTTAAACACAAGGCCTGGAGGGAAATACTGAACTGTCACAAATTTAAACACAGGGCCTGGAGGAAATACTGAACTGTCACAAATTTAAACACAAGGCCTGGAGGGAAATACTGAACTGTCACAAATTTAAACACAGGGCCTGGAGGAAATACTGAACTGTCACAAATTTAAACACAAGGCCTGGAGGGAAATACTGAACTGTCACAACTTTAAACACAAGGCCTGGAGGAAATACTGAACTGTCACAAATTTAAACACAGGGACTGGAGGAAATACTGAACTGTCACAAATTTAAACACAGGGCCTATGGGAAATACTGAACTGTCACAAATTTAAACACAAGGCCTGGAGTAAATACTGATCTGTCACAAATTTAAACACAGGGCCTATGGGAAATACTGAACTGTCACAAATTTAAACACAAGGCCTGGAGTAAATACTGATCTGTCACAAATTTAAACACAGGGCCTATGGGAAATACTGAACTGTCACAAATTTAAACACAGGGCCTATGGGAAATACTGAACTGTCACAAATTTAAACACAAGGCCTGGAGTAAATACTGATCTGTCACAAATTTAAACACAGGGCCTATGGGAAATACTGAACTGTCACAAATTTAAACACAGGGCCTATGGGAAATACTGAACTGTCACAAATTTAAACACAAGGCCTGGAGGGAATACTGAACTGTCACAAATTTAAACACAAGGCCTGGAGGAAATACTGAACTGTCACAAATTTAAACACAGGGCCTGGAGGAAATACTGAACTGTCACAAATTTAAACAGAAGGTCAGGAAGGACTGAACTGTCACAACTTTAAACACAGGGTCTGGAGGAAAGACTGAACTGTCACAAATTTAAGCACAGGGCCTGGAGGAAATACTGAACTCTCACAAATTTAAACACAAGGCCTGGAGGAAATACTGAACTGTCACAAATTTAAACACAAGGCCTGGAGGGAATACTGAACTGTCACAAATTTAAACACAAGGCCTGGAGGAAATATTGAACTGTCACAAATTTAAACACAAGGCCTGGAGGAAATACTGAACTGTCACAAATTTAAACACAAGGCCTGGAGGGAAATACTGAACTGTCACAAATTTAAACACAAGGCCTGGAGGGAATACTGAACTGTCACAAATTTAAACACAAGGCCTGGAGGAAATACTGAACTGTCACAAATTTAAACACAAGGCCTGGAGGAAATACTGAACTGTCACAAATTTAAACACAAGGCCTGGAGGGAATACTGAACTGTCACAAATTTAAACACAAGGCCTGGAGGAAATACTGAACTGTCACAAATTTAAACACAGGGCCTGGAGGAAATACTGAACTGTCACAAATTTAAACACAGGGACTGGAGGAAATACTGAACTGTCACAAATTTAAACACAGGGCCTGGAGGAAATACTGAACTGTCACAAATTTAAACACAAGGCCTGGAGGAAATACTGAACTGTCACAAATTTAAACACAGGGACTGGAGGAAATACTGAACTGTCACAAATTTAAACACAAGGCCTGGAGGAAATACTGAACTGTCACAAATTTAAACACAACGCCTGGAGGAAATACTGAACTGTCACAAATTTAAACACAGGGCCTGGAGGAAATACTGAACTGTCACAAATTTAAACACAAGGCCTGGAGGAAATACTGAACTGTCACAAATTTAAACACAAGGCCTGGAGGAAATACTGAACTGTCACAAATTTAAACACAAGACCTGGAGGAAATACTGAACTCTCACAAATTTAAACACAAGGCCTGGAGGAAATACTGAACTGTCACAAATTTAAACACAAGGCCTGGAGGAAATACTGAACTGTCACAAATTTAAACACAAGGCCTGGAGGAAATACTGAACTCTCACAAATTTAAACACAAGGCCTGGAGGAAATACTGAACTGTCACAAATTTAAACACAAGGCCTGGAGGAAATACTGAACTGTCACAAATTTAAACACAGGGCCTGGAGGAAATACTGAACTGTCACAAATTTAAACACAAGGCCTGGAGGAACTACTGAACTGTCACAAATTTAAACACAAGGCCTGGAGGAAATACTGAACTGTCACAAATTTAAACACCAGGCCTGGAGGAAATACTGAACTGTCACAAATTTAAACACAAGGTCTGGAGGAAATACTGAACTGTCACAAATTTAAACACAAGGTCTGGAGGAAATACTGAACTGTCACAAATTTAAACACAAGGCCTGGAGGAAATACTGAACTGTCACAAATTTAAACACAAGGTCTGGAGGAAATACTGAACTGTCACAAATTTAAACACAAGGTCTGGAGGAAATACTGAACTGTCACAAATTTAAACACAAGGTCTGGAGGAAATACTGAACTGTCACAAATTTAAACACAAGGTCTGGAGGAAATACTGAACTGTCACAAATTTAAACACAAGGTCTGGAGGAAATACTGAACTGTCACAAATTTAAACACAGGGTCTGGAGGAACTACTGAACTGTCACA
Organism: Heterodontus francisci; assembly: GCF_036365525.1. Taxonomy (NCBI): domain Eukaryota; kingdom Metazoa; phylum Chordata; class Chondrichthyes; order Heterodontiformes; family Heterodontidae; genus Heterodontus; species Heterodontus francisci. The sequence continues at coordinate 3,182,679 of NW_027141724.1, forward strand.
AATTTAAACACAAGGCCTGGAGTAAATACTGAACTGTCACAAATTTAAACACAGGGCCTGGAGGAATTACTGAACTGTCACAAATTTAAACACAAGGCCTGGAGTAAATACTGAACTGTCACAAATTTAAACACAGGGCCTGGAGGAAATACTGAACTGTCACAAATTTAAACACAGGGCCTGGAGGAAATACTGAACTGTCACAAATTTAAACACAAGGCCTGGAGGAAATACTGAACTGTCACAAATTTAAACACAGGGCCTGGAGGAAATACTGAACTGTCACAAATTTAAACACAAGGCCTGGAGGAACTACTGAACTGTCACAAATTTAAACACAAGGCCTGGAGGAAATACTGAACTGTCACAAATTTAAACACAAGGCCTGGAGGAAATACTGAACTGTCACAAATTTAAACACAGGGCCTGGAGGAAATACTGAACTGTCACAAATTTAAACACAAGGCCTGGAGGAACTACTGAACTGTCACAAATTTAAACACAAGGCCTGGAGGAAATACTGAACTGTCACAAATTTAAACACAAGGCCTGGAGGAAATACTGAACTGTCACAAATTTAAACACAAGGCCTGGAGGAAATACTGAACTGTCACAAATTTAAACACAGGGCCTGGAGGAAATACTGAACTGTCACAAATTTAAACACAGGGCCTGGAGGAAATACTGAACTGTCACAAATTTAAACACAAGGCCTGGAGGAAATACTGAACTGTCACAAATTTAAACACAGGGCCTGGAGGAAATACTGAACTGTCACAAATTTAAACACAAGGCCTGGAGGAACTACTGAACTGTCACAAATTTAAACACAAGGCCTGGAGGAAATACTGAACTGTCACAAATTTAAACACAAGGCCTGGAAGAAATACTGAACTGTCACAAATTTAAACACAGGGCCTGGAGGAAATACTGAACTGTCACAAATTTAAACACAGGGCCTGGAGGAAATACTGAACTGTCACAAATTTAAACACAGGGCCTGGAGGAAATACTGAACTGTCACAAATTTAAACACAAGGCCTGGAGGAAATACTGAACTGTCACTAATTTAAACACAAGGCCTGGAGGAAATACTCAACTCTCACAAATTTAAACACAAGGCCTGGAGGAAATACTGAACTGTCACAAATTTAAACACAAGGCCTGGAGGAAATACTGAACTGTTACAAATTTAAACACAAGGCCTGGAGGAAATACTGAACTGTCACAAATTTAAACACAAGGCCTGGAGGAAATACTGAACTCTCACAAATTTAAACACAAGGCCTGGAGGAAATACTGCACTGTCGCAAATTTAAACACAGGGCCTGGAGGAAATACTGAACTGTCACAAATTTAAACACAGGGCCTGGAGGAAATGCAGAACTGTCACAAATTTAAACACAAGGCCTGGAGGAAATGCAGAACTGTCACAACTTTAAACACAGGGCCTGGAGGTAATACTGAACTGTCACAAATTTAAACACAGGGCCTGGAGGAAATACTGAACTGTCACAAATTTAAACACAGGGCCTGGAGGAAATACAGAACTGTCACAACTTTAAACACAGGGCCTGGGGGAAAGACTGAACTGTCACAAATTTAAACACAAGGCCTGGAGCAAATACTGAACTGTCACAAATTTAAACACAAGGCCTGGAGGGAAATACTGAGCTGTCATAAATTTAAACACAGGGTCAGGAGGAAAGACTGAACTGTCACAAATTTAAACACAAGGCCTGGAGGAAATACTGAATTGTCACAAATTTAAACACAAGGCCTGGAGGAAATACTGAACTGTCACAAATTTAAACACAAGGCCTGGAGGAAAGACAGAACTGTCACAAATTTAAACACAGGGCCTGAAGTATATACTGAACTGTCACAAATTTAAACACAAGGCCTGGAGGAAATACTGAACTGTCACAAATTTAAACACAAGGCCTGGAGGAAATACTGAACTGTCACAAATTTAAACACAAGGCGTGGAGGAAATACTGAACTGTCACAAATTTAAACACAGGGCCTGGAGGAAATACTGAACTGTCACAAATTTAAACACAGGGCCTGGAGGAAATACTGAACTGTCACAAATTTAAACACAAGGCCTGGAGGAAATACTGAACTGTCACAAATTTAAACACAAGGCCTGGAGGAAATACTGAACTGTCACAAATTTAAACACAAGGCCTGGAGGAAATACTGAATTGTCACAAATTTAAATACAGGGCCTGGAGGAAATACTGAACTGTCACAAATTTAAACACAAGGCCTGGAGGAAATACTGAACTGTCACAAATTTAAACACAAGGCCTGGAGGAAATACTGAACTGTCACAAATTTAAACACAAGGCCTGGAGGAAATACTGAACTGCCACAAATTTAAACACAGGGTCTGGAGGAAATACTGAACTGTCACAAATTTAAACACAGGGCCTGGAGGAAATACTGAACTGTCACAAATTTAAACACAGGGCCTGGAGGAAATACTGAACTGTCACAAATTTAAACACAAGGCCTGGAGGAAATACTGAACTGTCACAAATTTAAACACAAGGCCTGGAGGAAATACTGAACTGTCACAAATTTAAACACAAGGCCTGGAGGAAATACTGAACTGTCACAAATTTAAACACAAGGCCTGGAGGAAATACTGAACTGTCACAAATTTAAACACAAGGCCTGGAGGAAATACTGAATTGTCACAAATTTAAATACAGGGCCTGGAGGAAATACTGAACTGTCACAAATTTAAACACAAGGCCTGGAGGAAATACTGAACTGTCACAAATTTAAACACAAGGCCTGGAGGAAATACTGAACTGTCACAAATTTAAACACAAGGCCTGGAGGAAATACTGAACTGCCACAAATTTAAACACAGGGTCTGGAGGAAATACTGAACTGTCACAAATTTAAACACAAGGCCTGGAGGAAATACTGAACTGCCACAAATTTAAACACAGGGCCTGGAGGAAATACTGAACTGTCACAAATTAAAACACAAGGCCTGGAGGAAATACTGAACTGTCACAAATTTAAACACAGGGCCTGGAGGAAATACTGAACTGTTACAAATTTAAACACAGGGCCTGGAGGAAATACTGAACTGTCACAAATTTAAACACAGGGCCTGGAGGAAATACTGAACTGTTACAAATTTAAACACAAGGCCTGGAGGAAATACTGAACAGGTACAAATTTAAACACAAGGCCTGGAGGGAATACTGAACTGTTACAAATTTAAACACAGGGCCTGGAGGAAATACTGAACTGTCACAAATTTAAACACAGGGCCTGGAGGAAATACTGAACTGTTACAAATTTAAACACAAGGCCTGGAGGAAATACTGAACAGGTACAAATTTAAACACAAGGCCTGGAGGGAATACTGAACTGTCACAAATTTAAACACACGGCCTGGAGGAAATACTGAACTGTCACAACTTTAAACACAGGGCCTGGAGGAAATACTGAACTGTCACAGCTTTAAACACAAGGCCTGGAGGAAATACTGAACTGTCACAAATTTAAACACAAGGCCTGGAGGAAATACTGAACTGTCACAAATTTAAACACAAGGCCTGGAGGAAATACTGAACTGTCACAACTTTAAACACAGGGCCTGGAGGAAATACTGAACTGTCACAAATTTAAGCACAAGGCCTGGAGGAAATACTGAACTGTCACAAATTTAAACACAAGGCCTGGAGGAAATACTGAACTGTCACAAATTTAAACACAAGGCCTGGAGGGAATACTGAACTGTCACATATTTAAGCACAGGGCCTGGAGGAAATACTGAACTGTCACAAATTTAAACACAAGGCCTGGAGGGAATACTGAACTGTCACATATTTAAGCACAGGGCCTGGAGGAAATACTGAACTGTCACAAATTTAAACACAAGGCCTGGAGGAAATACTGAACTGTCACAAATTTAAACACAGGGCCTGCAGGAAATACTGAACTGTTACAAATTTAAACACAAGGCCTGGAGGAAATACTGAACTGTCACAAATTTAAACACAGGGCCTGCAGGAAATACTGAACAGGTACAAATTTAAACACAAGGCCTGGAGGAACTACTGAACGGTCACAAATTTAAACACAAGGCCTGGAGGGAAATACTGAACTGTCACAAATTTAAACACAGGGCCTGCAGGAAATACTGAACTGTTACAAATTTAAACACAAGGCCTGGAGGAAATACTGAACTGTCACAAATTTAAACACAGGGACTGGAGGAAATACTGAACTGTCACAAATTTAAACACAAGGCCTGCAGGAAATACTGAACTGTCACAAATTTAAACACAAGGCCTGGAGGAAATACTGAACTGTCACAAATTTAAACACAAGGCCTGGAGGAAATACTGAACTGTCACAGCTTTAAACACAGGGACTGGAGGAAATACTGAACTGTCACAAATTTAAACACAAGGCCTGGAGGAAATACTGAACTGTCACAACTTTAAACACAGGTCCTGAAGGAAATACTGAACTGTCACAAATTTAAACACAAGGCCTGGAGGAAATACTGAACTGTCACAAATTTAAACACAAGGCCTGGAGGGAATACTGAACTGTTACAAATTTAAACACAAGGCCTGGAGGAAATACTGAACTGTCACAAATTTAAACACAGGGCCTGCAGGAAATACTGAACTGTCACAAATTTAAACACAAGGCCTGGAGGAAATACTGAACTGTCACAAATTTAAACACAAGGCCTGGAGGAAATACTGAACTGTCACAGCTTTAAACACAGGGTCTGGAGGAAATACTGAACTGTCACAAATTTACACACAGGGCCTGGAGGAACTACTGAACGGTCACAAATTTAAACACAAGGCCTGGAGGGAATACTGAACTGTTACAAATTTAAACACAAGGCCTGGAGGAAATACTGAAGTGTCACAAATTTAAACACAGGGCCTGCAGGAAATACTGAACTGTCACAAATTTAAACACAGGGCCTGGAGGAAATACTGAACTGTCACAAATTTAAACACAAGGCCTGGAGGAAATACTGAACTGTCACAGCTTTAAACACAGGGTCTGGAGGAAATACTGAACTGTCACAAATTTAAGCACAGCGCCCGGAGGAAAGACTGAACTGTCACAAATTTAAACACAGGGTCTGGAGGAAATACTGAACTGTCACAAATTTAAACACAGGGCCTGGAGGAAATACTGAACTGTCACAAATTTGAACACAGGGCCTGGATGAAATACTGAACTGTCACAAATTTAAGCACAGGGCCCGGAGGAAATACTGAACTGTCACAACTTTAAACACAGGGTCTGGAGGAGATACTGAACTGTCACAAATTTAAACACAAGGCCTGGAGGAAATACTGAACTGTCACAAATTTAAACACAAGGCCTGGAGGAAATACTGAACTGTCACAAATTTAAACACAGGGCCTGGAGGAAATACTGAACTGTCACAAATTTAAACACAGGGCCTGGAGGAAATACTGAACTGTCACAAATTTAAACACAGGGCCTGGAGGAAATACTGAACTGTCACAAATTTAAACACAAGGCCCGGAGGAAATACTGAACTGTCACAAATTTAAACACAAGGCCTGGAGGAAATACTGAACTGTCACAAATTTAAACACAAGGCCTGGAGGAAATACTGAACTGTCACAAATTTAAACACAAGGCCTGGAGGAAATACTGAACTGTCACAAATTTAAACACAAGGCCTGGAGGAAATACTGAACTGTCACAAATTTAAACACAAGGCCTGGAGGAAATACTGAACTGTCACAAATTTAAACACAAGGCCTGGAGTAAATACTGAACTGTCACAAATTTAAACACAGGGCCTGGAGGAAATACTGAACTGTCACAAATTTAAACACAAGGCCTGGAGGAAATACTGAACTGTCACAAATTTAAACACAAGGCCTGGAGGAAATACTGAACTGTTTCAAATTTAAACACAAGGCCTGGAGTAAATACTGAACTGTCACAAATTTAAACACAAGGCCTGGAGGAAATACTGAACTGTCACAAATTTAAACACAAGGCCTGGAGGCAAATACTGAACTGTCACAAATTTAAACACAGGGCCTGGAGGAAATACTGAACTGTCACAAATTTAAACACAAGGCCTGGAGGAAATACTGAACTGTCACAAATTTAAACACAAGGCCTGGAGGAAATACTGAACTGTCACAAATTTAAACACAGGGTCTGGAGGAAATACTGAACTGTCACAAATTTAAACACAAGGCCTGGAGGAAATACTGAACTGTCACAAATTTAAACACAAGGCCTGGAGTAAATACTGAACTGTCACAAATTTAAACACAAGGCCTGGAGGAAATACTGAACTGTCACAAATTTAAACACAAGGCCTGGAGGGAAATACTGAACTGTCACAAATTTAAACACAGGGCCTGGAGGAAATACTGAACTGTCACAAATTTAAACACAAGGCCTGGAGGAAATACTGAACTGTCACAAATTTAAACACAAGGCCTGGAGGAAATACTGAACTGTCACAAATTTAAACACAGGGTCTGGAGGAAATACTGAACTGTCACAAATTTAAACACAAGGCCTGGAGGAAATACTGAACTGTCACAAATTTAAACACAAGGCCTGGAGGAAACACTGAACTGTTACAAATTTAAACACAAGCCCTGGAGGAAATACTGAACAGTCACAAATTTAAACACAAGGCCTGGAGGAAATACTGAACTGTCACAAATTTAAACACAAGGCCTGGAGGAAATACTGAACTGTCACAAATTTAAACACAGGGCCTGGAGGAAATACTGAACAGTCACAAATTTAAACACAAGGCCTGGAGGAAATACTGAACTGTCACAAATTTAAACACAAGGCCTGGAGGAGATACTGAACTGTCACAAATTTAAACACAAGGCCTGGAGGAAATACTGAACAGTCACAAATTTAAACACAAGGCCTGGAGGAAATACTGAACTGTCACAAATTTAAACACAAGACCTGGAGGAAATACTGAACTGTTACAAATTTAAACACAAGGCCTGGAGGAAATACTGAACTGTCACAACTTTAAACACAGGTCCTGGAGGAAATACTGAACTGTCACAAATTTAAACACAAGGCCTGGAGGGAAATACTGAACTGTCACAAATTTAAACACAGGGACTGGAGGAAATACTGAACTGTTACAAATTTAAACACAAGGCCTGGAGGAAATACTGAACTGTCCCAAATTTAAACACAAGGCCTGGAGGAAATACTGAACTGTCACAAATTTAAACACAAGGCCTGGAGGAAATACTGAACTGTCACAACTTTAAACACAGGTCCTGAAGGAAATACTGAACTGTCACAAATTTAAACACAAGGCCTGGAGGAAATACTGAACTGTCACAAATTTAAACACAAGGCCTGGAGGAAATACTGAAATGTCACAAATTTAAACACAGGGCCTGGAGGAAATACTGAACTGTTACAAATTTAAACACAGGGTCTGGAGGAAATACTGAAATGTCACAAATTTAAACACAGGGCCTGGAGGAAATACTGAACTGTTACAAATTTAAACACAAGGCCTGGAGGAAATACTGAAATGTCACAAATTTAAACACAGGGGCTGGAGGAAATACTGAACTGTTACAAATTTAAACACAAGGCCTGGAGGAAATACTGAAATGTCACAAATTTAAACACAGGGGCTGGAGGAAATACTGAACTGTTACAAATTTAAACACAAGGCCTGGAGGAAATACTGAAATGTCACAAATTTAAACACAGGGCCTGGAGGAAATACTGAACTGTCACAAATTTAAACACAAGGCCTGGAGGAAATACTGAACTGTTACAAATTTAAACACAAGGCCTGGAGGAAATACTGAACTGTTACAAATTTAAACACAAGGCCTGGAGGAAATACTGAACTGTTACAAATTTAAACACAAGGCCTGGAGGAAATACTGAAATGTCACAAATTTAAACACAGGGCCTGGAGGAAATACTGAACTGTCACAAATTTAAACACAAGGCCTGGAGGAAATACTGAACTGTTACAAATTTAAACACAAGGCCTGGAGGAAATACTGAACTGTTACAAATTTAAACACAAGGCCTGGAGGAAATACTGAAATGTCACAAATTTAAACACAGGGCCTGGAGGAAATACTGAACTGTCACAAATTTAAACACAAGGCCTGGAGGAAATACTGAACTGTTACAAATTTAAACACAAGGCCTGGAGGAAATACTGAACTGTTACAAATTTAAACACAAGGCCTGGAGGAAATACTGAACTGTTACAAATTTAAACACAAGGCCTGGAGGAAATACTGAAATGTCACAAATTTAAACACAGGGGCTGGAGGAAATACTGAACTGTCACAAATTTAAACACAGGGTCTGGGGGAAATACTGAACTGTCACAAATTTAAACACAAGGCCTGGAGTAAATACTGAACTCTCACAAATTTAAACACAAGGCCTGGAGGAAATACTGAACTGTCACAAATTTAAACACAATGCCTGGAGTAAATACTGAACTGTCACAAATTTAAACACAGGGTCTGGAGGAAATACTGAACTGTCACAAATTTAAACACAAGGCCTGGAGTAAATACTGAACTCTCACAAATTTAAACACAAGGCCTGGAGGAAATACTGAACTGTCACAAATTTAAACACAAGGCCTGGAGGGAAATACTGAACTGTCACAAATTTAAACACAAGGCCTGGAGGAAATGCTGAGCTGTCACAAATTTAAACACAGGGACTGGAGGAAATACTGAACTGTCACAAATTTAAACACAGGGACTGGAGGAAATACTGAACTGTCACAAATTTAAACACAAGGCCTGGAGGAAATACTGAACTGTCACAAATTTAAACACAAGGCCTGGAGGAAATACTGAACTGTCACAAATTTAAACACAAGGCCTGGAGGAAATACTGAACTGTCACAAATTTAAACACAGGGACTGGAGGAAATACTGAACTGTCACAAATTTAAACACAGGGACTGGAGGAAATACTGAACTGTCACAAATTTAAACACAGGGACTGGAGGAAATACTGAACTGTCACAAATTTAAACACAGGGACTGGAGGAAATACTGAACTGTCACAAATTTAAACACAGGGACTGGAGGAAATACTGAACTGTCACAAATTTAAACACAGGGCCTGGAGGAAATACTGAACTGTCACTAATTTAAACACAAGGCCTGGAGGAAATACTGAACTGTCACAAATTTAAACACAAGGCCTGGAGGAAATACTGAACTGTCACAAATTTAAACACAGGGACTGGAGGAAATACTGAACTGTCACAAATTTAAACACAGGGACTGGAGGAAATACTGAACTGTCACAAATTTAAACACAGGGACTGGAGGAAATACTGAACTGTCACAAATTTAAACACAAGGCCTGGAGGAAATACTGAACTGTCACAAATTTAAACACAAGGCCTGGAGGGAAATACTGAACTGTCACAAATTTAAACACAAGGCCTGGAGGAAATACTGAACTGTCACAAATTTAAACACAGGGACTGGAGGAAATACTGAACTGTCACAAATTTAAACACAAGGCCTGGAGGGAAATACTGAACTGTCACAAATTTAAACACAAGGCCTGGAGGAAATACTGAACTGTCACAAATTTAAACACAAGGCCTGGAGGAAATACTGAACTGTCACAAATTTAAACACAGGGACTGGAGGAAATACTGAACTGTCACAAATTTAAACACAAGGCCTGGAGGAAATACTGAACTGTCACAAATTTAAACACAGGGACTGGAGGAAATACTGAACTGTCACAAATTTAAACACAAGGCCTGGAGGGAAATACTGAACTGTCACAAATTTAAACACAAGGCCTGGAGGAAATACTGAACTGTCACAAATTTAAACACAAGGCCTGGAGGGAAATACTGAACTGTCACAAATTTAAACACAAGGCCTGGAGGAAATACTGAACTGTCACAAATTTAAACACAGGGACTGGAGGAAATACTGAACTGTCACAAATTTAAACACAGGGACTGGAGGAAATACTGAACTGTCACAAATTTAAACACAAGGCCTGGAGGAAATACTGAACTGTCACAAATTTAAACACAGGGCCTGGAGGAAATACTGAACTGTCACAACTTTAAACACAGGTCCTGAAGGAAATACTGAACTGTCACAAATTTAAACACAAGGCCTGGAGGAAATACTGAACTGTCACAAATTTAAACACAAGGCCTGGAGGAAATACTGAACTGTCACAAATTTAAACACAGGGTCTGGAGGAAATACTGAACTGTCACAAATTTAAACACAAGGCCTGGAGGAAATACTGAACTGTCACAAATTTAAACACAAGGCCTGGAGGGAATACTGAACTGTCACAAATTTAAACACAGGGCCTGGAGGAAATACTGAACTGTCACAAATTTAAACACAAGGCCTGGAGGAAATACTGAACTGTCACAAATTTAAACACAGGGCCTGGAGGAAATACTGAACTGTCACAACTTTAAACACAGGTCCTGAAGGAAATACTGAACTGTCACAAATTTAAACACAAGGCCTGGAGGAAATACTGAACTGTCACAAATTTAAACACAAGGCCTGGAGGGAATACTGAACTGTCACAAATTTAAACACAAGGCCTGGAGGAAATACTGAACTGTCACAAATTTAAACACAAGGCCTGGAGGAAATACTGAACTGTCACAAATTTAAACACAGGGCCTGGAGGAAATACTGAACTGTCACAAATTTAAACACAAGGCCTGGAGGGAATACTGAACTGTCACAAATTTAAACACAAGGCCTGGAGGAAATACTGAACTCTCACAAATTTAAACACAAGGCCTGGAGGAAATACTGAACTCTCACAAATTTAAACACAAGGCCTGGAGGAAATACTGAAATGTCACAAATTTAAACACAGGGCCTGGAGGAAATACTGAACTGTCACAAATTTAAACACAAGGCCTGGAGGAAATACTGAACTGTCACAAATTTAAACACAAGGCCTGGAGGAAATACTGAACTGTCACAAATTTAAACACAAGGCCTGGAGGAAATACTGAACTGTCACAAATTTAAACACAAGGCCTGGAGGAAATACTGAACTGTCACAAATTTAAACACAAGGCCTGGAGGAAATACTGAACTGTTACAAATTTAAACACAGGGTCTGGAGGAAATACTGAACTGTCACAAATTTAAACACAAGGTCTGGAGGGAATACTGAACTGTCACAAATTTAAACACAAGGCCTGGAGGAAATACTGAACTGTCACAAATTTAAACACAAGGCCTGGAGGAAATACTGAACTGTCACAAATTTAAACACAGGGCCTGGAGGAAATACTGAACTGTCACAAATTTAAACACAAGGCCTGGAGGAAATACTGAACTGTCACAAATTTAAACACAAGGCCTGGAGGAAATACTGAACTGTCACAAATTTAAACACAAGGCCTGGAGTAAATACTGAAATGTCACAAATGTAAACACAAGGCCTGGAGTAAATACTGAACTGTCACAAATTTAAACACAAGGCCTGGAGGAAATACTGAACTGTCACAAATTTAAACACAAGGCCTGGAGGGAAATACTGAACTGTCACAAATTTAAACACAGGGTCTGGAGGAAATACTGAACTGTCACAAATTTAAACACAAGGCCTGGAAGAAATACTGAAATGTCACAAATGTAAACACCATGCCTGGAGTAAATACTGAACTGTCACAAATTTAAACACAAGGCCTGGAGGAAATACTGAACAGTCACAAATTTAAACACAGGGCCTGGAGGAAATACTGAACTGTCACAAATTTAAACACAAGGCCTGGAGGAAATACTGAACAGTCACAAATTTAAACACAGGGCCTGGAGGAAATACTGAACTGTCACAAATTTAAACACAAGGCCTGGAGGAAATACTGAACTGTCACAAATTTAAACACAAGGCCTGGAGGAAATACTGAACTGCCACAAATTTAAACACAAGGCCTGGAGGAAATACTGAACTGCCACAAATTTAAACACAAGGCCTGGAGGAAATACTGAACAGTCACAAATTTAAACACAAGGCCTGGAGGAAATACTGAACTGTCACAAATTTAAACACAAGGCCTGGAGGAAATACTGAACTGTCACAAATTTAAACACAAGGCCTGGAGGGAAATACTGAACTGTCACAAATTTAAACACAGGTCCTGGAGGAAATACTGAACTGTCACAAATTTAAACACAAGGCCTGGAGGAAATACTGAACTGTCACAAATTTAAACACAAGGCCTGGAGGAAATACTGAACTGTCACAAATTTAAACACAAGGCCTGGAGGAAATACTGAACTGCCACAAATTTAAACACAAGGCCTGGAGGAAATACTGAACTGTCACAAATTTAAACACAGGGCCTGGAGGAAATACTGAACTGTCACAAATTTAAACACAAGGCCTGGAGGAAATACTGAACTGTCACAAATTTAAACACAGGGCCTGGAGGAAATACTGAACTGTCACAAATTTAAACACAAGGCCTGGAGGAAATACTGTACTGTCACAAATTTAAACACAAGGCCTGGAGGGAATACTGAACTGTCACAAATTTAAACACAAGGCCTGGAGGAAATACTGAACTGTCACAAATTTAAACACAGGGACTGGAGGAAATACTGAACTGTCACATATTTAAACACAAGGCCTGGAGGAAATACTGAACTGTCACAAATTTAAACACAGGGCCTGGACGAAAAACTGAACTGTCTCAAATTTAAACACAAGGCCTGGAGGAAATACTGAACAGTCACAAATTTAAACACAAGGCCTGGAGGAAATACTGAACTGTCACAAATTTAAACACAAGGCCTGGAGGAAATACTGGTCTGTCACAGCTTTAAACACAAGGCCTGGAGGAAATCCTGAACTGTCACAAATTTAAACACAAGGCCTGGAGGAAATACTGAACTGTCACAAATTTAAACACAAGGCCTGGAGGGAATACTGAACTGTCACAAATTTAAACACAAGGCCTGGAGGAAATACTGAACTGTCACAAATTTAAACACAAGGCCTGGAGGAAATAGTGGTCTATCACAGCTTTAAACACAAGGCCTGGAGGAAATCCTGAACTGTCACAAATTTAAACACAGGGCCTGGAGGAAATACTGAACTCTCACAAATTTAAACACAAGGCCTGGAGGAAATACTGAACTGTCACAAATTTAAACACAAGGCCTGGAGGAAATACTGAACTGTCACAAATTTAAACACAAGGCCTGGAGGAAATACTGAACTGTCACAAATTTAAACACAAGGCCTGGAGGAAATACTGAACTGTCACAAATATAAATACAGGGCCTGGAGGAAATACTGAACTGTCACAAATTTAAACACAGGGCCTGGAGGAAATACTGAACTCTCACAAATTTAAACACAAGGCCTGGAGGAAATACTGAACTGTCACAAATTTAAACACAGGGGCCTGGAGTAAATACTGAACTGTCACAAATTTAAACACAAGGCCTGGAGGAAATAGTGAACTGTCACAAATTTAAACACAGGGCCTGGAGGAAATACTGAACTGTTACAAATTTAAACACAGGGCCTGGAGGAAATACTGAACTGTCACAAATTTAAACACAGGGCCTGGAGGAAATAGTGAACTGTCACAAATTTAAACACAAGGCCTGGAGGAAATAGTGAACTGTCACAAATTTAAACACAGGGCCTGGAGGAAATACTGAACTGTTACAAATTTAAACACAGGGCCTGGAGGAAATACTGAACTGTCACAAATTTAAACACAGGGCCTGGAGGAAATAGTGAACTGTCACAAATTTAAACACAAGGCCTGGAGGAAATAGTGAACTGTCACAAATTTAAACACAGGGCCTGGAGGAAATACTGAACTGTCACAAATTTAAACACAAGGCCTGGAGGAAATACTGAACTGTCACAAATTTAAACACAAGGCCTGGAGGAAATACTGAACTGTCACAAATTTAAACACAAGGCCTGGAGGAAATACTGAACTGTTACAAATTTAAACACAGGGCCTGGAGGAAATACTGAACTGTCACAAATTTAAACACAAGGCCTGGAGGAAATACTGAACTGTCACAAATTTAAACACAAGGCCTGGAGGAAATACTGAACTGTCACAAATTTAAACACAAGGCCTGGAGGAAATACTGAACTGTCACAAATTTAAACACAAGGCCTGGAGGAAATACTGAACTGTTACAAATTTAAACACAGGGCCTGGAGGAAATACTGAACTGTCACAAATTTAAACACAAGGCCTGGAGGAAATACTGAACTGTCACAAATTTAAACACAGGGCCTGGAGGAAATACTGAACTGTTACAAATTTAAACACAGGGCCTGGAGGAAATACTGAACTGTCACAAATTTAAACACAGGGTCTGGAGGAAATACTGAACTGTCACAAATTTAAACACAGGGCCTGGAGGAAATACTGTACTGTCACAAATTTAAACACAAGGCCTGGAGGAAATACTGAACTGTCACAAATTTAAACACAAGGCCTGGAGGAAATATTGAACTGTCACAAATTTAAACACAGGGCCTGGAGGAAATACTGAACTGTTACAAATTTAAACACAAGGCCTGGAGGAAATAGTGAACTGTCACAAATTTAAACACAGGGCCTGGAGGAAATACTGAACTGTCACAAATTTAAACACAAGGCCTGGAGGAAATAGTGAACTGTCACAAATTTAAACACAGGGCCTGGAGGAAATACTGAACTGTTACAAATTTAAACACAGGGCCTGGAGGAAATACTGAACTGTCACAAATTTAAACACAGGGCCTGGAGGAAATACTGAACTGTCTCAAATTTAAACACAGGGTCTGGAGGAAATACTGAACTGTCACAAATTTAAACACAGGGCCTGGAGGAAATACTGAACTGTCACAAATTTAAACACAAGGCCTGGAGGAAATACTGAACTGTCACAAATTTAAACACAGGGCCTGGAGGGAAATACTGAACTGTCACAAATTTAAACACAAGGCCTGGAGGAAATACTGAACTGTCACAAATTTAAACACAGGGCCTGGAGGAAATACTGAACTGTCACAAATTTAAACACAGGGCCTGGAGGAAATACTGAACTGTCACAAATTTAAACACAAGGCCTGGAGTAAATACTGAACTGTCACAAATTTAAACACAGGGCCTGGAGGAAATACTGAACTGTCACAAATTTAAACACAAGGCCTGGAGGAAATCCTGAACTGTCACAAATTTAAACACAGGGTCTGGAGGAAATACTGAACTGTCACAAATTTAAACACAAGGCCTGGAGGAAATACTGAACTGTCACAAATTTAAACACTGGGCCTGGAGGAAATACTGAACTGTCACAAATTTAAACACAAGGCCTGGAGGAAATACTGAACTGTCACAAATTTAAACACAGGGCCTGGAGGAAATACTGAACTGTCACAAATTTAAACACAGGGTCTGGAGGAAATACTGAACTGTCACAAATTTAAACACAGGGCCTGGAGGAAATACTGAACTGTCACAAATTTAAACACAGGGCCTGGAGGAAATACTGAACTGTCACAAATTTAAACACAAGGCCTGGAGGAAATACTGAACTGTCACAAATTTAAACACAAGGCCTGGAGGAAATACTGAACTGTCACAAATTTAAACACAGGGCCTGGAGGAAATACTGAACTGTCACAAATTTAAACACAGGGCCTGGAGGAAATACTGAACTGTCACAAATTTAAACACAAGGCCTGGAGGAAATCCTGAACTGTCACAAATTTAAACACAGGGTCTGGAGGAAATACTGAACTGTCACAAATTTAAACACAGGGACTGGAGGAAATACTGAACTGTCTCAAATTTAAACACAGGGTCTGGAGGGAAATACTGAACTGTCACAAATTTAAACACAAGGCCTGGAGGAAATACTGAACTGTCACAAATTTAAACACAGGGACTGGAGGAAATATTGAACTGTCACAAATTTAAACACAAGGCCTGGAGGAAATACTGAACTGTCACAAATTTAAACACAGGGCCTGGAGGAAATACTGAACTGTCACAAATTTAAACACAAGGCCTGGAGGAAATACTGAACTGTCACACATTTAAACACAGGGCCTGGAGGAAATACTGAACTGTCACAAATTTAAACACAATGCCTGGAGGAAATACTGAACTGTCACAAATTTAAACACAGGGACTGGAGGAAATACTGAACTGTCACAAATTTAAACACAAGGCCTGGAGGAAATACTGAACTGTCACAAATTTAAACACAGAGCCTGGAGGAAATACTGAACTGTCACACATTTAAACACAAGGCCTGGAGGAAATACTGAACTGTCACAAATTTAAACACAGAGCCTGGAGGAAATACTGAACTGTCACAAATTTAAACACTGGGCCTGGAGGAAATACTGAACTGTCACAAATTTAAACACAAGGCCTGGAGGAAATACTGAACTGCCACAAATTTAAACACAAGGCCTGGAGGAAATACTGAACTGTCACAAATTTAAACACAAGGCCTGGAGGAAATACTGAACTGCCACAAATTTAAACACAGAGCCTGGAGGAAATACTGAACTGTCACAAATTTAAACACAGGGACTGGAGGGAAATACTGAACTGTCACAAATTTAAACACAAGGCCTGGAGGAAATACTGAACTGTCACAAATTTAAACACAAGGCCTGGAGGAAATACTGAACTGTCACAAATTTAAACACAGGGCCTGGAGGAAATACTGAACTGTCACAAATTTAAACACAAGGCCTGGAGGAAATACTGAACTGTCACAAATTTAAACACAGGGACTGGAGGGAAATACTGAACTGTCACAAATTTAAACACAAGGCCTGGAGGAAATACTGAACTGCCACAAATTTAAACACAAGGCCTGGAGGAAATACTGAACTGTCACAAATTTAAACACAAGGCCTGGAGGGAATACTGAACTGTCACAAATTTAAACACAAGGCCTGGAGGGAATACTGAACTGTCACAAATTTAAACACAAGGCCTGGAGGAAATACTGAACTGTCACAAATTTAAACACAAGGCCTGGAGGAAATACTGAACTGTCACAAATTTAAACACAGGGCCTGGAGGAAATACTGAACTGTCACAAATTTAAACACAAGGCCTGGAGGAAATACTGAACTGTCACAAATTTAAACACAAGGTCTGGAGGAAATACTGAACTGTCACAAATTTAAACACAGGGCCTGGAGGAAATACTGAACTGTCACAAATTTAAACACAAGGCCTGGAGGAAATACTGAACTGTCACAAATTTAAACACAGGGCCTGGAGGAAATACTGAACTGTCACAAATTTAAACACAAGGCCTGGAGGAAATTCTGAACTGTCACAAATTTAAACACAAGGCCTGGAGGAAATACTGAACTGTCACAAATTTAAACACAGGGCCTGGAGGAAATACTGAACTGTCACAAATTTAAACACAAGGCCTGGAGGAAATACTGAACTGTCACAAATTTGAACACAGGGCCTGGAGGAAATACTGAACTGTCACAAATTTAAACACAAGGCCTGGAGGAAATACTGAACTGTTACAAATTTAAACACAGGGCCTGGAGGAAATACTGAACTGTCACAAATTTAAACACAGGGCCTGGAGGAAATACTGAACTGTTACAAATTTAAACACAGGGCCTGGAGGAAATACTGAACTGTCACAAATTTAAACACAGGGCCTGGAGGAAATACTGAACTGTCACAAATTTAAGCACAGGGTCTGGAGGAAATACTGAACTGTCACAAATTTAAACACAAGGCCTGGAGGAAATACTGAACTGTCACAAATTTAAGCACAGGGTCTGGAGGAAATACTGAACTGTCACAAATTTAAACACAAGGCCTGGAGGAAATTCTGAACTGTCACAAATTTAAACACAGGGTCTGGAGGAAATACTGAACTGTCACAAATTTAAACACAAGGCCTGGAGGAAATACTGAACTGTCACAAATTTAAACACAAGGCCTGGAGGGAATACTGAACTGTCACAAATTTAAACACAAGGCCTGGAAGAAATACTGAACTGTCACAAATTTAAACACAAGGCCTGGAGGAAATACTGAACTGTCACAAATTTAAACACAGGGCCTGGAGGAAATACTGAACTGTCACAAATTTAAGCACAAGGCCTGGAGGAAATACTGAACTGTCACAAATTTAAGCACAGGGCCTGGAGGAAATACTGAACTGTCACAAATTTAAACACAAGGCCTGAAGGAAATACTGAACTGTCACAAATTTAAGCACAAGGCCTGGAGGAAATACTGAACTGTCACAAATTTAAACACAAGGCCTGGAGGAAATACTGAAATGTCATACATATAAACACAGGGCCTGGAGTATATACTGAACAGTCACAAATGTAAGCACAGGGCCTGGAGGAACTACTGAACGGTCACAAATTTAAACACAAGGACTGGAGGGAATACTGAACTGTCACAAATTTAAACACAGGGCCTGGAGGGAATACTGAACTGTCACAAATTTAAACACAGGGCCTGGAGGAAATACTGAACTGTCACAAATTTAAACACAGGGCCTGGAGGAAATACTGAACTCTCACGAATTTAAACACAAGGCCTGGAGGAAATACTGAACTGTCACAAATTTAAACACAAGGCCTGGAGGAAATAGTGAACTGTCACAAATTTAAACACAGGGCCTGGAGGAAATACTGAACTGTCACAAATTTAAACACAAGGCCTGGAGGAAATACTGAACTGTCACAAATTTAAACACAAGGCCTGGAGGAAATACTGAACTGTCACAAATTTAAACACAAGGCCTGGAGGGAATACTGAACTGTCACAAATTTAAACACAAGGCCTGGAGGAAATACTGAACTGTCACAAATTTAAACACAAGGCCTGGAGGAAATACTGAACTGTCACAAATTTAAACACAAGGCCTGGAGGAAATACTGAACTGTCACAAATTTAAACACAAGGCCTGGAGGAAATACTGAACTGTCACAAATTTAAACACAAGGCCTGGAGGGAATACTGAACTGTCACAAATTTAAACACAGGGCCTGGAGGAAATACTGAACTGTCACAAATTTAAACACAAGGCCTGGAGGGAATACTGAACTGTCACAAATTTAAACACAGGGCCTGGAGGAAATACTGAACTGTCACAAATTTAAACACAAGGCCTGGAGGAAATACTGAACTGTCACAAATTTAAACACAGGGCCTGGAGGAAATACTGAACTGTCACAAATTTAAACACAAGGCCTGGAGGGAATACTGAACTGTCACAAATTTAAACACAAGGCCTGGAGGGAATACTGAACTGTCACAAATTTAAACACAGGGCCTGGAGGAAATACTGAACTGTCACAAATTTAAACACAAGGCCTGGAGGAAATACTGAACTGTCACAAATTTAAACACAAGGCCTGGAGGGAATACTGAACTGTCACAAATTTAAACACAGGGCCTGGAGGAAATACTGAACTGTCACAAATTTAAACACAAGGCCTGGAGGAAATACTGAACTGTCACAAATTTAAACACAAGGCCTGGAGGAAATACTGAACTGTCACAAATTTAAACACAGGGTCTGGAGGAAATACTGAACTGTCACAAATTTAAACACAAGGCCTGGAGGAAATACTGAACTGTCACAAATTTAAACACAAGGCCTGGAGGAAATACTGAACTGTCACAAATTTAAACACAGGGCCTGGAGGGAAATACTGAACTGTCACAAATTTAAACACAAGGCCTGGAGGGAAATACTGAACTGTCACAAATTTAAACACAAGGCCTGGAGGAAATACTGAACTGTCACAAATTTAAACACATGGCCTGGAGGAAATACTGAACTGTCACAAATTTAAACACAAGGCCTGGAGGGAATACTGAACTGTCACAAATTTAAACACAAGGCCTGGAGGAAATACTGAACTGTCACAAATTTAAACACAGGGCCTGGAGGGAAATACTGAACTGTTACAAATTTAAACACAGGGCCTGGAGGAAATACTGAACTGTCACAAATTTAAACACAAGGCCTGGAGGGAAATACTGAACTGTCACAAATTTAAACACAGGGCCTGGAGGAAATACTGAACTGTCACAAATTTAAACACAAGGCCTGGAGGAAATACTGAACTGTCACAAATTTAAACACAAGGCCTGGAGGGAAATACTGAACTGTTACAAATTTAAACACAGGGCCTGGAGGAAATACTGAACTGTCACAAATTTAAACACAAGGCCTGGAGGAAATACTGAACTGTCAAAAATTTAAACACAAGGCCTGGAGGAAATACTGAACTGTTACAAATTTAAACACAGGGCCTGGAGGAAATACTGAACTGTTACAAATTTAAACACAGGGCCTGGAGGAAATACTGAACTGTCACAAATTTAAACACAAGGCCTGGAGGGAAATACTGAACTGTCACAAATTTAAACACAGGGCCTGGAGGAAATACTGAACTGTTACAAATTTAAACACAAGGCCTGGAGGAAATACTGAACTGTCACAAATTTAAACACAGGGCCTGGAGGAAATACTGAACTGTCACAAATTTAAACACAAGGCCTGGAGGAAATACTGAACTGTCACAAATTTAAACACAAGGCCTGGAGGAAATACTGAACTGTCACAAATTTAAACACAAGCCCTGGAGTAAATACTGAACTGTCACAAATTTAAACACAAGGCCTGGAGGGAATACTGAACTGTCACAAATTTAAACACAGGGCCTGGAGGAAATACTGTACTGTCACAAATTTAAACACAAGGCCTGGAGGGAATACTGAACTGTCACAAATTTAAACACAAGGCCTGGAAGAAATACTGAAATGTCACAAATTTAAACACAAGGCCTGGAGGAAATACTGAACTGTCACAAATTTAAACACAAGGCCTGGAGGAATTACTGAACTGTCACAAAATTAAACACAAGGCCTGGAGGGAATACTGAACTGTCACAAATTTAAACACAGGGCCTGGAGGAAATACTGTACTGTCACAAATTTAAACACAAGGCCTGGAAGAAATACTGAAATGTCACAAATTTAAACACAAGGCCTGGAGGAAATACTGAACTGTCACAAATTTAAACACAAGGCCTGGAGGAAATACTGAACTGTCACAAATTTAAACACAGGGCCTGGAGGAAATACTGAACTGTCACAAATTTAAACACAGGGCCTGGAGGAAATACTGAACTGTCACAAATTTAAACACAAGGCCTGGAGGAAATACTGAACTCTCACAAATTTAAACACAAGCCCTGGAGTAAATACTGAACTGTCACAAATTTAAACACAAGGCCTGGAGGGAATACTGAACTGTCACAAATTTAAACACAAGGCCTGGAGGAAATACTGAACTGTCACAAATTTAAACACAAGCCCTGGAGTAAATACTGAACTGTCACAAATTTAAACACAAGGCCTGGAGGGAATACTGAACTGTCACAAATTTAAACACAGGGACTGGAGGAAATACTGAACTGTCACAAATTTAAACACAAGGCCTGGAGGAAATACTGAACTGTCACAAATTTAAACACAGGGCCTGGAGGAAATACTGTACTGTCACAAATTTAAACACAAGGCCTGGAGGGAATACTGAACTGTCACAAATTTAAACACAATGCCTGGAGGAAATACTGAACTGTCACAAATTTAAACACAAGGCCTGGAGGAAATACTGAACTGTCACAAATTTAAACACAAGGCCTGGAGTAAATACTGAACTGTCACAAATTTAAACACTAGGCCTGGAGGAAATACTGAACTGTCACAAATTTAAACACAAGGCCTGGAGGGAATACTGAACAGTCACAAATTTAAACACAAGGCCTGGAGGGAATACTGAACAGTCACAGCTTTAAACACAAGGCATGGAGGAAATACTGAACTGTCACAAATTTAAACACAAGGCCTGGAGGAAATACTGAAATGTCACAAATTTAAACACAGGGCCTGGAGGAAATACTGAAATGTCACAAATTTAAACACAGGGCCTGGAGGGAATACTGAACTGTCACAAATTTAAACACAGGGACTGGAGGAAATACTGAACTGTCACAAATTTAAACACAGGGCCTGGAGGAAATACTGAACTGTCACAAATTTAAACACAAGGCCTGGAGGGAAATACTGAACTGTCACAAATTTAAACACAAGGCCTGGAGGGAATACTGAACTGTCACAAATTTAAACACAGGGACTGGAGGAAATACTGAACTGTCACAAATTTAAACACAAGGCCTGGAGGGAATACTGAACTGTCACAAATTTAAACACAAGGCCTGGAGGGAATACTGAACTGTCACAAATTTAAACACAAGGCCTGGAGGGAATACTGAACAGTCACAGCTTTAAACACAAGGCATGGAGGAAATACTGAACTGTCACAAATTTAAACACAAGGCCTGGAGGGAAATACTGAACTGTCACAAATTTAAACACAAGGCCTGGAGGAAATACTGAAATGTCACAAATTTAAACACAGGGCCTGGAGGAAATACTGAACTGTCACAAATTTAAACACAAGGCCTGGAGTAAATACTGAACTGTCACAAATTTAAACACTAGGCCTGGAGGAAATACTGAACTGTCACAAATTTAAACACAAGGCCTGGAGGGAATACTGAACAGTCACAAATTTAAACACAAGGCCTGGAGGGAATACTGAACAGTCACAGCTTTAAACACAAGGCATGGAGGAAATACTGAACTGTCACAAATTTAAACACAAGGCCTGGAGGAAATACTGAAATGTCACAAATTTAAACACAGGGCCTGGAGGAAATACTGAAATGTCACAAATTTAAACACAGGGCCTGGAGGGAATACTGAACTGTCACAAATTTAAACACAGGGACTGGAGGAAATAATGAACTGTCACAAATTTAAACACATGGCCTGGAGGAAATACTGAACTGTCACAAATTTAAACACAGGGACTGGAGGAAATACTGAACTGTCACAAATTTAAACACAAGGCCTGGAGGGAATACTGAACTGTCACAAATTTAAACACAAGGCCTGGAGGGAATACTGAACTGTCACAAATTTAAACACAAGGCCTGGAGGGAATACTGAACAGTCACAGCTTTAAACACAAGGCATGGAGGAAATACTGAACTGTCACAAATTTAAACACAAGGCCTGGAGGGAAATACTGAACTGTCACAAATTTAAACACAAGGCCTGGAGGAAATACTGAAATGTCACAAATTTAAACACAGGGCCTGGAGGAAATACTGAAATGTCACAAATTTAAACACAGGGCCTGGAGGGAATACTGAACTGTCACAAATTTAAACACAGGGACTGGAGGAAATAATGAACTGTCACAAATTTAAACACATGGCCTGGAGGAAATACTGAACTGTCACAAATTTAAACACAAGGCCTGGAGGGAAATACTGAACTGTCACAAATTTAAACACAGGGACTGGAGGAAATAATGAACTGTCACAAATTTAAACACATGGCCTGGAGGAAATACTGAACTGTCACAAATTTAAACACAAGGCCTGGAGGGAATACTGAACTGTCACAAATTTAAACACAGGGACTGGAGGAAATAATGAACTGTCACAAATTTAAACACATGGCCTGGAGGAAATACTGAACTGTCACAAATTTAAACACAAGGCCTGGAGGGAATACTGAACTGTCACAAATTTAAACACAGGGACTGGAGGAAATACTGAACTGTCACAAATTTAAACACAAGGCCTGGAGGAAATACTGAACTGTCACAAATTTAAACACAGGGCCTGGAGGAAATACTGTACTATCACAAATTTAAACACAAGGCCTGGAGGGAATACTGAACTGTCACAAATTTAAACACAAGGCCTGGAGGAAATACTGAACTGTCACAAATTTAAACACAAGGCCTGGAGTAAATACTGAACTGTCAAAAATTTAAACACAAGGCCTGGAGGAAATACTGAACTGTCACAAATTTAAACACAAGGCCTGGAGGAAATACTGAACTGTCACAAATTTAAACACAAGGCCTGGAGGAAATACTGAACTGTCACAAATTTAAACACAAGGCCTGGAGGAAATACTGAACTGTCACAAATTTAAACACTAGGCCTGGAGGAAATACTGAACTGTCACAAATTTAAACACAAGGCCTGGAGGGAATACTGAACTGTCACAAATTTAAACACAAGGCCTGGAGGGAATACTGAACTGTCACAAATTTAAACACAGGGCCTGGAGGAAATACTGAACTGTTACAAATTTAAACACAGGGTCTGGAGGAAATACTGAACTGTCACAAATTTAAACACAGGGCCTGGAGGAAATACTGAACTGTCTCAAATTTAAACACAGGGTCTGGAGGGAATACTGAACTGTCACAAATTTAAACACAAGGCCTGGAGGAAATACTGAACTGTCACAAATTTAAACACAAGGCCTGGAGGAAATACTGAACTGTCACAAATTTAAACACAAGGCCTGGAGGAAATACTGAACTGTTAGAAATTTAAACACAGGGTCTGGAGGAAATACTGAACTGTCACAAATTTAAACACAAGGCCTGGAGGAAATACTGAACTGTCACAAATTTAAACACAAGGCCTGGAGGAAATACTGAACTGTCACAAATTTAAACACAGGGCCTGGAGGAAATACTGAACTGTCACAAATTTAAACACAAGGCCTGGAGGAAATACTGAACTGTCACAAATTTAAACACAGAGTCTGGAGTAAATACTGAACTGTCACAAATTTAAACACAAGGCCTGGAGGAAATACTGAACTGTCACAAATTTAAACACAGGGCCTGGAGGGAAATACTGAACTGTCACAAATTTAAACACAAGGCCTGGAGGAAATACTGAACTGTCACAAATTTAAACACAGGGCCTGGAGGAAATACTGAACTGTCACAAATTTAAACACAAGGCCTGGAGGAAATACTGAACTGTCACAAATTTAAACACAGGGCCTGGAGGAAATACTGAACTGTCACAAATTTAAACACAAGGCCTGGAGGAAATACTGAACTGTCACAAATTTAAACACAGAGTCTGGAGTAAATACTGAACTGTCACAAATTTAAACACAAGGCCTGGAGGGAAATACTGAACTGTCACAAATTTAAACACAAGGCCTGGAGGAAATACTGAACTGTCACAAATTTAAACACAAGGCCTGGAGGAAATACTGAACTGTCACAAATTTAAACACAAGGCCTGGAGGAAATACTGAACTGTCACAAATTTAAACACAAGGCCTGGAGGAAATACTGAACTGTCACAAATTTAAACACAGGGCCTGGAGGAAATACTGAACTGTCACAAATTTAAACACAAGGCCTGGAGGAAATACTGAACTGTCACAAATTTAAACACAGGGCCTGGAGGAAATACTGAACTGTCACAAATTTAAACACAGGGCCTGGAGGAAATACTGAACTGTCACAAATTTAAACACAGGGCCTGGAGGAAATACTGAACTGTCACAAATTTAAACACAAGGTCTGGAGGGAATACTGAACTGTCACAAATTTAAACACAGGGCCTGGAGGAAATACTGAACTGTCACAAATTAAAACACAGGGCCTGGAGGAAATACTGAACTGTCACAAATTTAAACACAGGGCCTGGAGGAAATACTGAACTGTCACAAATTTAAACACAGGGCCTGGAGGGAATACTGAACTGTCACAAATTTAAACACAGGGCCTGGAGGAAATACTGAACTGTCACAAATTTAAACACAAGGCCTGGAGGAAATACTGAACTGTCACAAATTTAAACACAAGGCCTGGAGGAAATACTGAACTGTCACAAATTTAAACACAGAGTCTGGAGTAAATACTGAACTGTCACAAATATAAACACAAGGCCTGGAGGAAATACTGAACTGTCACAAATTTAAACACAAGGCCTGGAGGAAATACTGAACTGTCACAAATTTAAACACAGGGCCTGGAGGAAATACTGAACTGTCACAAATTTAAACACAGAGTCTGGAGTAAATACTGAACTGTCACAAATATAAACACAAGGCCTGGAGGAAATACTGAACTGTCACAAATTTAAACACAAGGCCTGGAGGAAATACTGAACTGTCACAAATTTAAACACAGGGCCTGGAGGAAATACTGAACTGTCACAAATTTAAACACAAGGCCTGGAGGAAATACTGAACTGTCACAAATTTAAACACAGAGTCTGGAGTAAATACTGAACTGTCACAAATTTAAACACAGGGCCTGGAGGAAATACTGAACTGTCACAAATTTAAACACAAGGCCTGGAGGAAATACTGAACTGTCACAAATTTAAACACAGGGCCTGGAGTAAATACTGAACTGTCACAAATTTAAACACAAGGCCTGGAGGAAATACTGAACTGTTACAAATTTAAACACAAGGCCTGGAGGAAATACTGAACTGTCACAAATTTAAACACAAGGCCTGGAGGAAATACTGAACTGTCACAAATTTAAACACAGGGCCTGGAGGAAATACTGAACTGTCACAAATTTAAACACAAGGCCTGGAGGGAAATACTGAACTGTCACAAATTTAAACACAAGGCCTGGAGGAAATACTGAACTGTCACAAATTTAAACACAGGGACTGGAGGAAATACTGAACTGTCACAAATTTAAACACAGGGACTGGAGGAAATACTGAACTGTCACAAATTTAAACACAAGGCCTGGAGGAAATACTGAACTGTCACAAATTTAAACACAGGGCCTGGAGGAAATACTGAACTGTCACAAATTTAAACACAGGGACTGGAGGAAATACTGAACTGTCACAAATTTAAACACAAGGCCTGGAGGAAATACTGAAATGTCACAAATTTAAACACAGGGTCTGGAGGAAATACTGAACTGTCACAAATTTAAACACAAGGTCTGGAGGGAATACTGAACTGTCACAAATTTAAACACAAGGTCTGGAGGGAAATACTGAACTGTCACAAATTTAAACACAAGGCCTGGAGGAAATACTGAACTGTCACAAATTTAAACACAAGGCCTGGAGGAAATACTGAACTGTCAAAAATTTAAACACAAGGCCTGGAGGAAATACTGAACTGTCACAAATTTAAACACAAGGCCTGGAGGAAATACTGAACTGTCACAAATTTAAACACAAGGCCTGGAGGAAATACTGAACTGTCACAAATTTAAACACAAGGCCTGGAAGAAATACTGAAATGTCACAAATGTAAACACAAGGCCTGGAGTAAATACTGAACTGTCACAAATTTAAACACAAGGCCTGGAGGAAATACTGAACTGTCACAAATTTAAACACAAGGCCTGGAGGAAATACTGAACTGTCACAAATTTAAACACAAGGCCTGGAGGAAATACTGAACTGTCACAAATTTAAACACAGGGCCTGGAGGAAATACTGAACTGTCACAAATTTAAACACAGGGCCTGGAGGAAATACTGAACTGTCACAACTTTAAACACAGGGTCTGGAGGAAATACTGAACTGTCACAAATTTAAACACAGGGCCTGGAGGGAAATACTGAACTGTCACAAATTTAAACACAGGGCCTGGAGGAAATACTGAACTGTCACAAATTTAAACACAAGGCCTGGAGGAAATACTGAACTGTCACAAATTTAAACACAAGGCCTGGAGGAAATACTGAACTGTCACAAATTTAAACACAAGGCCTGGAGGAAATACTGAGCTGTCACAAATTTAAACACAGGGCCTGGAGTAAATACTGAACTGTCACAAATTTAAACACAGGGCCTGGAGGAAATACTGAACTGTCACAAATTTAAACACAAGGCCTGGAGGAAATACTGAACTGTCACAAATTTAAACACAAGGCCTGGAGGAAATACTGAACTGTCACAAATTTAAACACAAGGCCTGGAGGAAATACTGAACTGTCACAAATTTAAACACAGGGACTGGAGGAAATACTGAACTGTCACAACTTTAAACACAGGTCCTGAAGGAAATACTGAACTGTCACAAATTTAAACACAGAGCCTGGAGGAAATACTGAACTGTCACAAATTTAAACACAAGGCCTGGAGGAAATACTGAACTGTCACAAATTTAAACACAAGGCCTGGAGGAAATACTGAACTGTCACAAATTTAAACACAGGGACTGGAGGAAATACTGAACTGTCACAAATTTAAACACAGGGACTGGAGGAAATACTGAACTGTCACAAATTTAAACACAGGGACTGGAGGAAATACTGAACTGTCACAAATTTAAACACAGGGACTGGAGGAAATACTGAACTGTCACAAATTTAAACACAGGGACTGGAGGAAATACTGAACTGTCACAAATTTAAACACAGGGTTTGGAGTAAATACTGAACTGTCACAAATTTAAACACTGGGCCTGGAGGAAATACTGAACGGTCACAAATTTAAACACAAGGTCTGGAGGAAATACTGAACTGTTACAAATTTAAACACAAGGCCTGGAGTAAATACTGAACTGTCACAAATTTAAACACTGGGCCTGGAGGAAATACTGAACGGTCACAAATTTAAACACAAGGTCTGGAGCAAATACTGAACTGTTACAAATTTAAACACAAGGCCTGGAGTAAATACTGAACTGTCACAAATTTAAACACTGGGCCTGGAGGAAATACTGAACGGTCACAAATTTAAACACAAGGCCTGGAGGAAATACTGAACTGTCACAAATTTAAACACAAGGCCTGGAGTAAATACTGAACTGTCACAAATTTAAACACTGGGCCTGGAGGAAATACTGAACGGTCACAAATTTAAACACAAGGCCTGGAGGAAATACTGAACTGTCACAAATTTAAACACAGGGTCTGGAGGAAATACTGAACTGTCACAAATTTAAACACAAGGCCTGGAAGAAATACTGAACTGTCACAAATTTAAACACAGGGCCTGGAGGAAATACTGAACTGTCACAAATTTAAACACAAGGCCTGGAGGAAATACTGAACTGTCACAAATTTAAACACAAGGCCTGGAGGAAATACTGAACTGTCACAAATTTAAACACAAGGCCTGGAGGAAATACTGAACTGTCACAAATTTAAACACAGGGTCTGGAGGAAATACTGAACAGTCACAAATTTAAACACAAGGCCTGGAGGAAATACTGAACTGTCACAAATTTAAACACAGGGCCTGGACGAAAAACTGAACTGTCTCAAATTTAAACACAAGGCCTGGAGGAAATACTGAACTGTCACAAATTTAAACACAAGGCCTGGAGGAAATACTGAACTGTCACAAATTTAAACACAAGGCCTGGAGGAAATACTGAACTGTCACAAATTTAAACACAGGGTCTGGAGGAAATACTGAACAGTCACAAATTTAAACACAAGGCCTGGAGGAAATACTGAACTCTCACAAATTTAAACACAAGGCCTGGAGGGAATACTGAACTGTCACAAATTTAAACACAAGGCCTGGAGGAAATACTGAACTGTCACAAATTTAAACACAGAGCCTGGAGGAAATACTGAACTGTCACAAATTTAAACACAAGGCCTGGAGGAAATACTGAACTGTCACAAATTTAAACACAAGGCCTGGAGGAAATACTGAACTGTCACAAATTTAAACACAAGGCCTGGAGGAAATACTGAACTGTCACAAATTTAAACACAGGGTCTGGAGGAAATACTGAACAGTCACAAATTTAAACACAAGGCCTGGAGGAAATACTGAACTCTCACAAATTTAAACACAAGGCCTGGAGGGAATACTGAACTGTCACAAATTTAAACACAAGGCCTGGAGGAAATACTGAACTGTCACAAATTTAAACACAGAGCCTGGAGGAAATACTGAACTGTCACAAATTTAAACACAGGGACTGGAGGAAATACTGAACTGTCACAAATTTAAACACAAGGCCTGGAGGAAATACTGAACTGTCACAAATTTAAACACAGGGCCTGGACGAAAAACTGAACTGTCTCAAATTTAAACACAAGGCCTGGAGGAAATACTGAACAGTCACAAATTTAAACACAAGGCCTGGAGGAAATACTGAACTGTCACAAATTTAAACACAAGGCCTGGAGGAAATACTGGTCTGTCACAGCTTTAAACACAAGGCCTGGAGGAAATCCTGAACTGTCACAAATTTAAACACAAGGCCTGGAGGAAATACTGAACTGTCACAAATTTAAACACAAGGCCTGGAGGAAATACTGAACTGTCACAAATTTAAACACAAGGCCTGGAGGAAATACTGAACTGTCACAAATTTAAACACAAGGCCTGGAGGAAATACTGAACTGTCACAAATTTAAACACAAGTCCTGGAGGAAATACTGAACGGTCACAAATTTAAACACAAGGCCTGGAGGGAAATACTGAAGTGTCACAAATTTAAACACAAGGCCTGGAGGAAATACTGAACTGTCACAAAATTAAACACAAGGCCTGGAGGAAATACTGAACGGTCACAAATTTAAACACAAGGCCTGGAGGAAATACTGAACTGTCACAAATTTAAACACAAGGCCTGGAGGAAATACTGAACTGTCACAAATTTAAACACAAGGCCTGGAGGGAAATACTGAACTGTCACAAATTTAAACACAGGGCCTGGAGGAACTACTGAACGGTCACAAATTTAAACACAAGGCCTGGAGGGAATACTGAACTGTCACAAATTTAAACACAAGGCCTGGAGGGAATACTGAACTGTCACAAATTTAAACACAGGGCCTGGAGGAACTACTGAACGGTCACAAATTTAAACACAAGGCCTGGAGGGAATACTGAACTGTCACAAATTTAAACACAAGGCCTGGAGGAAATACTGAACTGTCACAAATTTAAACACAAGGCCTGGAGTAAATACTGAACTGTCACAAATTTAAACACAAGGCCTGGAGGAAATACTGAACTGTCACAAATTTAAACACAGGGCCTGGAGGAAATACTGAACTGTCACAAATTTAAACACAAGGCCTGGAGGAAATACTGAACTGTCACAAATTTAAACACAGGTCCTGGAGGAAATACTGAACTGTGACAAATTTAAACACAAGGCCTGGAGGAAATACTGAACGGTCACAAATTTAAACACAAGGCCTGGAGGAACTACTGAACGGTCACAAATTTAAACACAAGGCCTGGAGGGAAATACTGAACTGTCACAAATTTAAACACAGGGCCTGGAGGAACTACTGAACGGTCACAAATTTAAACACAAGGCCTGGAGGGAATACTGAACTGTCACAAATTTAAACACAAGGCCTGGAGGGAATACTGAACTGTCACAAATTTAAACACAGGGCCTGGAGGGAATACTGAACTGTCACAAATTTAAACACAAGGCCTGGAGGAAATACTGAACTGTCACAAATTTAAACACAGGGCCTGGAGGAAATACTGAACTGTCACAAATTTAAACACAAGGCCTGGAGTAAATACTGAACTGTCACAAATTTAAACACAAGGCCTGGAGGAAATACTGAACTGTCACAAATTTAAACACAAGGCCTGGAGTAAATACTGAACTGTCACAAATTTAAACACAAGGCCTGGAGGAAATACTGAACTGTCACAAATTTAAACACAGGGCCTGGAGGAAATACTGAACTGTCACAAATTTAAACACAAGGCCTGGAGGAAATAATGAACTGTCACAAATTTAAACACAGGGCCTGGAGGAAATATTGAACTGTCACAAATTTAAACACAAGGTCTGGAGGAAATACTGAACTGTCACAAATTTAAACACAAGGCCTGGAGGAAATACTGAACTGTCACAACTTTAAACACAAGGCCTGGAGGAAATACTGAACTGTCACAAATTTAAACACAGGGCCTGGAGGAAATACTGAACTGTCACAAATTTAAACACAAGGCCTGGAGGAAATACTGAACTGTCACAAATTTAAACACAGGGCCTGGAGGAAATACTGAACTGTCACAAATTTAAACACAAGGCCTGGAGGAAATACTGAACTGTCACAAATTTAAACACAAGGCCTGGAGGAAATAATGAACTGTCACAAATTTAAACACAGGGCCTGGAGGAAATACTGAACTGTCACAAATTTAAACACAGGGCCTGGAGGAAATACTGAACTGTCACAAATTTAAACACAAGGCCTGGAGGAAATACTGAACTGTCACAAATTTAAACACAGGGCCTGGAGGAAATACTGAACTGTCACAAATTTAAACACAGGGCCTGGAGGAAATACTGAACTGTCACAAATTTAAACACAGGGCCTGGAGGAAATACTGAACTGTCACAAATTTAAACACAAGGCCTGGAGGAAATACTGAACTGTCACAAATTTAAACACAAGGCCTGGAGGAAATAATGAACTGTCACAAATTTAAACACAGGGCCTGGAGGAAATACTGAACTGTCACAAATTTAAACACAGGGCCTGGAGGAAATACTGAACTGTCACAAATTTAAACACAGAGTCTGGAGTAAATACTGAACTGTCACAAATATAAACACAAGGCCTGGAGGAAATACTGAACTGTCACAAATTTAAACACAGAGTCTGGAGTAAATACTGAACTGTCACAAATTTAAACACAGAGTCTGGAGTAAATACTGAACTGTCACAAATTTAAACACAAGGCCTGGAGGAAATACTGAACTGTCACAAATTTAAACACAGAGTCTGGAGTAAATACTGAACTGTCACAAATTTAAACACAAGGCCTGGAGGAAATACTGAACTGTCACAAATTTAAACACAAGGCCTGGAGGAAATACTGAACTGTCACAAATTTAAACACAAGGCCTGGAGGAAATACTGAACTGTCACAAATTTAAACACAGAGTCTGGAGTAAATACTGAACTGTCACAAATTTAAACACAAGGCCTGGAGGAAATACTGAACTGTCACAAATTTAAACACAGGGCCTGGAGGAAATACTGAACTGTCACAAATTTAAACACAAGGCCTGGAGGAAATACTGAACTGTCACAAATTTAAACACAGAGTCTGGAGTAAATACTGAACTGTCACAAATTTAAACACAGGGCCTGGAGGAAATACTGAACTGTCACAAATTTAAACACAAGGCCTGGAGGAAATACTGAACTGTCACAAATTTAAACACAGGGCCTGGAGTAAATACTGAACTGTCACAAATTTAAACACAAGGCCTGGAGGAAATACTGAACTGTTACAAATTTAAACACAAGGCCTGGAGGAAATACTGAACTGTCACAAATTTAAACACAAGGCCTGGAGGAAATACTGAACTGTCACAAATTTAAACACAGGGCCTGGAGGAAATACTGAACTGTCACAAATTTAAACACAAGGCCTGGAGGGAAATACTGAACTGTCACAAATTTAAACACAAGGCCTGGAGGAAATACTGAACTGTCACAAATTTAAACACAAGGCCTGGAGGAAATACTGAACTGTCACAAATTTAAACACAGGGACTGGAGGAAATACTGAACTGTCACAAATTTAAACACAGGGACTGGAGGAAATACTGAACTGTCACAAATTTAAACACAAGGCCTGGAGGAAATACTGAACTGTCACAAATTTAAACACAAGGCCTGGAGGAAATACTGAACTGTCACAAATTTAAACACAAGGCCTGGAGGAAATACTGAACTGTCACAAATTTAAACACAGGGCCTGGAGGAAATACTGAACTGTCACAAATTTAAACACAAGGCCTGGAGGGAAATACTGAACTGTCACAAATTTAAACACAAGGCCTGGAGGAAATACTGAACTGTCACAAATTTAAACACAAGGCCTGGAGGAAATACTGAACTGTCACAAATTTAAACACAGGGACTGGAGGAAATACTGAACTGTCACAAATTTAAACACAGGGACTGGAGGAAATACTGAACTGTCACAAATTTAAACACAAGGCCTGGAGGAAATACTGAACTGTCACAAATTTAAACACAAGGCCTGGAGGGAATACTGAACTGTCACAAATTTAAACACAAGGCCTGGAGGAAATACTGAAATGTCACAAATTTAAACACAGGGTCTGTAGGAAATACTGAACTGTCACAAATTTAAACACAAGGTCTGGAGGGAATACTGAACTGTCACAAATTTAAACACAAGGCCTGGAGGAAATACTGAACTGTCACAAATTTAAACACAAGGCCTGGAGGAAATACTGAACTGTCACAAATTTAAACACAAGGCCTGGAGGAAATACTGAACTGTCACAAATTTAAACACAGGGCCTGGAGGAAATACTGAACTGTCACAAATTTAAACACAGGGCCTGGAGGAAATACTGAACTGTCACAACTTTAAACACAGGGTCTGGAGGAAATACTGAACTGTCACAAATTTAAACACAGGGCCTGGAGTAAATACTGAACTGTCACAAATTTAAACACTGGGCCTGGAGGAAATACTGAACTGTCACAAATTTAAACACAGGGCCTGGAGGAAATACTGAACTGTCACAAATTTAAACACAAGGCCTGGAGGAAATACTGAACTGTCACAAATTTAAACACAAGGCCTGGAGGAAATACTGAACTGTCACAAATATAAACACAGGGCCTGGAGTAAATACTGAACTGTCACAAATTTAAACACTGGGCCTGGAGGAAATACTGAACGGTCACAAATTTAAACACAAGGTCTGGAGGAAATACTGAACTGTTACAAATTTAAACACAAGGCCTGGAGGAAATACTGAACTGTCACAAATTTAAACACTGGGCCTGGAGGAAATACTGAACTGTCACAAATTTAAACACAAGGCCTGGAGGGAAATACTGAACTGTCACAAAATTAAACACAAGGCCTGGAGGAAATACTGAACTGTCACAAATTTAAACACAGGGCCTGGAGGAAATACTGAACTGTCACAAAATTAAACACAAGGCCTGGAGGAAATACTGAACTGTCACAAATTTAAACACAAGGTCTGGAGCAAATACTGAACTGTTACAAATTTAAACACAAGGCCTGGAGTAAATACTGAACTGTCACAAATTTAAACACTGGGCCTGGAGGAAATACTGAACGGTCACAAATTTAAACACAAGGCCTGGAGGAAATACTGAACTGTCACAAATTTAAACACAAGGCCTGGAGTAAATACTGAACTGTCACAAATTTAAACACTGGGCCTGGAGGAAATACTGAACGGTCACAAATTTAAACACAAGGCCTGGAGGAAATACTGAACTGTCACAAATTTAAACACAGGGTCTGGAGGAAATACTGAACTGTCACAAATTTAAACACAAGGCCTGGAAGAAATACTGAAATGTCACAAATGTAAACACAAGGCCTGGAGTAAATACTGAACTGTCACAAATTTAAACACAAGGCCTGGAGGAAATACTGAACTGTCACAAATTTAAACACAAGGCCTGGAGGAAATACTGAACTGTCACAAATTTAAACACAAGGCCTGGAGGAAATACTGAACTGTCACAAATTTAAACACAGGGTCTGGAGGAAATACTGAACAGTCACAAATTTAAACACAAGGCCTGGAGGAAATACTGAACTCTCACAAATTTAAACACAAGGCCTGGAGGGAATACTGAACTGTCACAAATTTAAACACAAGGCCTGGAGGAAATACTGAACTGTCACAAATTTAAACACAAGGCCTGGAGTAAATACTGAACTGTCACAAATTTAAACACAGGGACTGGAGGAAATACTGAACTGTCACAAATTTAAACACAAGGCCTGGAGGGACTACTGAACTGTCACAAATTTAAACACAGAGCCTGGAGGAAATACTGAACTGTCACAAATTTAAACACAGGGACTGGAGGAAATACTGAACTGTCACAAATTTAAACACAAGGCCTGGAGGAAATACTGAACTGTCACAAATTTAAACACAGGGCCTGGACGAAAAACTGAACTGTCTCAAATTTAAACACAAGGCCTGGAGGAAATACTGAACAGTCACAAATTTAAACACAAGGCCTGGAGGAAATACTGAACTGTCACAAATTTAAACACAAGGCCTGGAGGAAATACTGGTCTGTCACAGCTTTAAACACAAGGCCTGGAGGAAATCCTGAACTGTCACAAATTTAAACACAAGGCCTGGAGGAAATACTGAACTGTCACAAATTTAAACACAAGGCCTGGAGGAAATACTGAACTGTCACAAATTTAAACACAAGGCCTGGAGGAAATACTGAACTGTCACAAATTTAAACACAAGGCCTGGAGGAAATACTGAACTGTCACAAATTTAAACACAAGTCCTGGAGGAAATACTGAACGGTCACAAATTTAAACACAAGGCCTGGAGGGAAATACTGAAGTGTCACAAATTTAAACACAAGGCCTGGAGGAAATACTGAACTGTCACAAAATTAAACACAAGGCCTGGAGGAAATACTGAACGGTCACAAATTTAAACACAAGGCCTGGAGGAAATACTGAACGGTCACAAATTTAAACACAAGGCCTGGAGGAACTACTGAACGGTCACAAATTTAAACACAAGGCCTGGAGGGAAATACTGAACTGTCACAAATTTAAACACAGGGCCTGGAGGAACTACTGAACGGTCACAAATTTAAACACAAGGCCTGGAGGGAATACTGAACTGTCACAAATTTAAACACAAGGCCTGGAGGGAATACTGAACTGTCACAAATTTAAACACAAGGCCTGGAGGAAATACTGAACTGTCACAAATTTAAACACAAGGCCTGGAGTAAATACTGAACTGTCACAAATTTAAACACAAGGCCTGGAGGAAATACTGAACTGTCACAAATTTAAACACAGGGCCTGGAGGAAATACTGAACTGTCACAAATTTAAACACAAGGCCTGGAGGAAATACTGAACTGTCACAAATTTAAACACAGGGTCTGGAGGAAATACTGAACTGTCACAAATTTAAACACAGGGCCTGGAGGAAATACTGAACTGTCACAAATTTAAACACAAGGCCTGGAGGAAATACTGAACTGTCACAAATTTAAACACAAGGCCTGGAGGAAATACTGAACTGTCACAAATTTAAACACAGGGTCTGGAGGAAATACTGAACTGTCACAAATTTAAACACAAGGCCTGGAGGAAATACTGAACTGTCACAAATTTAAACACAGGGCCTGGAGGAAATACTGAAATGTCACAAATTTAAACACAGGGTCTGGAGGAAATACTGAACTGTCACAAATTTAAACACAAGGCCTGGAGGAAATACTGAACTGTCACAAATTTAAACACAAGGCCTGGAGGAAATACTGAACTGTCACAAATTTAAACACAGGGCCTGGAGGAAATACTGAACTGTCACAAATTTAAACACAAGGCCTGGAGGAAATACTGAACTCTCACAAATTTAAGCACAAGGCCTGGAGGGAATACTGAACTGTCACAAATTTAAACACAAGGCCTGGAGGAAATACTGAACTGTCACAAATTTAAACACAAGGCCTGGAGGAAATACTGAACTGTCACAAATTTAAACACAGGGTCTGGAGGAAATACTGAACTGTCACAAATTTAAACACAGGGCCTGGAGGGAATACTGAACTGTCACAAATTTAAACACAGGGCCTGGAGGAAATACTGAACTGTCACAAATTTAAACACAAGGCCTGGAGGAAATAATGAACTGTCACAAATTTAAACACAAGGCCTGGAGGAAATACTGAACTGTCACAAATTTAAACACAGGGTCTGGAGGAATTACTGAACTGTCACAAATTTAAACACAAGGTCAGGAAGGACTGAACTGTCACAAATTTAAACACAAGGTCAGGAAGGACTGAACTGTCACAAATTTAAACACAGGGCCTGGAGGAAATACTGAACTGTCACAAATTTAAACACAAGGCCTGGAGGAAATACTGAACTGTCACAAATTTAAACACAAGGCCTGGAGGAAATACTGAACTGTCACAAATTTAAACACAAGGCCTGGAGGAAATACTGAACTGTCACAAATTTAAACACAAGGCCTGGAGGAAATACTGAACTGTCACAAATTTAAACACAGGGCCTGGAGGAAATACTGAACTGTCACAAATTTAAACACAGGGCCTGGAGGAAATACTGAACTGTCACAAATTTAAACACAAGGCCTGGAGGAAATAATGAACTGTCACAAATTTAAACACAGGGCCTGGAGGAAATACTGAACTGTCACAAATTTAAACACAAGGCCTGGAGGAAATAATGAACTGTCACAAATTTAAACACAGGGCCTGGAGGAAATACTGAACTGTCACAAATTTAAACACAAGGCCTGGAGGAAATAGTGGTCTGTCACAGCTTTAAACACAAGGCCTGGAGGAAATCCTGAACTGTCACAAATTTAAACACAAGGCCTGGAGGAAATACTGAACTGTCACAAATTTAAACACAGGGCCTGCACGAAAAACTGAACTGTCTCAAATTTAAACACAAGGCCTGGAGGAAATACTGAACTGTCACAAATTTAAACACAAGGCCTGGAGGAAATACTGGTCTGTCACAGCTTTAAACACAAGGCCTGGAGGAAATCCTGAACTGTCACAAATTTAAACACAAGGCCTGGAGGAACAACTGAACGGTCACAAATTTAAACACAAGGCCTGGAGGGAAATACTGAACTGTCACAAATTTAAACACAAGGCCTGGAGGAAATAGTGGTCTGTCACAGCTTTAAACACAAGGCCTGGAGGAAATCCTGAACTGTGACAAATTTAAACACAAGGCCTGGAGGAACTACTGAACGGTCACAAATTTAAACACAAGGCCTGGAGGGAAATACTGAACTGTCACAAATTTAAACACAAGGCCTGGAGGAAATAGTGGTCTGTCACAGCTTTAAACACAAGGCCTGGAGGAAATCCTGAACTGTGACAAATTTAAACACAAGGCCTGGAGGAACTACTGAACGGTCACAAATTTAAACACAAGGCCTGGAGGGAAATACTGAACTGTCACAAATTTAAACACAAGGCCTGGAGGGAATACTGAACTGTCACAAATTTAAACACAAGGCCTGGAGGAAATACTGAACTGTCACAAATTTAAACACAAGGCCTGGAGGAAATAGTGGTCTGTCACAAATTTAAACACAGGGCCTGGGGGAAATACTGAACTGTCACAAATTTAAACACAAGGCCTGGAGGAAATAGTGGTCTGTCACAAATTTAAACACAAGGCCTGGAGGAAATACTGAACTGTCACAAATTTGAACACAGGTCCTGGAGGAAATACTGAACTGTCACAAATTTAAACACAGGGCCTGGAGGAAATACTGAACGGTCACAAATTTAAACACAAGGCCTGGAGGAAATACTGAACTGTCACAAATTTAAACACAGGGCCTGGAGGAAATACTGAACTGTCACAAATTTAAACACAGGGACTGGAGGAAATACTGAACTGTCACAAATTTAAACACAAGGCCTGGAGGAAATACTGAACTGTCACAAATTTAAACACAGGGACTGGAGGAAATACTGAACTGTCACAAATTTAAACACAAGGCCTGGAGGAAATACTGAACTGTCACAAATTTAAACACAGGTCCTGGAGGAAATACTGAACTGTCACAAATTTAAACACAAGGCCTGGAGGAAATACTGAACTGTCACAAATTTAAACACAAGGCCTGGAGGAAATACTGAACTGTCACAAATTTAAACACAGGGCCTGGAGGAAATACTGAACTGTCACAAATTTAAACACAGGGCCTGGAGGAAATACTGAACTGTCACAAATTTAAACACAGGGCCTGGAGGAAATACTGAACGGTCACAAATTTAAACACAAGGCCTGGAGGAACTACTGAACTGTCACAAATTTAAACACAGGGCCTGGAGGAAATACTGAACTGTCACAAATTTAAACACAAGGCCTGGAGGAAATACTGAACTGTCACAAATTTAAACACAAGGCCTGGAGGAAATACTGAACTGTCACAAATTTAAACACAGGGCCTGGAGGAAATACTGAACTGTCACAAATTTAAACACAAGGCCTGGAGGAAATACTGAACTGTCACAAATTTAAACACAGGGCCTGGAGGAAATACTGAACTGTCACAAATTTAAACACAGGGCCTGGAGGAAATAATGAACTGTCACAAATTTAAACACAAGGCCTGGAGGAAATAGTGGTCTGTCACAGCTTTAAACACAAGGCCTGGAGGAAATCCTGAACTGTCACAAATTTAAACACAGGGCCTGGAGGAAATACTGAACTGTCACAAATTTAAACACAAGGCCTGGAGGAAATAGTGGTCTGTCACAGCTTTAAACACAAGGCCTGGAGGAAATCCTGAACTGTCACAAATTTAAACACAAGGCCTGGAGGAAATACTGAACTGTCACAAATTTAAACACAGGGCCTGCACGAAAAACTGAACTGTCTCAAATTTAAACACAAGGCCTGGAGGAAATACTGAACTGTCACAAATTTAAACACAAGGCCTGGAGGAAATACTGAACTGTCACAAATTTAAACACAGGGTCTGGAGGAACAACTGAACTGTCACAAATTTAAACACAGGGCATGGAGGAAATACTGAACTGTCACAGCTTTAAACACAAGGCCTGGAGGAAATCCTGAACTGTCACAAATTTAAACACAAGGCCTGGAGGAACAACTGAACTGTCACAAATTTAAACACAGGGCATGGAGGAAATACTGAACTGTCACAGCTTTAAACACAAGGCCTGGAGGAAATCCTGAACTGTCACAAATTTAAACACAAGGCCTGGAGGAAATACTGAACTGTCACAAATTTAAACACAGGTCCTGGAGGAAATACTGAACTGTGACAAATTTAAACACAAGGCCTGGAGGAAATACTGAACGGTCACAAATTTAAACACAAGGCCTGGAGGAACTACTGAACGGTCACAAATTTAAACACAAGGCCTGGAGGGAAATACTGAACTGTCACAAATTTAAACACAGGGCCTGGAGGAAATACTGAACTGTCACAAATTTAAACACAAGTCCTGGAGGAAATACTGAACTGTCACAAATTTAAACACAAGGCCTGGAGGAAATAGTGGTCTGTCACAAATTTAAACACAGGGCCTGGGGGAAATACTGAACTGTCACAAATTTAAACACAAGGCCTGGAGGAAATAGTGGTCTGTCACAAATTTAAACACAAGGCCTGGAGGAAATACTGAACTGTCACAAATTTGAACACAGGTCCTGGAGGAAATACTGAACTGTCACAAATTTAAACACAGGGCCTGGAGGAAATACTGAACTGTCACAAATTTAAACACAGGGCCTGGAGGAAATACTGAACTGTCACAAATTTAAACACAAGGCCTGGAGGAAATACTGAACTGTCACAAATTTAAACACAAGGCCTGGAGGAAATACTGAACTGTCACAAATTTAAACACAGGGCCTGGAGGAAATACTGAACTGTCACAAATTTAAACACAAGGCCTGGAGGAAATACTGAACTGTCACAAATTTAAACACAGGGCCTGGAGGAAATACTGAACTGTCACAAATTTAAACACAGGGCCTGGAGGAACTACTGAACTGTCACAAATTTAAACACAAGGCCTGGAGGAACTACTGAACGGTCACAAATTTAAACACAAGGCCTGGAGGGAAATACTGAACTGTCACAAATTTAAACACAAGGCCTGGAGGAAATACTGAACGGTCACAAATTTAAACACAAGGCCTGGAGGAACTACTGAACGGTCACAAATTTAAACACAAGGCCTGGAGGGAAATACTGAACTGTCACAAATTTAAACACAGGGCCTGGAGGAACTACTGAACTGTCACAAATTTAAACACAAGGCCTGGAGGGAATACTGAACTGTCACAAATTTAAACACAGGGCCTGGAGGAACTACTGAACGGTCACAAATTTAAACACAAGGTCTGGAGGAAATACTGAACTGTCACAAATTTAAACACAGGGCCTGGAGGAAATACTGAACTGTCACAAATTTAAACACAAGGCCTGGAGGAAATACTGAACTGTCACAAATTTAAACACAAGGCCTGGAGGAAATACTGAACTGTCACAAATTTAAACACAGGGCCTGGAGGA
Organism: Heterodontus francisci; assembly: GCF_036365525.1. NCBI lineage: Eukaryota > Metazoa > Chordata > Chondrichthyes > Heterodontiformes > Heterodontidae > Heterodontus > Heterodontus francisci. The sequence goes on from NW_027141724.1 coordinate 3,224,727, forward strand.
AATACTGAACTGTCACAAATTTAAACACAAGGCCTGGAGGAAATACTGAACTGTCACAAATTTAAACACAAGGTCTGGAGGAAATACTGAACTGTCACAAATTTAAACACAGGGCCTGGAGGAAATACTGAACTGTCACAAATTTAAACACAAGGCCTGGAGGAAATACTGAACTGTCACAAATTTAAACACAGGGCCTGGAGGAACTACTGAACTGTCACAAATTTAAACACAGGGCCTGGAGGAACTACTGAACTGTCACAAATTTAAACACAAGGTCTGGAGGAAATACTGAACTGTCACAAATTTAAACACAAGGCCTGGAGGAAATACTGAACTGTCACAAATTTAAACACAGGGTCTGGAGGAAATACTGAACTGTCACAAATTTAAACACAAGGCCAGGAGGAATTACTGAACTGCCACAACTTTAAACACAGGGCCTGGAGGAACTACTGAACTGTCACAAATTTAAACACAAGGTCTGGAGGAAATACTGAACTGTCACAAATTTAAACACAGGGCCTGGAGGAAATACTGAACGGTCACAAATTTAAACACAGGGCCTGGAGGAACTACTGAACTGTCACAAATTTAAACACAAGGCCTGGAGGAAATACTGAACGGTCACAAATTTAAACACAAGGCCTGGAGGGAAATACTGAACTGTCACAAATTTAAACACAAGGCCTGGAGGAAATACTGAACTGTCACAAATTTAAACACAAGGCCTGGAGGAAATACTGAACTGTCACAAATTTAAACACAAGGCCTGGAGGAAATACTGAACTCTCACAAATTTAAACACAAGGCCTGGAGGAAATACTGAACTGTCACAAATTTAAACACAAGGCCTGGAGGAAATACTGAACTGTCACAAATTTAAACACAAGGCCTGGAGGAAATACTGAACTGTCACAAATTTAAACACAGGGCCTGGAGGAAATACTGAACTGTTACAAATTTAAACACAAGGCCTGGAGGAAATACTGAACTGTCACAAATTTAAACACAAGGTCTGGAGGAAATACTGAACTCTCACAAATTTAAACACAAGGCCTGGAGGAAATACTGAACTGTCACAAATTTAAACACAAGGCCTGGAGGAAATACTGAACTGTCACAAATTTAAACACAAGGCCTGGAGGAAATACTGACCTGTCACAAATTTAAACACAAGGCCTGGAGGAAATACTGAACTGTCACAAATTTAAACACAAGGCCTGGAGGAAATACTGGTCTGTCACAAATTTAAACACAGGGCCTGGAGGAAATACTGAACTCTCACAAATTTAAACACAGGGACTGGAGGAAATACTGAACTGTCACAAATTTAAACACAGGGACTGGAGGAAATACTGAACTGCCACAAATTTAAACACAAGGCCTGGAGGAAATACTGAACTGTCACAAATTTAAACACAAGGTCTGGAGGAAATACTGAACTCTCACAAATTTAAACACAAGGCCTGGAGGAAATACTGAACTGTCACAAATTTAAACACAAGGCCTGGAGGAAATACTGAACTGTCACAAATTTAAACACAAGGCCTGGAGGAAATACTGACCTGTCACAAATTTAAACACAAGGCCTGGAGGAAATACTGAACTGTCACAAATTTAAACACAAGGCCTGGAGGAAATACTGGTCTGTCACAAATTTAAACACAGGGCCTGGAGGAAATACTGAACTCTCACAAATTTAAACACAGGGACTGGAGGAAATACTGAACTGTCACAAATTTAAACACAGGGACTGGAGGAAATACTGAACTGCCACAAATTTAAACACAAGGCCTGGAGGAAATACTGAACTGTCACAAATTTAAACACAGGGCCTGGAGGAAATACTGAACTGTCACAAATTTAAACACAAGGCCTGGAGGAAATACTGAACTGTCACAAATTTAAACACAAGGCCTGGAGGAAATACTGAACTGTCACAAATTTAAACACAAGGCCTGGAGGAAATTGTGAACTGTCACAAATTTAAACACAGGGCCTGGAGGAAATACTGAACTGTCACAAATTTAAACACAAGGCCTGGAGGAAATACTGAACTGTCACAAATTTAAACACAAGGCCTGGAGGAAATAGTGAACTGTCACAAATTTAAACACAAGGCCTGGAGGAAATACTGAACTGTTACAAATTTAAACACAGGGCCTGGAGGAAATACTGAACTGTCACAAATTTAAACACAAGGCCTGGAGGAAATACTGAACTGTCACAAATTTAAACACAAGGCCTGGAGGAAATACTGGTCTGTCACAAATTTAAACACAGGGCCTGGAGGAAATACTGAACTCTCACAAATTTAAACACAGGGCCTGGAGGAAATACTGAACTGTCACAAATTTAAACACAGGGACTGGAGGAAATACTGAACTGTCACAAATTTAAACACAGGGACTGGAGGAAATACTGAACTGCCACAAATTTAAACACAAGGCCTGGAGGAAATACTGAACTGTCACAAATTTAAACACAGGGACTGGAGGAAATACTGAACTGTCACAAATTTAAACACAGGGACTGGAGGAAATACTGAACTGCCACAAATTTAAACACAAGGCCTGGAGGAAATACTGAACTGTCACAAATTTAAACACAGGGCCTGGAGGAAATACTGAACTGTTACAAATTTAAACACAAGGCCTGGAGGAAATACTGAACTGTCACAAATTTAAACACAAGGCCTGGAGGAAATACTGAACTGTCACAAATTTAAACACAGGGCCTGGAGGAAATACTGAACTGTCACAAATTTAAACACAAGGCCTGGAGGAAATACTGAACTGTCACAAATTTAAACACAGGGCCTGGAGGAAATACTGAACTGTCACAAATTTAAACACAAGGCCTGGAGGAAATAGTGAACTGTCACAAATTTAAACACAGGGCCTGGAGGAAATACTGAACTGTTACAAATTTAAACACAGGGCCTGGAGGAAATACTGAACTGTCACAAATTTAAACACAAGGCCTGGAGGAAATACTGAACTGTCACAAATTTAAACACAGGGCCTGGAGGAAATACTGAACTGTCACAAATTTAAACACAAGGCCTGGAGGAAATACTGAACTGTCACAAATTTAAACACAAGGCCTGGAGTAAATACTGAACTGTCACAAATTTAAACACAAGGCCTGGAGGAAATAGTGAACTGTCACAAATTTAAACACAAGGCCTGGAGGAAATACTGAACTGTCACAAATTTAAACACAGGGCCTGGAGGAAATACTGAACTGTCACAAATTTAAACACAAGGCCTGGAGGAAATAGTGAACTGTCACAAATTTAAACACAGGGCCTGGAGGAAATACTGAACTGTTACAAATTTAAACACAGGGCCTGGAGGAAATACTGAACTGTCACAAATTTAAACACAGGGCCTGGAGGAAATACTGAACTGTCACAAATTTAAACACAAGGCCTGGAGGAAATAGTGAACTGTCACAAATTTAAACACAGGGCCTGGAGGAAATACTGAACTGTTACAAATTTAAACACAGGGCCTGGAGGAAATACTGAACTGTCACAAATTTAAACACAAGGCCTGGAGGAAATACTGAACTGTCACAAATTTAAACACAAGGCCTGGAGGAAATACTGAACTGTCACAAATTTAAACACAGGGCCTGGAGGAAATACTGAACTGTCACAAATTTAAACACAGGGCCTGGAGGAAATACTGAACTGTCACAAATTTAAACACAGGGCCTGGAGGAAATACTGAACTGTCACAAATTTAAACACAAGGCCTGGAGGAAATAGTGAACTGTCACAAATTTAAACACAGGGCCTGGAGGAAATACTGAACTGTTACAAATTTAAACACAGGGCCTGGAGGAAATACTGAACTGTCACAAATTTAAACACAAGGCCTGGAGGAAATACTGAACTGTCACAAATTTAAACACAGGGTCTGGAGGAAATACTGAACTGTTACAAATTTAAACACAAGGCCTGGAGGAAATACTGAACTGTCACAAATTTAAACACAAGGCCTGGAGGAAATAGTGAACTGTCACAAATTTAAACACAGGGCCTGGACGAAATACTGAACTGTTACAAATTTAAACACAGGGCCTGGAGGAAATACTGAACTGTCACAAATTTAAACACAGGGCCTGGAGGAAATACTGAACTGTTACAAATTTAAACACAAGGCCTGGAGGAAATACTGAACTCTCACAAATTTAAACACAAGGCCTGGAGGAAATACTGAACTGTTACAAATTTAAACACAAGGCCTGGAGGAAATACTGAACTCTCACAAATTTAAACACATGGCCTGGAGGAAATACTGAACTGTCACAAATTTAAACACAAGGCCTGGAGGAAATACTGAACTGTCACAAATTTAAACACAGGGCCTGGAGGAAATACTGAACTGTTACAAATTTAAACACAGGGCCTGGAGGAAATACTGAACTGTCACAAATTTAAACACAGGGCCTGGAGGAAATACTGAACTGTCACAAATTTAAACACAGGGACTGGAGGAAATACTGAACTGCCACAAATTTAAACACAAGGCCTGGAGGAAATACTGAACTGTCACAAATTTAAACACAGGGCCTGGAGGAAATACTGAACTGTTACAAATTTAAACACAAGGCCTGGAGGAAATACTGAACTGTCACTAATTTAAACACAGGGACTGGAGGAAATACTGAACTGTCACAAATTTAAACACAGGGACTGGAGGAAATACTGAACTGCCACAAATTTAAACACAAGGCCTGGAGGAAATACTGAACTGTCACAAATTTAAACACAGGGCCTGGAGGAAATACTGAACTGTTACAAATTTAAACACAGGGACTGGAGGAAATACTGAACTGTCACAAATTTAAACACAAGACCTGGAGGAAATACTGAACTGTTACAAATTTAAACACAAGGCCTGGAGGAAATACTGAACTGTCACAAATTTAAACACAGGGCCTGGAGGAAATACTGAACTGTCACAAATTTAAACACAGGGCCTGGAGGAAATACTGAACTGTTACAAATTTAAACACAAGGCCTGGAGGAAATACTGAACTCTCACAAATTTAAACACAAGGCCTGGAGGAAATACTGAACTGTTACAAATTTAAACACAAGGCCTGGAGGAAATACTGAACTCTCACAAATTTAAACACATGGCCTGGAGGAAATACTGAACTGTCACAAATTTAAACACAAGGCCTGGAGGAAATAGTGAACTGTCACAAATTTAAACACAAGGCCTGGAGGAAATACTGAACTGTTACAAATTTAAACACAAGGCCTGGAGGAAATACTGAACTGTCACAAATTTAAACACAAGGCCTGGAGGAAATACTGAACTGTCACAAATTTAAACACAGGGCCTGGAGGAAATACTGAACTGTCACAAATTTAAACACAAGGCCTGGAGGAAATACTGAACTGTTACAAATTTAAACACAAGGCCTGGAGGAAATACTGAACTGTCACAAATTTAAACACAAGGCCTGGAGGAAATACTGAACTGTCACAAATTTAAACACAGGGCCTGGAGGAAATACTGAACTGTCACAAATTTAAACACAAGGCCTGGAGGAAATACTGAACTGTTACAAATTTAAACACAAGGCCTGGAGGAAATACTGAACTGTCACAACTTTAAACACAGGTCCTGAAGGAAATACTGAACTGTCACAAATTTAAACACAAGGCCTGGAGGAAATACTGAACTGTCACAAATTTAAACACATTTCCCGGCGGAGCAGCAGGAGAAGGTAGCGACTCTTCGGTGGGTAAGTGAAGGCACCAGGAGCTGTGTTTTAAAAGTTGTACTTACTGTTTTCCTTGTGTTCAAGTTACTTTTGGCGCGGGAGGAACCGGAAGCTGGACGGCAGCAAGGACTCCTGGGTAGGTATTTTCTTTAAAGGTGCGGAGCAGAGTTAACCCGAGACACTACACATGTAGTGTTCCCACCCATCCTCCTCCTCTAACCTAATAATAAGACCCTTTTTACCCTCCTCCTCTAACCAAAAAGGACTGAACAGGTAAGCTATTTCACTGTTTTTGTTAATATCTATATTTGTACTTAATTAAGGGGTAATTGAGTAAAAGAAATGGCAGCCAGGGGAGTGCAGTGCTCCTCCTGCAGTATGTTCGAGGTGAGGGGAACCTCCGGTGACCCTGCCGACTTCACCTGCTGGAAGTGCATCCGTCTCCAGCTCCTATCAGACCGTGTTAGGGAATTGGAGCTGGAGCTGGATGAACTGAGGATCATTCGGGAAGCTGAGGGGTTGATAGATAGAAGCTACACGGAGGTCGTTACTCCACAAATCAAAGGCAGCTGGGTAACAGTTAGAGGTGGGAAGAGGTCAGTGCAGGGATCTCCTGTGGTCGTTCCCCTCAACAACAAGTATACAGTTTTAGATACTGTTAGGGGGGACGGCCTATCGGGGGCAGGCTGCAGTGACCGGGCCTCTGGCACGGGGTCCTGCACTGTGGCTCAGAAGGGAAGGAGGGAGAATGGGAGAGCACTAGTCATCGGGGACTCGATGGTGAGGAGTACGGACAGGCAGTTCTGTGGGCGCAGGCGAGACGCACGGATGGTTTGTTGCCTCCCTGGTGCCAGGGTCCGTGATGTTTGTGATCGCGTCTTCAGGATCCTTAAAGGGGAGGGGGAGCAGCCAGAGGTCGTGGTGCACATTGGCACCAACGACGTAGGAAGGAAGGGTGGCACAGATGTTAGAAGTGAGTTTAGGGAGTTAGGCTGGAAGCTGAAAGCTCGGACGGACAGAGTTGTTATCTCTGGTTTGTTGCCGGCGCCACGTGATAGTGAGGCTAGGAATAGGGAGAGAGCACAGCTGAACACGTGGCTGCAGGAATGGTGTAGGAGGGAGGGCTTCCAGTTCTTGGATAATTGGACTGCATTCTGGGGAAGATGGGACCTGTTCAAACAGGACGGGCTGCATCTGAACCAGAGGGGCACCAATATCCTGGGAGGGAGGTTTGCTAGTACTGTTCTGGAGGGTTTAAACTAGTTTGGGAGGGGGATGGGAACCGGACTTGTAATCCAGGGACCAGTGGGTCCACTCAGAAAGACAAAGAGTGTAGTGAGGTATTGGGGAAGGTAGCACTGTCGCAGAGGACAGATGGGCACGGAGAAGGGTTGAAGTGCGTATACTTCAACGCAAGAAGCATCAGGAATAAGGTGAGTGAATTGAAGGCGTGGATGGGCACTTGGGACTACGATGTTGTGGCCATCACTGAAACGTGGATAGGTGAGGGGGAGGAATGGTTCTTGGAGGTACCTGGTTATAGATGTTTTCATAAGATTAGGAATGGTGGTAAAAGAGGTGGGGGGGTGGCATTGTTAGTTAGAAATAGTGTAACAACTGCTGAAAGAATTTTCGAGGAGGATCTGACGACTGAGGCACTGTGGGTTGAGGTCAGGAACAGGAAAGGAGCAGTCACCTTGATGGGAGTTTTCTATAGGCCCCCCAATAGCAGCAGGGAGGTGGAAGAGCAGATTGGGAAACAGATTTTGGAAAGGAGCAGAAGTCACAGGGTAGTAATTATGGGGGATTTCAACTTCCCAAATATTGATTGGCAACTCTTTAGATCGAATAGTTTGGATGGGGTAGTGTTTGTGCAGTATGTCCAGGAAGCTTTTCTGACTCAGTATGTAGACTGCCCGACCAGAGGGGAGGCAATATTGGATTTGGTACTAGGTAATGAACCAGGGCAAGTGATAGAGCTGTTGGTGGGCGAGCACTTTGGAGATAGTGATCACAATTCTGTAGCATTCACTGTGGTAATGGAGAGGGATAGGTATGTGCAACAGGGCAAGGTTTACAATTGGGGGAAGGGTAGATATGATGCTGTCAGGCAGGAACTGAGGAGCATAAGTTGGGAGCATATGCTGGCAGGGAAGGGCACGGTCGAAATGTGGAACTTTTTCAAGGAGCAGATAGTAGGGGCCATTGATAAGCATGTCCCTGTCAGACAGGGAAGGGATGGTCATGTGAGGGAACCGTGGTTGACAAGAGAGGTTGAGAGTCTTGTTAGGAAGAAGAAGGATGCGTATATAAGGTTGAGGAAAAAGGGCACAGGCATAGCTCTGGAGGGATACAAGATGGCCAGGAAGGATCTGAAGAAAGGGATTAGGAGAGCTAAGAGAGGGCATGAAAAATGCTTGGCGGGTAGGATAAAAGAAAACCCCAAGGCCTTTTACGCGTATGTCAGAAATATGAGGATGACTAGGGGGACCGTAGGTCCGGTCAAGGACAATAGCGGGAGACTGTGTGTTGAGCCGGAAGAGATAAGTGAGGTTTTGAATGAGTACTTCTCTTCGGTATTTACGAATGAGAAGGGGTGTATTACTGAAGAGGACGGTGTGAAACAGACTGGTAAGCTCGAGGAAGTGCTCGTTAGGAGGGAAGATGTGTTGGGGTTTTTGAATAACTTGAAGATAGACAAGTCTCCCGGGCCTGACGGGGTATATCCAAGGATGTTATGGGAAGCAAGGGATGAAATTGCAGAGCCGCTGGCAATGATCTTTTCATCTTCTCTGTTGACGGGGTGGTACCAGGTGATTGGAGGGTGGCAAATGTTGTGCCCCTGTTCAAGAAAGGGAATAGGAACAACCCTGGGAATTACAGGCCAGTTAGTCTTACTTCGGTGGTAGGCAAGTTGATGGAAAAGGTGCTGAGGGATAGGATTTCTGAGCATCTGGAAAGACACTGCTTGATTCGGGACAGTCAGCACGGTTTTGTGAGAGGTAGGTCTTGCCTCACAAGCCTGATTGAATTCTTTGAGCAGGTGACCAAGCAAGTGGATGAGGGTAAACCAGTGGATGTGGTGTACATGGATTTTAGTAAGGCATTTGATAAGGTCCCCCATGGTAGACTTATGGATAAAGTCAGGAGGCATGGGATAGTGGGGAATGTGGCCAGTTGGATTAAGAATTGGCTAACTGATAGAAGGCAGAGAGTGGTCTTAGATGGTAAATACTCAGCCTGGAGCCCAGTTACCAGTGGCGTGCCGCAGGGATCAGTTCTGGGTCCTCTCCTGTTTGTGATTTTTATTAACGACTTGGATGAGGAAGTCGAAGGGTGGGTCAGTAAATTTGCAGATGATACAAAGGTTGGTGGAGTTGTGGATACCGAGGAGGGCTATTGTCGTCTGCAAAGGGACTTGGATAGGTTGCAGTGCTGGGCTGAAAAGTGGCAGATGGAGTTTAACCCTGAAAAGTGTGAGGTCGTCCATTTTGGAAGGACAAACACGAATGCAAAATACTGGGTTAACGGTAGGGTTCTTGGGCATGTGGAGGAGCAGAGAGACCTTGGGGTCTATGTGCATAGATCGTTGAAAGTTGCAACTCAAGTGGATAGGGCTGTGAAGAAGGCATATGGGGTGTTAGCGTTCATTAGCAGAGGGATTGAATTTAAGAGCTGTGAGGTGATGATGCAGCTGTACAGGACCTTGGTAAGGCCTCATTTGGAGTACTGTGTGCAGTTCTGGTCGCCTCATTTTAGGAAGGATGTGGAAGCCTTGGAGAGGGTGCAGAGGAGATTTACCAGGATGTTGCCTGGAATGGAGAATAAGTCTTACGAGGAAAGGCTGAACATTCTAGGCCTCTTCTCATTAGAACGGAGAAGGATGAGGGGTGACATGATAGAGGTTTATAAGATGATCAGGGGAATAGATAGGGTAGACAGTCAGAAACTTTTTCCCCGGGTGGAGCAAAGCGTTACAAGGGGTCATAAATTTAAGGTGAAGGGTGGGAGATATAAGGGGGATGTCAGGGGAAGGTTCTTTACCCAGAGAGTGGTCGAGGCATGGAATGCCTTGCCTGGGGATGTTGTTGAGTCAGAAACTTTAGGGACTTTCAAACGGCTTTTAGATAGGTATATGGATAAAGGAGAATGATGGGGTATAGATTAAATTGTCCTTGACAGAGGACAAAGGATCGGCACAACATCGTGGGCCGAAGGGCCTGTTCTGTGCTGTATTTTCTATGTTCTATGTTCTATGTTAGCAGTATGATTGAGTAGAGTGAGTTCCCCTGATGGTTTAACATAGACGGGACATGTTACCAGGTGAACAGTATAAGTGAGGAGAGTGTGTTCCCCTGATTGTTGAATATACACGGGACATGTTACTAGGTGAACAGTATAAGTGAGGAGTGTGTGCTCCCCTGATTGTTTAATACTGTTGGGACATGTCACAAGGTGAACAGTATACGTGAGGAGAGTGTGTTCCCCTGATTTTTTAATACACACGGGACATGTAACCAGGTGAATAGTATAAGTGAGGAGAGTGTGCTCCCCTGATTGTTTAATACTGTTGGGACATGTCACAAGGTGAACAGTATAAGTGAGGAGAGTGTGTTCCCCTGATTTTTTAATACACACGGGACATGTAACCAGGTGAACAGTATAAGTGAGGAGAGTGTGTTCCCCTGATTGTTTAATACACACGGGACATGTCACCAGGTGAACAGTATAAGTGAGGAGAGTGTGTTCCCCTGATGGTTTAATATACACGGGACATGTTACCAGGTGAACAGTATAAGTGAGGAGGTTGTGTTCCACTGATTGTTTAATACACACGGGACATGTCACCAGGTGAACAGTATAAGTGAGGAGAATGTGTTCCCCTGATTGTTTAATACACACGGGACATGTCACCAGGTGGACAGTATAAGTGAGGAGAGTGTGTTCCCCTGATTGTTTAATACACACGGGACATGTTACCAGGTGAACAGTATACGTGAGGAGGTTGTGTTCCACTGATTGTTTAATACACACGGGACATGTCACCAGGTGAACAGTATAAGTGAGGAGAGTGTGTTCCACTGATTGTTTAATACTAACGGGACATGTAACCAGGTGAATAGTATAAGTGAGGAGAATCTGTTCCCCTGATTGTTTAATACACACGGGACATGTTACCAGGTGAACAGTATAAGTGAGGAGAATGTGTTCCCCTGATTGTTTAATATACACGGGACATGTTCCCATGTGAACAGTATAAGTGAGGAGAGTGTGTTCCCCTGATTGTTTAATACACACGGGACATGTTACAAGGTGAACAGTATAAGTGAGGAGGTTGTGTTCCCCTGATGGTTTAATATACACGGGACATGTTACCAGGAGAACAGTTTAAGTGAGGAGGTTTTGTTCCCCTGATGGTTTAATATACACGGGACATGTTACCAGGTGAACAGTATAAGTGAGGAGACTGTGTTCCCCTGATGGTTTAATATACACGGGACATGACACCAGGTGAGCAGTATGATTGAGTAGAGTGAGTTCCCCTGATGGTTTAACATAGACGGGACATGTTACCATGTGAACAGTATAAGTGAGGAGAGTGTGTTCCCCTGATTGTTTAATATACACGGGACATGTTACCATGTGAACAGTATAAGTGAGGAGAGTGTGTTCCCCTGATTGTTTAATACACACGGGACATGTTACAAGGTGAACAGCATAAGTGAGGAGGTTGTGTTCCCCTGATGGTTTAATATACACGGGACATGTTACCAGGTGAACAGTTTAAGTGAGGAGGTTGTGTTCCCCTGATGGTTTAATATACACGGGACATGTTACCAGGTGAACAGTATAAGTGAGAAGAGTGTGTTCCCCTGATTGTTTAATACACACGGGACATGTTACAAGGTGAACAGCATAAGTGAGGAGAGTGTGTTCCCCTGATTGTTTAATACACACGGGACATGTTACCAGGTGAACAGTATAAGTGAGGAGAGTGTGTTCCCCTGATTGTTTAATACACACGGGACATGTTACAAGGTGAACAGTATATGTGAGGAGAGTGTGTTCCCCTGATGGTTTAATATACACGGGACATGACACCAGGTGAGCAGTATGATTGAGTAGAGTGAGTTCCCCTGATGGTTTAACATAGACGGGACATGTTACCAGGTGAACAGTATAAGTGAGGAGAGTGTGTTCCCCGGATGGTTTAATATACACGGGATATGTTACTAGGTGAACAGTATAAGTGAGGAGTGTGTGCTCCCCTGATTGTTTAATACTGTTGGGACATGTCACGAGGTGAACCATATAAGTGAGGAGAGTGTGTTCCCCTGATGGTTTAATATACACGGGACATGTTACCAGGTGAACAGTATAAGTGAGGAGGTTGTGTTCCACTGATTGTTTAATACACACGGGACATGTCACCAGGTGAACAGTATAAGTGAGGAGAGTGTGTTCCCCTGACGGTTTAATATAGACGGGACAAGTTACCAGGTGAACAGAATAAGTGAGGAGAGTGTGTTCCCCTGATGGTTTAATATAGACGGGACATGTTACCAGGTGAACAGTATAAGTGAGGAGTGTGTGCTCCCCTGATTGTTTAATACTGTTGGGACATGTCACAAGGTGAACAGAATAAGTGAGGAGAGTGTGTTCCCCTGATTGTTCAATACACACGGGACATGACACCAGGTGAACAGTATAAGTGAGGAGAGTGTGTTCCCCTGATTGTTTAATATACACGGGACATGTAACCAGGTGAATAGTATAAGTGAGGAGAGTGTGTTCCCCTGATTGTCTAATACACACGGGACATGTCACCAGGTGAACAGTATAAGTGAGGAGAGTGTGTTCCCCTGATTGTTTAATATAAACGGGACATGTTACCAGGTGAACAGTAAAGTGAGGAGAGTGTGTTCCCCTGATGGTTTAATATAAACGGGACATGTCACCAGGGGAACAGTATAAGTGAGGAGAGTGTGTTCCCCAGATTGTTTAATATAAACGGTACATGTTACCAGGTGAACAGTAAAGTGAGGAGAGTGTGTTCCCCTGATGGTTTAATATAAACGGGACATGTTACCAGGTGAACAGTAAAGTGAGGAGAGTGTTTTCCCCTAAATGGTTTAATATGCACGGGACATGTTACCAGGTGAACAGTATAAGTGAGGAGTGTCTGTTCCCCTGATTGTTTAATACTGACAGGACATGTCACAGGGGAACAGTATAAGTGAGGAGAGTGTGTTCCCCTGATGGTTTAATATACACGGGACATGTAACCAGGTGAATAGTATAAGTGAGGTGAGTGTGTTCCCCTGATTGTCTAATACACACGGGACATGTTACCAGGTGAACAGTAAAGTGAGGAGAGTGTTTTCCCCTAAATGGTTTAATATACATGGGACATGTTACCAGGTGAACAGTATAAGTGAGGAGAGTGTGTTCCCCTGATGGTTTAATATACACGGGACATGTTCCAAGGCAAACAGTATAAGTGTGGAGAGTGTGTTCCCCTGATTGTTCAATACACACGGGACATGTTACAAGGTGAACAGTATAAGTGAGGAGAGTGTGTTCCCGTGATGTTTTAATCTCCACGGGACATGTTATCAAGTGAACAGTATAAGTGAGGAGAGTGTGTTCCCCTGATTGTTTAATACACACGGGACATGTTACCAGGTGAACAGTTTAAGTGAGGAGGTTGTGTTCCCCTGATGGTTTAATATACACGGGACATGTTACCAGGTGAACAGTTTAAGTGAGGAGGTTGTGTTCCCCTGATGGTTTAATATACACGGGACATGTTACCAGGTGAACAGTATACGTGAGGAGAGTGTGTTCCCCTGATGATTTAATATACACGGGACATGTTACTAGGTGAACAGTATAAGTGAGGAGTGTGTGCTCCCCTGATTGTTTAATACTGTTGGGACATGTCACAAGGTGAACAGTATAAGTGAGGAGAGTGTGTTCCCCTGATTGTTCAATACACACGGGACATGACACCAGGTGAACAGTATAAGTGAGGAGAGTGTGTTCCACTGATTTTTTAATACACACGGGACATGTAACCAGGTGAATAGCATAAGTGAGGAGAGTGTGTTCCCCTGATTGTCTAATACACACGGGACATGTCACCAGGTGAACAGTATAAGTGAGGAGAGTGTGTTCCCCTGATTGTTTAATACACACGGGACATGTCACCAGGTGAACAGTATACGTGAGGAGAGTGTGTTCCCCTGATTGTTTAATACACACGGGACATGTCACCAGGTGAACAGTATAAGTGAGGAGAGTGTGTTCCCCTGATTGTTTAAAATAAACGGGACATGTTACCAGGTGAACAGTAAAGTGAGGAGAGTGTGTTCCCCTGATGGTTTAATATAAACGGGATATGTTACCAGGTGAACAGTAAAGTGAGGAGAGTGTTTTCCCCTAAATGGTTTAATATACACGGGACATGTTACCAGGTGAACAGTATAAGTGAGGAGAGTGTGTTCCCCTGATGGTTTAATATACACGGGACATGTTCCAAGGCAAACAGTATAAGTGAGGAGAGTGTGTTCCCCTGATTGTTCAATACACACGGGACATGTTACAAGGTGAACAGTATAAGTGAGGAGAGTGTGTTCCCGTGATGTTTTAATCTCCACGGGACATGTTATCAAGTGAAAAGTTTAAGTGAGGAGAGTGTGTTCCCCTGATTGTTTAATACACACGGGACATGTTACCAGGTGAACAGTTTAAGTGAGGAGGTTGTGTTCCCCTGATGGTTTAATATACACGGGACATGTTACCAGGTGAACAATTTAAGTGAGGAGGTTGTGTTCCCCTGGTGGTTTAATATACACGGGACATGTCACCAGGTTAGCAGTATGATTGAGTAGAGTGAGTTCCCCTGATGGTTTAACATAGACGGGACATGTTACCAGGTGAACAGTATAAGTGAGGAGAGTGTGTTCCCCTGATTGTTTAATATACACGGGACATGTTACTAGGTGAACAGTATAAGTGAGGAGTGTGTGCTCCCCTGATTGTTTAATACTGTTGGGACATGTCACAAGGTGAACAGTATAAGTGAGGAGAGTGTGTTCCCCTGATTTTTCAATACACACGGGACATGTAACCAGGTGAATAGTATAAGTGAGGAGAGTGTGTTCCCCTGATTGTTTAATACACACGGGACATGTTACCAGGTGAACAGTATAAGTGAGGAGAGTGTGTTCCCCTGATTGTTTAATACACACGGGACATGTTACCAGGTGAACAGTATAAGTGAGGAGAGTGTGTTCCCCTGATGGTTTAATATACACGGGAGATGTTACCAGGTGAACAGTATAAGTGAGGAGGTTGTGTTCCACTGATGGTTTAATACACACGGGACATGTTACCAGGTGAACAGTATACGTGAGGAGGTTGTGTTCCACTGATTGTTTAATACACACGGGACATGTCACCAGGTGAACAGTATAAGTGAGGAGAGTGTGTTCCACTGATTGTTTAATACTAACGGGACATGTAACCAGGTGAATAGTATAAGTGAGGAGAGTCTGTTCCCCTGATTTTTTAATACGCATGGGACATGTTACCAGGTGAACTGTATAAGTGAGGAGAATGTGTTCCCCTGATTGTTTAATATACACGGGACATGTTACCATGTGAACAGTATAAGTGAGGAGAGTGTGTTCCCCTGATTGTTTAATACACACGGGACATGTTACAAGGTGAACAGTATAAGTGAGGAGGTTGTGTTCCCCTGATGGTTTAATATACACGGGACATGTTACCAGGTGAACAGTTTAAGTGAGGAGGTTTTGTTCCCCTGATGGTTTAATATACACGGGACATGTTACCAGGTGAACAGTATAAGTGAGGAGACTGTGTTCCCCTGATGGTTTAATATACACGGGACATGACACCAGGTGAGCAGTATGATTGAGTAGAGTGAGTTCCCCTGATGGTTTAACATAGACGGGACATGTTACCATGTGAACAGTATAAGTGAGGAGAGTGTGTTCCCCTGATTGTTTAATATACACGGGACATGTTACCATGTGAACAGTATAAGTGAGGAGAGTGTGTTCCCCTGATTGTTTAATACACACGGGACATGTTACAAGGTGAACAGCATAAGTGAGGAGGTTGTGTTCCCCTGATGGTTTAATATACACGGGACATGTTACCAGGTGAACAGTTTAAGTGAGGAGGTTGTGTTCCCCTAATGGTTTAATATACACGGGACATGTTACCAGGTGAACAGTATAAGTGAGGAGAGTGTGTTCCCCTGATTGTTTAATACACACGGGACATGTTACAAGGTGAACAGTATAAGTGAGGAGAGTGTGTTCCCCTGATTGTTTTATACACACGGGACATGTTACCAGGTGAACAGTATAAGTGAGGAGAGTGTGTTCCCCTGATTGTTTAATACACACGGGACATGTTACAAGGTGAACAGTATATGTGAGGAGAGTGTGTTCCCCTGATGGTTTAATATACACGGGACATGACACCAGGTGAGCAGTATGATTGAGTAGAGTGAGTTCCCCTGATGGTTTAACATAGACGGGACATGTTACCAGGTGAACAGTATAAGTGAGGAGAGTGTGTTCCCCTGATGGTTTAATATACACGGGATATGTTACTAGGTGAACAGTATAAGTGAGGAGTGTGTGCTCCCCTGATTGTTTAATACTGTTGGGACATGTCACGAGGTGAACCATATAAGTGAGGAGAGTGTGTTCCCCTGATGGTTTAATATACACGGGACATGTTACCAGGTGAACAGTATAAGTGAGGAGGTTGTGTTCCACTGATTGTTTAATACACACGGGACATGTCACCAGGTGAACAGTATAAGTGAGGAGAGTGTGTTCCCCTGATTGTTTAATACTAACGGGACATGTTAGCAGGTGAACAGAATAAGAGAGGAGAGTGTGTTCCCCTGATTTTTTAATACGCACGGGACATGTTACCAGGTGAACAGTATAAGTGAGGAGAATGTGTTCCACTGATTGTTCAATACACACGGGACATGTTACAAGGTGAACAGTATAAGTGAGGAGAGTGTGTTCCCCTGATGGTTTAATATACACGGGACATGACACCAGGTGAGCAGTATGATTGAGTAGAGTGAGTTCCCCTGATGGTTTAACATAGACGGGACATGTTACCAGGTGAACAGTATAAGTGAGGAGAGTGTGTTCCCCTGATGGTTTAATATACACGGGATATGTTACTAGGTGAACAGTATAAGTGAGGAGTGTGTGCTCCCCTGATTGTTTAATACTGTTGGGACATGTCACGAGGTGAACCATATAAGTGAGGAGAGTGTGTTCCCCTGATGGTTTAATGTACACGGGACATGTTACCAGGTGAACAGTATAAGTGAGGAGGTTGTGTTCCACTGATTGTTTAATACACACGGGACATGTCACCAGGTGAACAGTATAAGTGAGGAGAGTGTGTTCCCCTGATTGTTTAAAATAAACGGGACATGTTACCAGGTGAACAGTAAAGTGAGGAGAGTGTGTTCCCCTGATGGTTTAATATAAACGGGATATGTTACCAGGTGAACAGTAAAGTGAGGAGAGTGTTTTCCCCTAAATGGTTTAATATACACGGGACATGTTACCAGGTGAACAGTATAAGTGAGGAGAGTGTGTTCCCCTGATTGTTCAATACACACGGGACATGTTACAAGGTGAACAGTATAAGTGAGGAGAGTGTGTTCCCGTGATGTTTTAATCTCCACGGGACATGTTATCAAGTGAACAGTTTAAGTGAGGAGAGTGTGTTCCCCTGATTGTTTAATACACACGGGACATGTTACCAGGTGAACAGTTTAAGTGAGGAGGTTGTGTTCCCCTGATGGTTTAATATACACGGGACATGTTACCAGGTGAACAGTTTAAGTGAGGAGGTTGTGTTCCCCTGGTGGTTTAATATACACGGGACATGTCACCAGGTTAGCAGTATGATTGAGTAGAGTGAGTTCCCCTGATGGTTTAACATAGACGGGACATGTTACCAGGTGAACAGTATAAGTGAGGAGAGTGTGTTCCCCTGATTGTTTAATATACACGGGACATGTTACTAGGTGAACAGTATAAGTGAGGAGTGTGTGCTCCCCTGATTGTTTAATACTGTTGGGACATGTCACAAGGTGAACAGTATAAGTGAGGAGAGTGTGTTCCCCTGATTTTTCAATACACACGGGACATGTAACCAGGTGAATAGTATAAGTGAGGAGAGTGTGTTCCCCTGATTGTTTAATACACACGGGACATGTTACCAGGTGAACAGTATAAGTGAGGAGAGTGTGTTCCCCTGATTGTTTAATACACACGGGACATGTTACCAGGTGAACAGTATAAGTGAGGAGAGTGTGTTCCCCTGATGGTTTAATATACACGGGAGATGTTACCAGGTGAACAGTATAAGTGAGGAGGTTGTGTTCCACTGATGGTTTAATACACACGGGACATGTTACCAGGTGAACAGTATACGTGAGGAGGTTGTGTTCCACTGATTGTTTAATACACACGGGACATGTCACCAGGTGAACAGTATAAGTGAGGAGAGTGTGTTCCACTGATTGTTTAATACTAACGGGACATGTAACCAGGTGAATAGTATAAGTGAGGAGAGTCTGTTCCCCTGATTTTTTAATACGCATGGGACATGTTACCAGGTGAACTGTATAAGTGAGGAGAATGTGTTCCCCTGATTGTTTAATATACACGGGACATGTTACCATGTGAACAGTATAAGTGAGGAGAGTGTGTTCCCCTGATTGTTTAATACACACGGGACATGTTACAAGGTGAACAGTATAAGTGAGGAGGTTGTGTTCCCCTGATGGTTTAATATACACGGGACATGTTACCAGGTGAACAGTTTAAGTGAGGAGGTTTTGTTCCCCTGATGGTTTAATATACACGGGACATGTTACCAGGTGAACAGTATAAGTGAGGAGACTGTGTTCCCCTGATGGTTTAATATACACGGGACATGACACCAGGTGAGCAGTATGATTGAGTAGAGTGAGTTCCCCTGATGGTTTAACATAGACGGGACATGTTACCATGTGAACAGTATAAGTGAGGAGAGTGTGTTCCCCTGATTGTTTAATATACACGGGACATGTTACCATGTGAACAGTATAAGTGAGGAGAGTGTGTTCCCCTGATTGTTTAATACACACGGGACATGTTACAAGGTGAACAGCATAAGTGAGGAGGTTGTGTTCCCCTGATGGTTTAATATACACGGGACATGTTACCAGGTGAACAGTTTAAGTGAGGAGGTTGTGTTCCCCTAATGGTTTAATATACACGGGACATGTTACCAGGTGAACAGTATAAGTGAGGAGAGTGTGTTCCCCTGATTGTTTAATACACACGGGACATGTTACAAGGTGAACAGTATAAGTGAGGAGAGTGTGTTCCCCTGATTGTTTTATACACACGGGACATGTTACCAGGTGAACAGTATAAGTGAGGAGAGTGTGTTCCCCTGATTGTTTAATACACACGGGACATGTTACAAGGTGAACAGTATATGTGAGGAGAGTGTGTTCCCCTGATGGTTTAATATACACGGGACATGACACCAGGTGAGCAGTATGATTGAGTAGAGTGAGTTCCCCTGATGGTTTAACATAGACGGGACATGTTACCAGGTGAACAGTATAAGTGAGGAGAGTGTGTTCCCCTGATGGTTTAATATACACGGGATATGTTACTAGGTGAACAGTATAAGTGAGGAGTGTGTGCTCCCCTGATTGTTTAATACTGTTGGGACATGTCACGAGGTGAACCATATAAGTGAGGAGAGTGTGTTCCCCTGATGGTTTAATATACACGGGACATGTTACCAGGTGAACAGTATAAGTGAGGAGGTTGTGTTCCACTGATTGTTTAATACACACGGGACATGTCACCAGGTGAACAGTATAAGTGAGGAGAGTGTGTTCCCCTGATTGTTTAATACTAACGGGACATGTTAGCAGGTGAACAGAATAAGAGAGGAGAGTGTGTTCCCCTGATTTTTTAATACGCACGGGACATGTTACCAGGTGAACAGTATAAGTGAGGAGAATGTGTTCCACTGATTGTTCAATACACACGGGACATGTTACAAGGTGAACAGTATAAGTGAGGAGAGTGTGTTCCCCTGATTGTTTTATACACACGGGACATGTTACCAGGTGAACAGTATAAGTGAGGAGAGTGTGTTCCCCTGATTGTTTAATACACACGGGACATGTTACAAGGTGAACAGTATATGTGAGGAGAGTGTGTTCCCCTGATGGTTTAATATACACGGGACATGACACCAGGTGAGCAGTATGATTGAGTAGAGTGAGTTCCCCTGATGGTTTAACATAGACGGGACATGTTACCAGGTGAACAGTATAAGTGAGGAGAGTGTGTTCCCCTGATGGTTTAATATACACGGGATATGTTACTAGGTGAACAGTATAAGTGAGGAGTGTGTGCTCCCCTGATTGTTTAATACTGTTGGGACATGTCACGAGGTGAACCATATAAGTGAGGAGAGTGTGTTCCCCTGATGGTTTAATGTACACGGGACATGTTACCAGGTGAACAGTATAAGTGAGGAGGTTGTGTTCCACTGATTGTTTAATACACACGGGACATGTCACCAGGTGAACAGTATAAGTGAGGAGAGTGTGTTCCCCTGATTGTTTAATACTAACGGGACATGTTAGCAGGTGAACAGAATAAGAGAGGAGAGTGTGTTCCCCTGATTTTTTAATACGCACGGGACATGTTACCAGGTGAACAGTATAAGTGAGGAGAATGTGTTCCACTGATTGTTTAATACACACGGGATATGTAACCAGGTGAATAGTATAAGTGAGGAGAGTGTGTTCCCCTGATTGTTTAATACACACGGGACATGTTACCAGGTGAACAGTATAAGAGAGGAGAGTGTGTTCCCCTGATTTTTTAATATGCACGGGACATGTTACCAGGTGAACAGTATAAGTGAGGAGAATGTGTTCCACTGATTGTTTAATACACACGGGACATGTAACCAGGTGAATAGTATAAGAGAGGAGAGTGTGTTCCCCTGATTGTTTAATACACACGGGACATGTAACCAGGTGAATAGTATAAGTGAGGAGAGTGTGTTCCCCTGATTGTTTAATACACACGGGACATGTTACCAGGTGAACAGTATAAGTGAGGAGAGTGTGTTCCCCTGATGGTTTAATACACACGGGACATGTCACCAGGTGAACAGTATAAGTGAGGAGAGTCTGTTCCCCTGATTGTTTAATACACACGGGACATGTTACCAGGTGAACAGGATAAGAGAGGAGAGTGTGTTCCCCTGATTTTTTAATACGCACGGGACATGTTACCAGGTGAACAGTATAAGTTATGAGAATGTGTTCCCCTGATTGTTTAATACACACGGGACATGTTACCAGGTGAACAGTATAAGTGAGGAGATTGTGTTCCCCTGATGGTTTCATACTAACGGGACATGTAACCAGGTGAATAGTATAATTGAGGAGAGTGTGTTCCCCTGATTGTTTAATACACACGGGACATGTTACCAGGTGAACAGTATAAGTGAGGAGAGTGTGTTCCCCTGATGGTTTAATATACACGGGACATGTTACCAGGTGAACAGTATAAGTGAGGAGGTTGTGTTCCACTGATTGTTTAATATACACGGGACATGTTACCAGGTGAATAGTATAAGTGAGGAGAGTCTGTTCCCCTGATTGTTTAATACACACGGGACATGTTACCAGGTGAACAGTATAAGAGAGGAGAGTGTGTTCCCCTGATTTTTTAATACGCACGGGACATGTTACCAGGTGAACAGTATAAGTGAGGAGAATGTGTTCCCCTGATTGTTTAATATACACGGGACATGTTAACATGTGAACAGTATAAGTGAGGAGAGTGTGTTCCCCTGATTGTTTAATACACACGGGACATGTTACAAGGTGAACAGTATAAGTGAGGAGGTTGTGTTCCCCTGATGGTTTAATATACACGGGACATGTTACCAGGTGAACAGTTTAAGTGAGGAGGTTGTGTTCCCCTGATGGTTTAATATACACGGGACATGTTACCAGGTGAACAGTATAAGTGAGGAGAATGTGTTCCCCTGATTGTTTAATACACACGGGACATGTTACAAGGTGAACAGTATAAGTGAGGAGAGTGTGTTCCCCTGATGGTTTAATATACACGGGACATGACACCAGGTGAACAGTATGATTGAGTAGAGTGAGTTCCCCTGATGGTTTAACATAGACGGGACATGTTACCAGGTGAACAGTGTAAGTGAGGAGAGTGTTTTCCCCTGATGGTTTAATATACACGGGACATGTTACTAGGTGAACAGTATAAGTGAGGAGTGTGTGTTCCCCTGATTGTTCAATACACACGGGACATGTCACCAGGTGAACAGTATAAGTGAGGAGAGTGTGTTCCCCTGATGGTTTAATAGTCACGGGACATGTTACCAGGTGAACAGTATAAGTGAGGAGAGTGTGTTCCCCTGATTGTTTAATACACACGGGACATGTTACCAGGTGAACAGTATAAGTGAGGAGAGTATGTTCCACTGATTGTTTAATACTAACGGGACATGTTACCAGGTGAATAGTATAAGTGAGGAGAGTGTGTTCCCCTGATTGTTTAATACACACAGGACATGTTACCAGGTGAACAGTATAAGTGAGGAGAGTGTGTTCCCCTGATTGTTCAATACACACGGGACATGTCACCAGGTGAACAGTATAAGTGAGGAGAGTGTGTTCCCCTGATTGTTTAATACACACGGGACATGTTACCAGGTGAACAGTATAGGTGAGGAGAGTGAGTTCCACTGATTGTTTAATACTAACGGGACATGTTACCAGGTGAATAGTATAAGTGAGGAGAGTGTGTTCCCCTGATTGTTTAATACACACAGGACATGTTACCAGGTGAACAGTATAAGTGAGCAGAGTGTGTTCCCCTGATTGTTTAATACACACGGGACATGTCACCAGGTGAACAGTATAAGTGAGGAGAGTGTGTTCCCCTGATGGTTTAATACTAACGGGACATGTCACCAGGTGAACAGTATAAGTGAGGAGAGTGTGTTCCACTGATTGTTTAATACTAACGGGACATGTTACCAGGTGAACAGTATAAGTGAGTAGAGTGTGTTCCCCTGATGGTTTAATACACACGGGACATGTTACCAGGTGAACAGTATAAGTGAGTAGAGTGTGTTCCCCTGATTGTT
This sequence comes from Heterodontus francisci, assembly GCF_036365525.1. Classification (NCBI taxonomy): domain Eukaryota; kingdom Metazoa; phylum Chordata; class Chondrichthyes; order Heterodontiformes; family Heterodontidae; genus Heterodontus; species Heterodontus francisci. The sequence continues at coordinate 3,247,773 of NW_027141724.1, forward strand.
TAATACACACGGGACATGTTACCAGGTGAGCAGTATAAATGAGGAGAGTGTGTTCCACTGATTGTTTAATACACACGGGACATGTTACAAGGTGAACAGTATAAGTGAGCAGAGTGTGTTCCCCTGATTGTTTAATGCACACGGGACATGTTACCAGGTGAACAGTATAAGTGAGGAGAGTGTGTTCCACTGATTGTTTAATACACACGGGACATGTTACCAGGTGAACATTATAAGTGAGTAGAGTGTGTTCCCCTGATTGTTTAATACTAACGGGACATGTTACCAGGTGAACAGTATAAGTGAGGAGAGTGTGTTCCACTGATTGTTTAATACACACGGGACATGTTACCAGGTGAACAGTATAAGTGAGTAGAGTGTGTTCCCCTGATTGTTTAATACACACGGGACATGTTACCAGGTGAGCAGTATAAGTGAGGAGAGTGTGTTCCACTGATTGTTTAATACACACCGGACATGTTACCAGGTGAACAGTATAAGTGAGTAGAGTGTGTTCCCCTGATTGTTTAATACACACGGGACATGTTACCAGGTGAACAGTATAAGTGAGCAGAGTGTGTTCCCCTGATTGTTTAATACACACGGGACATGTTACCAGGTGAACAGTATAAGTGAGTAGAGTGTGTTCCCCTGATTGTTTAATACACACTGGACATGTTACCAGGTGAACAGTATAAGTGAGGAGAATGTGTTCCCCTGATTTTTTAATACGCACGGGACATGTTACCAGGTGAACAGTATAAGTGAGGACAATGTGTTTCCCTGATTGTTTAATATACACGGGACATGTTACCATGTGAACAGTATAAGTGAGGAGAGTGTGTTCCCCTGATTGTTTAATACACACGGGACATGTTACCAGGTGAACAGTATAAGTGAGCAGAGTGTGTTCCCCTGATTGTTTAATACACAGGGGACATGTTACCAGGTGAACAGTATAAGTGAGTAGAGTGTGTTCCCCTGATTGTTTAATACACACGGGACATGTTACCAGGTGAACAGTATAAGTGAGGAGAATGTGTTCCCCTGATTTTTTAATACGCACGGGACATGTTACCAGGTGAACAGTATAAGTGAGGAGAATGTGTTTCCCTGATTGTTTAATATACACGGGACATGTTACCATGTGAACAGTATAAGTGAGGAGAGTGTGTTCCCCAGATGGTTTAATATACACGGGATATGTCACCAGGTGAACAGCATAAGTGAGGAGAGAGTGTTCCCCTGATGGTTTAATATACACGGGACATATTGCCAGGTGAACAGTATAAGTGAGGAGAGTGTGTTCCCCTGATGGTTTAATACATACGGGACATGTTACCAGGTGAACAATATAAGTGAGGAGAGTGTGTTCCCCTGATGGTTTAATATACTCGGGACATGTTACCAGGTGAACAGTATAAGTGAGGAGATTGTGTTCCCCTGATGGTTTAATATACACGGTACATGTTTCCAGGTGAACAGTATAAGTGAGGAGAGTGTGTTCCCCTGATGGTTTAATACATACGGGACATGTTACCAGGTGAACAATATAAGTGAGGAGAGTGTGTTCCCCTGATGGTTTAATATACTCGGGACATGTTACCAGGTGAACAGTATAAGTGAGGAGATTGTGTTCCCCTGATGGTTTAATACATACGGGACATGTTACCAGGTGAACAATATAAGTGAGGAGAGTGTGTTCCCCTGATGGTTTAATATACACGGGACATATTGCCAGGTGAACAGTATAAGTGAGGAGAGTGTGTTCCCCTGATGGTTTAATACATACGGGACATGTTACCAGGTGAACAATATAAGTGAGGAGAGTGTGTTCCCCTGATGGTTTAATATACTCGGGACATGTTACCAGGTGAACAGTATAAGTGAGGAGATTGTGTTCCCCTGATGGTTTAATATACACGGTACATGTTTCCAGGTGAACAGTATAAGTGAGGAGAGTGTGTTCCCCTGATGGTTTAATACATACGGGACATGTTACCAGGTGAACAATATAAGTGAGGAGAGTGTGTTCCCCTGATGGTTTAATATACTCGGGACATGTTACCAGGTGAACAGTATAAGTGAGGAGATTGTGTTCCCCTGATGGTTTAATACATACGGGACATGTTACCAGGTGAACAATATAAGTGAGGAGAGTGTGTTCCCCTGATGGTTTAATATACTCGGGACATGTTACAAGGTGAACAGTATAAGTGAGCAGAGTGTGTTCCCCTGATTGTTTAATGCACACGGGACATGTTACCAGGTGAACAGTATAAGTGAGGAGAGTGTGTTCCACTGATTGTTTAATACACACGGGACATGTTACCAGGTGAACATTATAAGTGAGTAGAGTGTGTTCCCCTGATTGTTTAATACACACGGGACATGTTACCAGGTGAACAGTATAAGTGAGGAGAGTGTGTTCCACTGATTGTTTAATACACACGGGACATGTTACCAGGTGAACAGTATAAGTGAGTAGAGTGTGTTCCCCTGATTGTTTAATACACACGGGACATGTTACCAGGTGAGCAGTATAAGTGAGGAGAGTGTGTTCCACTGATTGTTTAATACACACCGGACATGTTACCAGGTGAACAGTATAAGTGAGTAGAGTGTGTTCCCCTGATTGTTTAATACACACGGGACATGTTACCAGGTGAACAGTATAAGTGAGCAGAGTGTGTTCCCCTGATTGTTTAATACACATGGGACATGTTACCAGGTGAACAGTATAAGTGAGTAGAGTGTGTTCCCCTGATTGTTTAATACACACGGGACATGTTACCAGGTGAACAGTATAAGTGAGGAGAATGTGTTCCCCTGATTTTTTAATACGCACGGGACATGTTACCAGGTGAACAGTATAAGTGAGGACAATGTGTTTCCCTGATTGTTTAATATACACGGGACATGTTACCATGTGAACAGTATAAGTGAGGAGAGTGTGTTCCCCTGATTGTTTAATACACACGGGACATGTTACCAGGTGAACAGTATAAGTGAGCAGAGTGTGTTCCCCTGATTGTTTAATACACACGGGACATGTTACCAGGTGAACAGTATAAGTGAGTAGAGTGTGTTCCCCTGATTGTTTAATACACACGGGACATGTTACCAGGTGAACAGTATAAGTGAGGAGAATGTGTTCCCCTGATTTTTTAATACGCACGGGACATGTTACCAGGTGAACAGTATAAGTGAGGAGAATGTGTTTCCCTGATTGTTTAATATACACGGGACATGTTACCATGTGAACAGTATAAGTGAGGAGAGTGTGTTCCCCAGATGGTTTAATATACACGGGATATGTCACCAGGTGAACAGCATAAGTGAGGAGAGAGTGTTCCCCTGATGGTTTAATATACACGGGACATATTGCCAGGTGAACAGTATAAGTGAGGAGAGTGTGTTCCCCTGATGGTTTAATACATACGGGACATGTTACCAGGTGAACAATATAAGTGAGGAGAGTGTGTTCCCCTGATGGTTTAATATACTCGGGACATGTTACCAGGTGAACAGTATAAGTGAGGAGATTGTGTTCCCCTGATGGTTTAATATACACGGTACATGTTTCCAGGTGAACAGTATAAGTGAGGAGAGTGTGTTCCCCTGATGGTTTAATACATACGGGACATGTTACCAGGTGAACAATATAAGTGAGGAGAGTGTGTTCCCCTGATGGTTTAATATACTCGGGACATGTTACCAGGTGAACAGTATAAGTGAGGAGATTGTGTTCCCCTGATGGTTTAATACATACGGGACATGTTACCAGGTGAACAATATAAGTGAGGAGAGTGTGTTCCCCTGATGGTTTAATATACTCGGGACATGTTACCAGGTGAACAGTATAAGTGATTAGAGTGTGTTCCCCTGATTGTTTAATACTAACGGGACATGTTACCAGGTGAACAGTATAAGTGAGTAGAGTGTGTTCCCCTGATTGTTTAATACACACGGGACATGTTACCAGGTGAACAGTATAAGTGAGGAGAATGTGTTCCCCTGATTTTTTAATACGCACGGGACATGTTACCAGGTGATCAGTATAAGTGAGGACAATGTGTTTCCCTGATTGTTTAATATACACGGGACATGTTACCATGTGAACAGTATAAGTGAGGAGAGTGTGTTCCCCTGATTGTTTAATACACACGGGACATGTTACCAGGTGAACAGTATAAGTGAGCAGAGTGTGTTCCCCTGATTGTTTAATACACACGGGACATGTTACCAGGTGAACAGTATAAGTGAGTAGAGTGTGTTCCCCTGATTGTTTAATACACACGGGACATGTTACCAGGTGAACAGTATAAGTGAGGAGAATGTGTTCCCCTGATTTTTTAATACGCACGGGACATGTTACCAGGTGAACAGTATAAGTGAGGAGAATGTGTTTCCCTGATTGTTTAATATACACGGGACATGTTACCATGTGAACAGTATAAGTGAGGAGAGTGTGTTCCCCAGATGGTTTAATATACACGGGATATGTCACCAGGTGAACAATATAAGTGAGGAGAGTGTGTTCCCCTGATGGTTTAATATACTCGGGACATGTTACCAGGTGAACAGTATAAGTGAGGAGATTGTGTTCCCCTGATGGTTTAATATACACTGCACATGTTTCCAGGTGAACAGTATAAGTGAGGAGAGTGTGTTCCCCTGATGGTTTAATACATACGGGACATGTTACCAGGTGAACAATATAAGTGAGGAGAGTGTGTTCCCCTGATGGTTTAATATACTCGGGACATGTTACCAGGTGAACAGTATAAGTGAGGAGATTGTGTTCCCCTGATGGTTTAATATACACGGGACATGTTACCAGGTGAACAGTTTAAGTGAGGAGAGTGTGTTCCCATGATTGTTTAATACACACGGGACATGTTACCAGGTGAACAGAATAAGTGAGGAGAGTGTGTTCCCCTGATGGTTTAATATACATGGGACATGTTACCAGGTGAACATTATAAGTGATGAGAGTGTGTTCCCCTGATGGTTTAATATACACAGGGCATGTCACCCGGTGAACAGTATAAGTGATGAGAGTGTGTTCCCCTGATTGATTTAATATACACGGGACATGTCACCAGGTGAAAAGTATAAGTGAGGAGAGTGTGTTCCCCTGATGGTTTAATATACATGGGACATGTTACCAGGTGAACATTATAAGTGATGAGAGTGTGTTCCCCTGATGGTTTAATATACACAGGGCATGTCACCCGGTGAACAGTATAAGTGATGAGAGTGTGTTCCCCTGATTGATTTAATATACACGGGACATGTCACCAGGTGAAAAGTATAAGTGAGGAGAGTGTGTTCGCCTGATTGTTTAATGCTCACGGGACATGTTACCAGGTGAACAGTATAAGTGAGGAGAGTGTGTTCCCCTGATGGTTTAATATACACGGAACATGTTACCAGGTGAACATTATAAGTGAGGAGAGTGTGTTCCCCTGATTGTTTAAAACGCACGGGACATGTTACCAGGTGTACAGTATAAGTGAGGAGAGTGTGTTCCCCTGATGGTTTAATATACACGGGACATGTTACTAGGTGAACATTATAAGTGATGCGAGTGTGTTCCCCTGATGGTTTAATATGCACAGGGCATGTCACCCGGTGAACAGTATAAGTGATGAGAGTGTGTTCCCCTGATGGTTTAATATACATGGGACATGTCACCAGGTGAACAGTGTAAGTGAGGAGAGTGTGTTCCCCTGATGTTTAATATACACGGGACATGTCACCAGGTGAACAGTGTAAGTGAGGCGAGTGTGTTCCCCTGATGTTTAATATACACGGGACATGTTACCAGGTGAACATTATAAGTGATGAGAGTGTGTTCCCCTGATGGTTTAATATACACAGGGCATGTCACCCGGTGAACAGTATAAGTGATGAGAGTGTGTTCCCCTGATGGTTTAATATACATGGGACATGTCACCAGGTGAACAGTGTAAGTGAGGAGAGTGTGTTCCCCTGATGTTTAATATACACGGGACATGTCACCAGGTGAACAGTGTAAGTGAGGCGAGTGTGTTCCCCTGATGGTTTAATATATACGGGACATGTTACCAGGTGAACAGTATAAGTGAGGAGAGTGTGTTCCACTGATTGTTTAATACACACGGGACATGTTACCAGGTGAACAGTATAAGTGAGTAGAGTGTGTTCCCCTGATTGTATAATACTAACGGGACATGTTACCAGGTGAACAGTATAAGTGATGAGAGTGTGTTCCACTGATTGTTTAATACACACGGGACATGTTACCAGGTGAACAGTATAAGTGAGTAGAGTGTGTTCCCCTGATTGTTTAATACACACGGGACATGGTACCAGGTGAGCAGTATAAGTGAGGAGAGTGTGTTCCACTGATTGTTTAATACACACCGGACATGTTACCAGGTGAACAGTATAAGTGAGTAGAGTGTGTTCCCCTGATTGTTTAATACTAACGGGACATGTTACCAGGTGAACAGTATAAGTGAGGAGAGTGTGTTCCACTGATTGTTTAATACACACGGGACATGTTACCAGGTGAACAGTATAAGTGAGTAGAGTGTGTTCCCCTGATTGTTTAATACACACGGGACATGTTACCAGGTGAGCAGTATAAGTGAGGAGAGTGTGTTCCACTGATTGTTTAATACACACCGGACATGTTACCAGGTGAACAGTATAAGTGAGTAGAGTGTGTTCCCCTGATGGTTTAATACACACGGGACATGTTACCAGGTGAACAGTATAAGTGAGTAGAGTGTGTTCCCCTGATTGTTTAATACACACGGGACATGTTACCAGGTGAGCAGTATAAGTGAGCAGAGTGTGTTCCCCTGATTGTTTAATGCACACGGGACATGTTACCAGGTGAACAGTATAAGTGAGGAGAGTGTGTTCCCCTGATTGTTTAATACACACGGGACATGTTACCAGGTGAACAGTATAAGTGATTAGAGTGTGTTCCCCTGATTGTTTAATACTAACGGGACATGTTACCAGGTGAACAGTATAAGTGAGGAGAGTGTGTTCCACTGATTGTTTAATACACACGGGACATGTTACAAGGTGAACAGTATAAGTGAGTAGAGTGTGTTCCCCTGATTGTTTAATACACACGGGACATGTTACCAGGTGAGCAGTATAAGTGAGGAGAGTGTGTTCCACTGATTGTTTAATACACACCGAACATGTTACCAGGTGAACAGTATAAGTGAGCAGAGTGTGTTCCCCTGACTGTTTAATACACACGGGACATGTTACCAGGTGAACAGTATAAGTGAGCAGAGTGTGTTCCACTGATTGTTTAATACACACGGGACATGTTACCAGGTGAACAGTATAAGTGAGTAGAGTGTGTTCCCCTGATTGTTTAATACACACGGGACATGTTACCAGGTGAACAGTATAAGTGAGGAGAATGTGTTCCCCTGATTTTTTAATACGCACGGGACATGTTACCAGGTGAACAGTATAAGTGAGGAGAATGTGTTTCCATGATTGTTTAATATACACGGGACATGTTACCATGTGAACAGTATAAGTGAGGAGAGTGTGTTCCCCTGATTGTTTAATACACACGGGACATGTTACCAGGTGAACAGTATAAGTGAGCAGAGTGTGTTCCCCTGATTGTTTAATACACACGGGACATGTTACCAGGTGAACAGTATAAGTGAGGAGAGTGTGTTCCGCTGATGGTTTAATACATACGGGACATGTTACCAGGTGAACAATATAAGTGAGGAGAGTGTGTTCCCCTGATGGTTTAATATACTCGGGACATGTTACCAGGTGAACAGTATAAGTGAGGAGATTGTGTTCCCCTGATGGTTTAATATACACGGTACATGTTTCCAGGTGAACAGTATAAGTGAGGAGAGTGTGTTCCCCTGATGGTTTAATACATACGGGACATGTTACCAGGTGAACAATATAAGTGAGGAGAGTGTGTTCCCCTGATTGATTTAATATACACGGGACATGTCACCAGGTGAAAAGTATTAGTGAGGAGAGTGTGTTCGCCTGATTGTTTAATGCTCACGGGACATGTTACCAGGTGAACAGTATAAGTGAGGAGAGTGTGTTCCCCTGATGGTTTAATATACACGGGACATGTTACCAGGTGAACATTATAAGTGAGGAGAGTGTGTTCCCCTGATTGTTTAAAACGCACGGGACATGTTACCAGGTGTACAGTATAAGTGAGGAGAGTGTGTTCCCCTGATGGTTTAATATACACGGGACATGTTACTAGGTGAACATTATAAGTGATGAGAGTGTGTTCCCCTGATGGTTTAATATACACAGGGCATGTCACCCGGTGAACAGTATAAGTGATGAGAGTGTGTTCCCCTGATGGTTTAATATACATGGGACATGTCACCAGGTGAACAGTGTAAGTGAGGAGAGTGTGTTCCCCTGATGTTTAATATACACGGGACATGTCACCAGGTGAACAGTGTAAGTGAGGCGAGTGTGTTCCCCTGATGTTTAATATACACGGGACATGTTACCAGGTGAACATTATAAGTGATGCGAGTGTGTTCCCCTGATGGTTTAATATACACAGGGCATGTCACCCGGTGAACAGTATAAGTGATGAGAGTGTGTTCCCCTGATGGTTTAATATACATGGGACATGTCACCAGGTGAACAGTGTAAGTGAGGAGAGTGTGTTCCCCTGATGTTTAATATACACGGGACATGTCACCAGGTGAACAGTGTAAGTGAGGCGAGTGTGTTCCCCTGATGGTTTAATATATACGGGACATGTCACCAGGTGAACAGTATAAGTGAGGAGAGTGTGTTCCACTGATTGTTTAATACACACGGGACATGTTACCAGGTGAACAGTATAAGTGAGTAGAGTGTGTTCCCCTGATTGTTTAATACTAACGGGACATGTTACCAGGTGAACAGTATAAGTGAGGAGAGTGTGTTCCACTGATTGTTTAATACACACGGGACATGTTACCAGGTGAACAGTATATGTGAGTAGAGTGTGTTCCCCTGATTGTTTAATACACACGGGACATGTTACCAGGTGAGCAGTATAAGTGAGGAGAGTGTGTTCCACTGATTGTTTAATACACACCGGACATGTTACCAGGTGAACTGTATAAGTGAGTAGAGAGTGTTCCCCTGATGGTTTAATACACACGGGACATGTTACCAGGTGAACAGTATAAGTGAGTAGAGTGTGTTCCCCTGATTGTTTAATACACACGGGACATGTTACCAGGTGAGCAGTATAAGTGAGCAGAGTGTGTTCCCCTGATTGTTTAATGCACACGGGACATGTTACCAGGTGAACAGTATAAGTGAGGAGAGTGTGTTCCCCTGATTGTTTAATACACACGGGACATGTTACCAGGTGAACAGTATAAGTGATTAGAGTGTGTTCCCCTGATTGTTTAATACACACGGGACATGTTACCAGGTGATCAGTATAAGTGAGGTGAGTGTGTTCCACTGATTGTTTAATAATAACGGGACTTGTTACCAGGTGAACAGTATAAGTAAGTAGAGTGTGTTCCCCTGACTGTTTAATACACACGGGACATGTTACCAGGTGAACAGTATAAGTGAGCAGAGTGTGTTCCACTGATTGTTTAATACACACGGGACATGTTACCAGGTGAACAGTATAAGTGAGTAGAGTGTGTTCCCCTGATTGTTTAATACACACGGGACATGTTACCAGGTGAACAGTATAAGTGAGGAGAATGTGTTCCCCTGATTTTTTAATACGCACGGGACATGTTACCAGGTGAACAGTATAAGTGAGGAGAATGTGTTTCCATGATTGTTTAATATACACGGGACATGTTTCCATGTGAACAGTATAAGTGAGGAGAGTGTGTTCCCCTGATTGTTTAGTACACACGGGACATGTTACCAGGTGAACAGTATAAGTGAGCAGAGTGTGTTCCCCTGATTGTTTAATACACACGGGACATGTTACCAGGTGAACAGTATAAGTGAGTAGAGTGTGTTCCCCTGATTGTTTAATACACACGGGACATGTTACCAGGTGAACAGTATAAGTGAGGAGAATGTGTTCCCCTGATTTTTTAATACGCACGGGACATGTTACCAGGTGAACAGTATAAGTGAGGAGAATGTGTTTCCCTGATTGTTTAATATACACGGGACATGTTACCATGTGAACAGTATAAGTGAGGAGAGTGTGTTCCCCAGATGGTTTAATATACACGGGATATGACACCAGGTGAACAGCATAAGTGAGGAGAGAGTGTTCCCCTGATGGTTTAATATACACGGGACATATTGCGAGGTGAACAGTATAAGTGAGGAGAGTGTGTTCCCCTGATGGTTTAATACATACGGGACATGTTACCAGGTGAACAATATAAGTGAGGAGAGTGTGTTCCCCTGATGGTTTAATATACTCGGGACATGTTACCAGGTGAACAGTATAAGTGAGGAGATTGTGTTCCCCTGATGGTTTAATATACACTGCACATGTTTCCAGGTGAACAGTATAAGTGAGGAGAGTGTGTTCCCCTGATGGTTTAATACATACGGGACATGTTACCAGGTGAACAATATAAGTGAGGAGAGTGTGTTCCCCTGATGGTTTAATATACTCGGGACATGTTACCAGGTGAACAGTATAAGTGAGGAGATTGTGTTCCCCTGATGGTTTAATATACACGGGACATGTTACCAGGTGAACAGTTTAAGTGAGGAGAGTGTGTTCCCCTGATTGTTTAATACACACGGGACATGTTACCAGGTGAACAGTATAAGTGAGTAGAGTGTGTTCCCCTGATTGTTTAATACTAACGGGACATGTTACCAGGTGATCAGTATAAGTGAGGAGAGTGTGTTCCACTGATTGTTTAATACACACGGGACATGTTACCAGGTGAACAGTATAAGTGAGTAGAGTGTGTTCCCTGATTGTTTAATACTAACGGGACATGTTACCAGGTGAACAGTATAAGTGAGGAGAGTGTGTTCCACTGATTGTTTAATACACACGGGACATGTTACCAGGTGAACAGAATAAGTGAGGAGAGTGTGTTCCCCTGATGGTTTAATATACATGGGACATGTTACCAGGTGAACATTATAAGTGATGAGAGTGTGTTCCCCTGATGGTTTAATATACACAGGGCATGTCACCCGGTGAACAGTATAAGTGATGAGAGTGTGTTCCCCTGATTGATTTAATATACACGGGACATGTTACCAGGTGAAAAGTATAAGTGAGGAGAGTGTGTTCGCCTGATTGTTTAATGCTCACGGGACATGTTACCAGGTGAACAGTATAAGTGAGGAGAGTGTGTTCCCCTGATTGTTTAAAACGCACGGGACATGTTACCAGGTGTACAGTATAAGTGAGGAGAGTGTGTTCCCCTGATGGTTTAATATACACGGGACATGTTACTAGGTGAACATTATAAGTGATGAGAGTGTGTTCCCCTGATGGTTTAATATACACAGGGCATGTCACCCGGTGAACAGTATAAGTGATGAGAGTGTGTTCCCCTGATGGTTTAATATACATGGGACATGTCACCAGGTGAACAGTGTAAGTGAGGAGAGTGTGTTCCCCTGATGTTTAATATACACGGGACATGTCACCAGGTGAACAGTGTAAGTGAGGCGAGTGTGTTCCCCTGATGTTTAATATACACGGGACATGTTACCAGGTGAACATTATAAGTGATGCGAGTGTGTTCCCCTGATGGTTTAATATACACAGGGCATGTCACCCGGTGAACAGTATAAGTGATGAGAGTGTGTTCCCCTGATGGTTTAATATACATGGGACATGTCACCAGGTGAACAGTGTAAGTGAGGAGAGTGTGTTCCCCTGATGTTTAATATACACGGGACATGTCACCAGGTGAACAGTGTAAGTGAGGCGAGTGTGTTCCCCTGATGGTTTAATATATACGGGACATGTCACCAGGTGAACAGTATAAGTGAGGAGAGTGTGTTCCACTGATTGTTTAATACACACGGGACATGTTACCAGGTGAACAGTATAAGTGAGTAGAGTGTGTTCCCCTGATTGTTTAATACTAACGGGACATGTTACCAGGTGAACAGTATAAGTGAGGAGAGTGTGTTCCACTGATTGTTTAATACACACGGGACATGTTACCAGGTGAACAGTATATGTGAGTAGAGTGTGTTCCCCTGATTGTTTAATACACACGGGACATGTTACCAGGTGAGCAGTATAAGTGAGGAGAGTGTGTTCCACTGATTGTTTAATACACACCGGACATGTTACCAGGTGAACTGTATAAGTGAGTAGAGAGTGTTCCCCTGATGGTTTAATACACACGGGACATGTTACCAGGTGAACAGTATAAGTGAGTAGAGTGTGTTCCCCTGATTGTTTAATACACACGGGACATGTTACCAGGTGAGCAGTATAAGTGAGCAGAGTGTGTTCCCCTGATTGTTTAATGCACACGGGACATGTTACCAGGTGAACAGTATAAGTGAGGAGAGTGTGTTCCCCTGATTGTTTAATACACACGGGACATGTTACCAGGTGAACAGTATAAGTGATTAGAGTGTGTTCCCCTGATTGTTTAATACACACGGGACATGTTACCAGGTGATCAGTATAAGTGAGGTGAGTGTGTTCCACTGATTGTTTAATAATAACGGGACTTGTTACCAGGTGAACAGTATAAGTAAGTAGAGTGTGTTCCCCTGACTGTTTAATACACACGGGACATGTTACCAGGTGAACAGTATAAGTGAGCAGAGTGTGTTCCACTGATTGTTTAATACACACGGGACATGTTACCAGGTGAACAGTATAAGTGAGTAGAGTGTGTTCCCCTGATTGTTTAATACACACGGGACATGTTACCAGGTGAACAGTATAAGTGAGGAGAATGTGTTCCCCTGATTTTTTAATACGCACGGGACATGTTACCAGGTGAACAGTATAAGTGAGGAGAATGTGTTTCCATGATTGTTTAATATACACGGGACATGTTACCATGTGAACAGTATAAGTGAGGAGAGTGTGTTCCCCTGATTGTTTAGTACACACGGGACATGTTACCAGGTGAACAGTATAAGTGAGCAGAGTGTGTTCCCCTGATTGTTTAATACACACGGGACATGTTACCAGGTGAACAGTATAAGTGAGTAGAGTGTGTTCCCCTGATTGTTTAATACACACGGGACATGTTACCAGGTGAACAGTATAAGTGAGGAGAATGTGTTCCCCTGATTTTTTAATACGCACGGGACATGTTACCAGGTGAACAGTATAAGTGAGGAGAATGTGTTTCCCTGATTGTTTAATATACACGGGACATGTTACCATGTGAACAGTATAAGTGAGGAGAGTGTGTTCCCCAGATGGTTTAATATACACGGGATATGACACCAGGTGAACAGCATAAGTGAGGAGAGAGTGTTCCCCTGATGGTTTAATATACACGGGACATATTGCGAGGTGAACAGTATAAGTGAGGAGAGTGTGTTCCCCTGATGGTTTAATACATACGGGACATGTTACCAGGTGAACAATATAAGTGAGGAGAGTGTGTTCCCCTGATGGTTTAATATACTCGGGACATGTTACCAGGTGAACAGTATAAGTGAGGAGATTGTGTTCCCCTGATGGTTTAATATACACTGCACATGTTTCCAGGTGAACAGTATAAGTGAGGAGAGTGTGTTCCCCTGATGGTTTAATACATACGGGACATGTTACCAGGTGAACAATATAAGTGAGGAGAGTGTGTTCCCCTGATGGTTTAATATACTCGGGACATGTTACCAGGTGAACAGTATAAGTGAGGAGATTGTGTTCCCCTGATGGTTTAATATACACGGGACATGTTACCAGGTGAACAGTTTAAGTGAGGAGAGTGTGTTCCCCTGATTGTTTAATACACACGGGACATGTTACCAGGTGAACAGTATAAGTGAGTAGAGTGTGTTCCCCTGATTGTTTAATACTAACGGGACATGTTACCAGGTGATCAGTATAAGTGAGGAGAGTGTGTTCCACTGATTGTTTAATACACACGGGACATGTTACCAGGTGAACAGTATAAGTGAGTAGAGTGTGTTCCCCTGATTGTTTAATACTAACGGGACATGTTACCAGGTGAACAGTATAAGTGAGGAGAGTGTGTTCCACTGATTGTTTAATACACACGGGACATGTTACCAGGTGAACAGAATAAGTGAGGAGAGTGTGTTCCCCTGATGGTTTAATATACATGGGACATGTTACCAGGTGAACATTATAAGTGATGAGAGTGTGTTCCCCTGATGGTTTAATATACACAGGGCATGTCACCCGGTGAACAGTATAAGTGATGAGAGTGTGTTCCCCTGATTGATTTAATATACACGGGACATGTTACCAGGTGAAAAGTATAAGTGAGGAGAGTGTGTTCGCCTGATTGTTTAATGCTCACGGGACATGTTACCAGGTGAACAGTATAAGTGAGGAGAGTGTGTTCCCCTGATTGTTTAAAACGCACGGGACATGTTACCAGGTGTACAGTATAAGTGAGGAGAGTGTGTTCCCCTGATGGTTTAATATACACGGGACATGTTACTAGGTGAACATTATAAGTGATGAGAGTGTGTTCCCCTGATGGTTTAATATACACAGGGCATGTCACCCGGTGAACAGTATAAGTGATGAGAGTGTGTTCCCCTGATGGTTTAATATACATGGGACATGTCACCAGCTGAACAGTGTAAGTGAGGAGAGTGTGTTCCCCTGATGTTTAATATACACGGGACATGTCACCAGGTGAACAGTGTAAGTGAGGCGAGTGTGTTCCCCTGATGTTTAATATACACGGGACATGTTACCAGGTGAACATTATAAGTGATGAGAGTGTGTTCCCCTGATGGTTTAATATACACAGGGCATGTCACACGGTGAACAGTATAAGTGATGAGAGTGTGTTCCCCTGATGGTTTAATATACATGGGACATGTCACCAGGTGAACAGTGTAAGTGAGGAGAGTGTGTTCCCCTGATGTTTAATATACACGGGACATGTCACCAGGTGAACAGTGTAAGTGAGGCGAGTGTGTTCCCCTGATGGTTTAATATAAACGGGACATGTCACCAGGTGAACAGTGTAAGTGAGGAGAGTGTGTTCCACTGATTGTTTAATACACACAGGACATGTTACCAGGTGAACAGTATAAGTGAGTAGAGTGTGTTCCCCTGATTGTTTAATACTAACGGGACATGTTACCAGGTGAACAGTATAAGTGAGGAGAGTGTCTTCCACTGATTGTTTAATACACACGGGACATGTTACCAGGTGAACAGTATAAGTGAGTAGAGTGTGTTCCCCTGATTGTTTAATACACACGGGACATGTTACCAGGTGAACAGTATAAGTGAGGAGAGTGTGTTCCACTGATTGTTTAATACACACCGGACATGTTACCAGGTGAACAGTATAAGTGAGTAGAGTGTGTTCCACTGATTGTTTAATACTAACGGGACGTGTTACCAGGTGAACAGTATAAGTGAGTAGAGTGTGTTCCCCTGATTGTTTAATACACACGGGACATGTTACCAGGTGAACAGTATAAGTGATGAGAATGTGTTCCCCTGATTTTTTAATACGCACGGGACATGTTACCAGGTGAACAGTATAAGTGAGGAGAATGTGTTTCCCTGATTGTTTAATATACACGGGACATGTTACAATGTGAACATTATAAGTGAGGAGAGTGTGTTCCCCTGATTGTTTAATACACACGGGACATGTTACCAGGTGAACAGTATAAGTGAGCAGAGTGTGTTCCCCTGATTGTTTAATACACACGGGACATGTTACCAGGTGAACAGTATAAGTGAGTAGAGTGTGTTCCCCTGATTGTTTAATACACACGGGACATGTTACCAGGTGAACAGTATAAGTGTGGAGAATGTGTTCCCCTGATTTTTTAATACGCACGGGACATGTTACCTGGTGAACAGTATAAGTGAGGAGAATGTGTTTCCCTGATTGTTTAATATACACGGGACATGTTACCATGTGAACAGTATAAGTGAGGAGAGTGTGTTCCCCAGATAGTTTAATATACACGGGATATGTCACCAGGTGAACAGCATAAGTGAGGAGAGAGTGTTCCCCTGATGGTTTAATATACACGGGACATATTGCCAGGTGAACAGTATAAGTGAGGAGAGTGTGTTCCCCTGATGGTTTAATACATACGGGACATGTAACCAGGTGAACAATATAAGTGAGGAGAGTGTGTTCCCCTGATGGTTTAATATACTCGGGACATGTTACCAGGTGAACAGTATAAGTGAGGAGATTGTGTTCCCCTGATGGTTTAATATACACGGTACATGTTTCCAGGTGAACAGTATAAGTGAGGAGAGTGTGTTCCCCTGATGGTTTAATACATACGGGACATGTTACCAGGTGAACAATATAAGTGAGGAGAGTGTGTTCCCCTGATGGTTTAATATACTCGGGACATGTTACCAGGTGAACAGTATAAGTGAGGAGATTGTGTTCCCCTGATGGTTTAATATACACGGGACATGTTACCAGGTGAACAGTGTAAGTGAGGAGAGTGTGTTCCCCTGATTGTTTAATACACACGGGACATGTTACCAGGTGAACAGTATAAGTGAGGAGAGTGTGTTCCCCTGATTGTTTAATACACACGGGACATGTTACCAGGTGAAAAGTATAAGTGAGGAGAGTGTGTTCGCCTGATTGTTTAAAGCTCACGGGACATGTTTCCAGGTGAACAGAATAAGTGAGGAGAGTGTGTTCCCCTGATGGTTTAACACGCACGGGACATGTTACCAGGTGAACATTATAAGTGATGAGAGTGTTTTCCCCTGATGGTTTAATATACACGGGACATGTTACCAGGTGAAAAGTATAAGTGAGGAGAGTGTGTTCGCCTGATTGTTTAATATACACGGGACATGTTACCAGGTGAAAAGTATAAGTGAGGAGAGTGTGTTCGCCTGATTGTTTAATGCTCACGGGACATGTAACCAGGTGAACAGTATAAGTGAGGAGAGTGTGTTCCCCTGATTGTTTAATATACACGGGACATGTTACCAGGTGAAAAGTATAAGTGAGGAGAGTGTGTTCGCCTGATTGTTTAATGCTCACGGGACATGTTACCAGGTGAACAGTATAAGTGAGGAGAGTGTGTTCCCCTGATGGTTTAATATACACGGGACATGTTACCAGGTGAACATTATAAGTGAGGAGAGTGTGTTCCCCTGATTGTTTAAAAGGCACGGGACATGTTACCAGGTGTACAGTATAAGTGAGGAGAGTGTGTTCCCCTGATGGTTTAATATACACGGGACATGTTACCAGGTGAACATTATAAGTGATGAGAGTGTGTTCCCCTGATGGTTTAATATACACAGGGCATGTCACCCGGTGAACAGTATAAGTGATGAGAGTGTGTTCCCCTGATGGTTTAATATACATGGGACATGTCACCAGGTGAACAGTGTAAGTGAGGAGAGTGTGTTCCCCTGATGTTTAATATACACGGGACATGTCACCAGGTGAACAGTGTAAGTGAGGCGAGTGTGTTCCCCTGATGTTTAATATACACGGGACATGTTACCTGGTGAACTCTCTAAGTGAGGAGAGAGTGTTCCCCTGATTGTTTAATATACACAGGACATGTTACCAGCTGAACAGTATAAGTGAGGAGAGTGTGTTCCCCTGATGTTTAATATACACGGGACATGTTACCTGGTGAACTCTCTAAGTGAGGGGAGAGTGTTCCACTGATTGCTTAATATTCACGGGACATGTTACCTGGTGAACTCTCTAAGTGAGGAGAGAGTGTTCCCCTGATTGTTTAATATACACAGGACATGTCACCAGGTGAACAGTGTAAGTGAGTAGAGTGTGTTCCCCTGATGTTTAATATACACGGGACATGTTACCTGGTGAACTCTCTAAGTGAGGAGAGAGTGTTCCCCTGATTGTTTAATATACACAGGACATGTCACCAGGTGAACAGTGTAAGTGAGGAGAGTGTGTTCCCCTGATTGTTTAATATACACAGGACATGTCACCAGGTGAACAGTGTAAGTGAGGAGAGTGTGTTCCCCTGATGTTTAATATACATGGGACATGTTCCCTGGTGAACTCTCTAAGTGAGGAGAGAGTGTTCCACTGATTGCTTAATATTCACGGGACATGTTACCTGGTGAACTCTCTAAGTGAGGAGAGAGTGTTCCCCTGATTGTTTAATGTACACAGGACATGTTACCAGCTGAACATTATAAGTGAGGAGAGTGTGTTCCCCTCATTGTTTAATACACACTGGACATGTTACCAGGTGAACAGTATAAGTGAGGAGAGTGTGTTCCCCTCATTGTTTAATACACACAGGACATGTCACCAGGTGAACAGTATAAGTGAGGAGAGTTTGTTCCCCTGATGGTTTAATACACACGGGACATGTTACCAGGTGAACAGTGTAAGTGAGGAGAGTTTGTTCCCCTGATTGTATAATATACACGGGACATGTCACCAGGTGAACAGTGTAAGTGAGGAGAGTGTGTTCTCCTGATGGTTTAATATACATGGGACATGATACCAGGTAAACAGTATAAGAGAGGAGAATGTGTTCCCCTGATGGTTTAATATACACGGGACATGTTACCAGGTGAACAGTATAAGTGAGGAGAGTGTGTTCCCCTGATTGTTTAATGCACGCTGGACATGTAACCAGGTGAACAGTATAAGTGAGGAGACTGTGTTCCCCTGATGGTTTAATATACACGGGACATGTTACCAGGTGAACAGTATAAGTGAGGAGAGTGTGTTCCCCTGATTGTTTAATACACACAGGACATGTCACCAGGTGAACATTATAAGTGAGGAGAGTGTGTTCCCCAGATTGTTTAATACACACAGGACATGTCACCAGGTGAACAGTATAAGTGAGGAGACTGTGTTCCCCTGATGGTTTAATATACACGGGACATGTTACCAGGTGAACAGTATAAGTGAGGAGAGTGTGTTCCCCAGATTGTTTAATACACACAGGACATGTTACCAGGTGAACAGTATAAGTGAGGAGACTGTGTTCCCCTGATGGTTTAATATACACGGGACATGTCACCAGGTGAACATTATAAGTGAGGAGAGTGTGTTCCCCTGATGGTTTAATATGCACGGGACATGTTACCAGGTGAACAGTGTAAGTGAGGAGAGTATTTTCCCCTCATGGTTTAATACACACGGGACATGTTACCAGGTGAACAGTATAAGTGAGGAGAGTGTGTTCCCCTGATTGTTTAATATGCACGGGACATGTTACCAGGTGAACAGTGTAAGTGAGGAGAGTATTTTCCCCTCATGGTTTAATACACACGGGACATGTTACCAGGTGAACAGTATAAGTGAGGAGAATGTGTTCCCCTGATTGTTTAATACATAAGGGACATGTTACCAGGTGAACAGTATAAGTGAGGAGACTGTGTTCCCCTGATGGTTTAATATACACGGGACATGTCACCAGGTGAACATTATAAGTGAGGAGAGTGTGTTCCCCTGATGGTTTAATATGCACGGGACATGTTACCAGGTGAACAGTGTAAGTGAGGAGAGTATTTTCCCCTCATGGTTTAATACACACGGGACATGTTACCAGGTGAACAGTATAAGTGAGGAGAGTGTGTTCCCCTGATTGTTTAATATGCACGGGACATGTTACCAGGTGAATAGTGTAAGTGAGGAGAGTATTTTCCCCTCATGGTTTAATACACACGGGACATGTTACCAGGTGAACAGTATAAGTGAGGAGAATGTGTTCCCCTGATTGTTTAATACACACGGGACATGTTACCAGGTGAACAGTATAAGTGAGGAGAATGTGTTCCCCTGATTGTTTAATACATAAGGGACATGTTACCAGGTGAACAGTATAAGTGAGGAGAATGTTTTCCCCTGATTGTTTAATACACACGGGACATGTTACCAGGTGAACAGTATAAGTGAGGAGAGTGTGTTCCCCTGATGGTTTAATATACACGGGACATGCAAACAGGTGAACAGTATAAGTGAGGAGAGTGTGTTCCCCTGATTGTTTAATACTGACGGGATATGTCACAAGGTGAACAGAATAAGTGAGGAGATTGAGTTCCCCTGCTGGTTTAATATACACGGGACATGTTACCAGGTGAACAGTATAAGTGAGGAGACTGTGTTCCCCTGATGGTTTAATATACACGGGAATTGTTACCAGGTGAACAGTATAAGTGAGGAGAGTGTGTTCCCCTGATGGTTTAATATACACGGGACATGTCACAAGGTGAACAGCATAAGTGAGGAGAGTGTGTTCCCCTGATTGTTTAATACACACAGGACATGTCACAAGGTGAACAGCATAAGTGAGGAGAGTGTGTTCCCCTGATGCTTTAATATACACAGGACATGTTACCAGGTGAACAGTATATGTGAAGAGAGTGTGTTCCCCTGATGGTTTAATATACACAGGACATGTTACCAGGTAAACAGTATAAGTGAGGAGAGTGTGTTCCCCTGATGTTTTAATGTACACAGGACATGTTACCAGGTGAACAGTATAAGTGAGGAGAGTGTGTTCCCCTGATGTTTTAATACTGATGGGACATGTTGCCAGGTGAACAGTATAAGTGAGGAGAGTGTGTTCCCCTGATGGTTTAGTATACACAGGACATGTCACTAGGTGAACAGTATTAGTGAGGAGAGTGTGTTCCCCTGATGGTTTAATATGCACAGGACATGTTACCAGGTGAACAGTATAAGTGAGGAGAATGTGTTCCCCTGATGGTTTAATACACACGGGACATGTCACCAGGTGAACAGTATAAGTGAGGAGAGTGTGTTCCCCTGATTGTTTAATATACACGGGACATTTCACCAAGTGAACTGTAATAGTGAGGAGAGTGTGTTCCCCTGATGGCTTAATACTGATGGGACATGTTACCAGGTGAACATTATAAATGAGGAGAGTGTGTTCCCCTGATAGTATAATACACACGGGACATTTCACCAAGTGAACTGTATAAGTGAGGAGAGTGTGTTCCCCTGATGGCTTAATACTGACGGGACATGTTACCAGGTGAACAGTATATGTGAGGAGAGTGTGTTCCCCTGATTATTTAATACACACGGGACATGTCACCAGGTGAACAGTATAAGTGAGCAGAGTGTTTTCCACTGATGGTTTAATACACACGGGACAGGTTACCAGGTGAACAGTATAAGTGAGGAGAGTGTGTTCCCCTGATGGTTCAATATACACGGGACATGTTTCCAGATGAACAGTATAAGTGAGGAGAGTGTTTTCACCTGATGGTTTAACATACACGGGACATGTTACCAGGTGAAGAGTAGAAGTCAGGAGAGTGTGTTCCCCTGATGGTTTAATATTCATGGGACATGTTACCAGGTGAACAGTATAAGTGAGCAGAGTGTGTTCCCCTGATGGTTCAATATGCACAGGATATGCTACCAGGTGAACAGTATAAGTGAGGAGAGTGTGTTACCCTGATGGTTTAATACACACGGGACATGTCAGCAGGTGAACAGTATAAGTGAGGAGAGTGTGTTCCCCTGATTGCTTAATACACAAGGGACATGTCAACAGGTGAAAAGTTTAAGTGAGGAGAGTGTGTTCCCCTGATGGTTCAATATACACGGGACATGTTACCAGGTGAACTGTATAAGTGAGGAGAGTGTGTTCCCCTGATGGTTTAATATACACAGGACATGTTACCAGGTGAACAATATTAGTGAGGATATTGTTATCCCCTGATGGTTTAAAATACATGGGACATGTTACCAGGTGAACTGTATAATTGAGGAGAGTGTGTTCCCCTGATGGTTTAATGCACACAGGACATGTTACCAGGTGAACAGTATAAGTGAGGAGAGTGTGTTCCCCTGATGGTTTAATACACACGGGACATGTTACCAGGTGAACAGTATAAGTGAGGAGAGTGTGTTCACCTGATGGTTTAATACACACGGGACATGTCAGCAGGTGAACAGTATAAGTGAGGAGAGTGTGTTCCCCTGATTGTTCAACACACACGGGACATGTTACCAGGTGAACAGAAAAAGCGAGGTGAGTGTGTTCCCGTGATTGTTTCTTACACACGGGACATGTTTCCAGATGAACAGTATAAGTGAGGAGAGTGTGTTCACATGATGGTTTAACATACACGGGACATGTTACCAGGTGAACAGTATAAGTGAGGAGAATGTGTTCCCCTGATTGTTTAATACACACGGGACATGTTACCAGGTGAACAGTATAAGTGAGGAGAATGTGTTCCCCTGATTGTTTAATACATTATGGACATGTTACCAGGTGAACAGTATAAGTGAGGAGAATGTTTTCCCCTGATTGTTTAATACACACGGGACATGTTACCAGGTGAACAGTATAAGTGAGGAGAGTGTGTTCCCCTGATGGTTTAATATACACGGGACATGCAAACAGGTGAACAGTATAAGTGAGGAGAGTGTGTTCCCCTGATTGTTTAATACTGACGGGACATGTCACAAGGTGAACAGAATAAGTGAGGAGATTGAGTTCCCCTGATGGTTTAATATACACGGGACATGTTACCAGGTGAACAGTATAAGTGAGGAGAGTGTGTTCCCCTGATGGTTTAATATACACGGGAATTGTTCCCAGGTGAACAGTATAAGTGAGGAGAGTGTGTTCCCCTGATGGTTTAATATACACGGGACATGTCACAAGGTGAACAGCATAAGTGAGGAGAGTGTGTTCCCCTGATTGTTTAATACACACAGGACACATCACAAGGTGAACAGCATAAGTGAGGAGAGTGTGTTCCCCTGATGCTTTAATATACACGGGACATGTTAGCAGGTGAACAGTCTAAGTGAGGAGAGTGTGTTCCCCTGATGGTTTAGTATACACGGGACATGTCACTAGGTGAACAGTATAAGTGAGGAGAGTGTGTTCCCCTGATGGTTTAATATACACAGGACATGTTACCAGGTGAACAGTATATGTGAAGAGAGTGTGTTCCCCTGATGGTTTAATATACACAGGACATGTTACCAGGTAAACAGTATAAGTGAGGAGAGTGTGTTCCCCTGATGTTTTAATGTACACAGGACATGTTACCAGGTGAACAGTATAAGTGAGGAGAGTGTGTTCCCCTGATGTTTTAATACTGATGGGACATGTTGCCAGGTGAACAGTATAAGTGAGGAGAGTGTGTTCCCCTGATGGTTTAGTATACACAGGACATGTCACTAGGTGAACAGTATTAGTGAGGAGAGTGTGTTCCCCTGATGGTTTAATATACACAGGACATGTTACCAGGTGAACAGTATAAGTGAGGAGAATGTGTTCCCCTGATGGTTTAATACACACGGGACATGTTGCCAGGTGAACAGTATAAGTGAGGAGCGTGTGTTCCCCTGATTGTTTAATATACACGGGACATTTCACCAAGTGAACTGTATAAGTGAGGAGAGTGTATTCCCCTGATGGCTTAATACTGACGGGACATGTTACCAGGTGAACATTATAAATGAGGAGAGTGTGTTCCCCTGATTGTAAAATACACACGGGACATTTCACCAAGTGAACAGTATAAGTGATGAGAGTGTGTTCCCCTGATGGCTTAATACTGACGGGACATGTCACCAGGTGAACAGTATATGTGAGGAGAGTGTGTTCCCCTGATTGTTTAATACACACGGGACATGTCACCAGGTGAACAGTATAAGTGAGCAGAGTGTTTTCCACTGATGGTTTAATACACACGGGACAGGTTACCAGGTGAACAGTATAAGTGAGGAGAGTGTGTTCCCCTGATGGTTTAATATACACGGGACATGTTTCCAGATGAACAGTATAAGTGAGGAGGGTGTGTTCCCCTGATGGTTTAATATACACGGGACATGTTACCAGGTGAACAGTATAAGTGAGGAGGGAGTGTTCCCTTGATTGTTTAATACACACGGGACATGTCACCAGGTGAACAGTATAAGTCAGCAGAGTGTTTTCCACTGATGGTTTAATACACACGGGACAGGTTACCAGGTGAACAGTATAAGTGAGGAGAGTGTGTTCCCCTGATGGTTTAATATACACGGGACATGTTTCCAGGTGAACAGTATAAGTGAGGAGAGTGTGTTCACCTGATGGTTTAACATACACGGGACATGTTACCAGGTGAAGAGTAGAAGTCAGGAGAGTGTGTTCCCCTGATGGTTTAATATTCATGGGACATGTTACCAGGTGAACAGTATAAGTGAGCAGAGTGTGTTCCCCTGATGGTTCAATATACACAGGACATGCTACCAGGTGAACAGTATAAGTGAGGAGAGTGTGTTACCCTGATGGTTTAATACACACGGGACATGTCAGCAGGTGAACAGTATAAGTGAGGAGAGTGTGTTCCCCTGATTGCTTAATACACAAGGGACATGTCAACAGGTGAAAAGTTTAATTGAGGAGAGTGTGTTCCCCTGATGGTTCAATATACACGGGACATGTTACCAGGTGAACTGTATAAGTGAGGAGAGTGTGTTCCCCTGATGGTTTAATATACACAGGACATGTTACCAGGTGAACAATATTAGTGAGGATATTGTTTTCCCCTGATGGTTTAAAATACATGGGACATGTTACCAGGTGAACTGTATAATTGAGGAGAGTGTGTTCCCCTGATGGTTTAATGCACACAGGACATGTTACCAGGTGAACAGTATAAGTGAGGAGAGTGTGTTCCCCTGATGGTTTAATACACACGGGACATGTTACCAGGTGAACAGTATAAGTGAGGAGAGTGTGTTCACCTGATGGTTTAATACACACGGGACATGTCAGCAGGTGAACAGTATAAGTGAGGAGAGTGTGTTCCCCTGATTGTTCAACACACACGGGACATGTTACCAGGTGAACAGAAAAAGCGAGGTGAGTGTGTTCCCGTGATTGTTTCTTACACACGGGACATGTTTCCAGATGAACAGTATAAGTGAGGAGAGTGTGTTCACCTGATGGTTTAACATACACGGGACATGATACCAGGTGAACAGTATAAGTGAGGAGAGTGTGTTCCCCTGATGGTTTTATACTGATGGGACATGTCACCAGGTGAACAGTATAAGAGAGGAGAGTGTGTTCCCCTGATGGTTTAATACACACGGGACATGTCAGCAGGTGAACAGTATATGTGAGGAGAGTGTGTTCCCCTGATTGTTCAACACACACGGGACATGTTACCAGGTGAACAGTATAAGTGAGGACAGTGTGTTCCCCTAATGGTTTAATATACACGGGACATGTTCCCAGGTGAACAGTATAAGTGAGCAGAGTGTGTTCCCCTGATGGTTCAATATACACAGGACATGCTACCAGGTGAACAGTATAAGTGAGGACAGTGTGTTCCCCTAATGGTTTAATATACACGGGACATGTTCCCAGGTGAACAGTATAAGTGAGGTGAGTGTGTTCCTCTGATGGTTTAATACACACGGGACATGTTATCAGGTGAATAGTATAAGTGAGGAGAGTGTGTTCACCTGATGGTTTAACATACACGGGACATGTTACCAGGTGAAGAGTAGAAGTCAGGAGAGTGTGTTCCCCTGATGGTTTAATATTCATGGGACATGTTACCAGGTGAAAGGTATAAGTGAGGAGAGTGTGTTCCCCTGATGGTTTAATATTCATGGGACATGTTACCAGGTGAACAGTATAAGTGAGCAGAGTGTGTTCCCCTGATGGTTCAATATACACAGGACATGCTACCAGGTGAACAGTATAAGTGAGGAGAGTGTGTTCCCCTGATGGTTTAATATACACGGGACATGTCAGCAGGTGAACTGTATAAGTGAGGAGAGTGTGTTCCCCTGATGGTTTAATATACACAGGACATGTTACCAGGTGAACAATATTAGTGAGGATATTGTGTTCCCCTGATGGTTTAAAATACATGGGACATGTTACCAGGTGAACTGTATAAGTGAGGAGAGTGTGTTCCCCTGATGGTTTAATGCACACAGGACATGTTACCAGGTGAACAGTATAAGTGAGGAGAGTGTGTTCCCCTGATGGTTTAATACACACGGGACATGTTACCAGGTGAACAGTATAAGTGAGGAGAGTGTGTTCACCTGATGGTTTAATACACACGGGACATGTCAGCAGGTGAACAGTATAAGTGAGGAGAGTGTGTTCCCCTGATTGTTCAACACACACGGGACATGTTACCAGGTGAACAGAAAAAGCGAGGTGAGTGTGTTCCCGTGATTGTTTCTTACACACGGGACATATTTCCAGATGAACAGTATAAGTGAGGAGAGTGTGTTCACCTGATGGTTTAACATACACGGGACATGTTACCAGGTGAACAGTATAAGTGAGGAGAGTGTGTTCCCCTGATGGTTTAATATACACGGGACATGTTACCAGGTGAACAGTATAAGTGAGGAGAGTGTGTTCCCCTGATAGTTTAATATACACGGGTCATGTTACCAGGTGAACAGTATAAGTGAAGAGAGTGTGTTCCCCTGATTGCTTAATGCACACGGGACATGTTACCAGCTGAACTGTATAAGTGAGGAGAGTGTGTTCCCCTGATGGTTTAATATACACAGGACATGTTACCAGGTGAACAATATTAGTGAGGATATTGTGTTCCCCTGATGGTTTAAAATACATGGGACATGTTACCAGGTGAACTGTATAAGTGAGGAGAGTGTGTTCCCCTGATGGTTTAATGCACACAGGACATGTTACCAGGTGAACAGTATAAGTGAGGAGAGTGTGTTCCCCTGATGGTTTAATACACACGGGACATGTTACCAGGTGAACAGTATAAGTGAGGAGAGTGTGTTCCCCTGATGGTTTAATACACACGGGACATGTCAGCAGGTGAACAGTATAAGTGAGGAGAGTGTGTTCCCCTGATTGTTCAACACACACGGGACATGTTACCAGGTGAACAGAAAAAGCGAGGTGAGTGTGTTCCCGTGATTGTTTCTTACACACGGGACATATTTCCAGATGAACAGTATAAGTGAGGAGAGTGTGTTCACCTGATGGTTTAACATACACGGGACATGTTACCAGGTGAACAGTATAAGTGAGGAGAGTGTGTTCCCCTGATGGTTTAATATACACGGGACATGTTACCAGGTGAACAGTATAAGTGAGGAGAGTGTGTTCCCCTGATAGTTTAATATACACGGGTCATGTTACCAGGTGAACAGTATAAGTGAAGAGAGTGTGTTCCCCTGATTGCTTAATGCACACGGGACATGTTACCAGGTGAAGAGCATAAGTGAGGAGAGTGTGTTCCCCTGATGGCTTAATTACACGGGACATGTTACCATGTGAACAGTATAAGTGAGGACAGTGTGTTCCCCTGACGGTTTAATATACACGGGACATGTTACCAGGTGAACAGTATAAGTGAGGAGAGTGTGTTCCATTGTTGGTTTAATATACACGGGACTAGTTAACAGGTGAACAGTATAAGTGAGGACAGTGTGTTCCCCTGACGGTTTAATATACACGGGACATGTTACCAGGTGAACAGTATAAGTTAGGAGAGTGTGTTCCCCTGATTGTTTAATTTTCACGGGACATGTTACCAAGTGAACAGTATAAGTGACGAGAATGTGTTCCCCTGATTGTTTAATATACACGGGACATGTTGCCAGGTGAACAGTGTGAGTGAGGAGACTGTGTTCCCCTGATTGTTTAATATACACAGGACATGTTACCAAGTGAACAGTATAAGTGAGGAGAATGTGTTCCCCAGATTGATTAATATACACAGGACATGTTACCAGGTGAACAGTATTAGTGAGGATAGTGTGTTCCCCTGATGGTTTAATATACATGGGACATGTTACCAGGTGAACAGTATAAGTGAGGAGAGTGTGTTCCCCTGATGGTTTAATACACACGGGACATGTTACCAGATGAACAGTAGAAGTGAGTAGATTGTGTTCCCCTGATTGTTTAATACACACGGGGCATGTCACCAGGCGAACAGTATAAGTGAGGAGAGTATGTTCCCCTGATGGTTTAATATACACGGGACATGTCACCAGGTGAACAGTTTAAGTGAGGAGAGTGTGTTCCCCAGATGGTTTAATATACACGGGACATGTTACCGGGCGAACAGTATAAGTGAGGAGAGTGTGTTCCCCTGATTGTTTAAAACAAACGGGACATGTCACCAGATGAACTGTATAAGTGAGGAGACTGTGTTCCCCTGATGGTTTAAGACACACAGGACATGTTACCAGGTGAACAGTATAAGTGAGGATAGTGTGTTCCCCTGATGGTTTAATATACACGGGACATGTAACCAGGTGAACAGTAAAGTGAGGAGAGTGTGTTCCACTGATTGTTTAATACATAACGGACATGTTACCGGGCGAACAGTATAAGTGAGGAGAGTGTGTTCCCCTGATTGTTTAAAACAAACGGGACATGTCACCAGATGAACTGTATAAGTGAGGAGACTGTGTTCCCCTGACTGTTTAATACTGACGGGACATGTCACCAGGCGAACAGTATAAGTGAGGAGAGTATGTTCCCCTGATGGTTTTATATACACGGGACATGTTACCAGGTGAACAGTAGAAGTGAAGAGAGTGTGTTCCCCTGATTGTTTAATACATAAGGGACTTGTAACCAGGTGAACAGTATAAGTGAGAAGAGTGTGTTCCCCTGATTGTTAAATACTAACGGGATATGTAACCACGTGAACAGAATAAGTGAGGAGAGTGAGTTCCCCTGATGGTTTAATATACACGGGAAATGTTACCAGTTGAACAGTAGAAGTGAGGAGAGAGTGTTCCCCTGATTATTTAATATTGACGGGACATGTTACCAGTTGAACAGAATAAGTGAGGAGAGTGAGTTCCCCTGATGGTTTAATATACACTGGACATGTTACCAGTTGAACAGTATAAGTGAGGAGAGTGTGTTCCCCTGATTGTTTAATGCACACGGGACATGTTAGCAGGTGAACAGTATAAGTGAGGAGAGTGTGTTCCCGTGATGGTTTAATATACACGGGACATGTTACCAGGTGAACAGTATAATTGAGGAGAGTGTGTTCCCCTGATGGTTTAATATACACGGGACATGTTACCAGGTGAACAGTATAAGTGAGGAGAGATTGCTCCCCTGACGGTTTAATAAACACGGGACATGTTAACAGGTGAACAGTATAAGTGAGGAGAGCGTGTTCCCCTGATTGTTTAATGCTCACGGGACATGTTACCAGGTGAACAGTATAAGTGAGGAGAGTGTGTTCCCCTGATTATTGAATATACACGGGACATGTTACCAGGTGAACAGTATAAGTGAGGAGAGTGTGTTCCCCTGATGATTGAATATACACGGGACATGTTACCAGGTGAACAGTATAAGTGAGGAGAGTCTGTTCCCCTGATTGTTTAATACTGACAGGACATGTCACCAGGGGAACAGTATAAGTGAGGAGAGTGTGTTCCCCTGATGGTTTAATACACACGGGACATGTTACCAGGTGAACAGTATAAGTGAGGAGAGTGTGTTCCATTGTTGGTTTAATATACACGGGACTTGTTAACAGGTGAACAGAATAAGTGAGGAGAATGTGTTCCCCTGATGGTTTAATACACACGGGACATGTTACCAGATGAACAGTATAAGTGAGGAGATTGTGATCCCCTGATGGTTTAATACACACGGGACATGTTAACAGATGAACAGTATAAGTGAGGAGAGTGTGTTCCCCTGATTGTTTAATACACACAGGACATGTTACCAGGTGAACAGTATAAGTGAGTAGAGTGTGTTCCCCAGATTGTTTAATACACACAGGACATGTTACCAGGTGAACAGTATAAGTGAGGAGATTGTGTTCCCCTGATAATTTAATACACACGGGACATGTTACCAGGTGAACAGTATATGTGAGGAGAGTGTGTTCCCCTGATGGTTTAATACACACGGGACATGTTACCAGATGAACAGTATAAGTGAGGAGATTGTGTTCCCCTGATGGTTTAATACACACGGGACATGTTCCCAGATGAACAGTATAAGTGAGCAGAGTGTGTTCCCCTGATGGTTTAATACGCACGGGACATGTTACCAGGTGAACAGTATAAGTGAGGAGAGTGTGTTCCCCTGATGGTTTAATATACACAGGACATGTTACCAGTTGAACTGTATAAGTGAGGAGAGTGTGTTCCCCTGATGATTTAAAACACACAGGACATGTCAACAGTTGAACAGTATATGTGAGGAGAGTGTGTTCCCCTGATTGCTTAATACGCACAGGACATGTTACCAGGTGAACAGTATAAGTGAGGAGATTGTGTTCCCCTGGTTGTTTAATACACACGGGACATGTTACCAGGTGAACAGTATAAGTGAGGAGAGTGTGTTCCCCTGATAATTTAATACACACGGGACATGTTACCAGGTGAACAGTATATGTGAGGAGAGT
Organism: Heterodontus francisci; assembly: GCF_036365525.1. NCBI lineage: Eukaryota > Metazoa > Chordata > Chondrichthyes > Heterodontiformes > Heterodontidae > Heterodontus > Heterodontus francisci. The sequence goes on from NW_027141724.1 coordinate 3,278,299, forward strand.
GTGTTCCCCTGATGGTTGAATATACACGGGACATGTTAACAGGTGAACAGTATAAGTGAGGAGAGTGTGTTCCCCTGATTGTTTAATGTTCACGGGACATGTTACCAGGTGAACAGCATAATTGAGGAGAGTGTGTTCCCCTGATGGTTTAATATATACGGGACATGTTACCAGGTGAACAGTATAAGTGAGGAGAGTGTGTTCCCTTGATGGTTTAATATACACGGTACATGTCACCAGGTGAACAGTATAAGTGATGAGAGTGTGTTCCCTTGATGGTTTAATATACACGGGACATGTCACCCGGTGAACAGTATAAGTGAGGAAAGTGTGTTCCATTGTTGGTTTAATATACACGGGACTTGTTAACAGGTGAACAGAATAAGTGAGGAGAGTGTGTTCCCCTGATGGTTTAATATATACGGGACATGTTACCAGGTGAACAGTATAAGTGAGGAGAGTGTGTTCCCTTGATGGTTTAATATACACGGTACATGTCACCAGGTGAACAGTATAAGTGATGAGAGTGTGTTCCCTTGATGGTTTAATATACACGGGACATGTCACCCGGTGAACAGTATAAGTGAGGAGAGTGTGTTCCATTGTTGGTTTAATATACAGGGGACTTGTTAAGAGGTGAACAGTATAAGTGAGGAGAGTGTGTTCCATTGTTGGTTTAATATACACGGGACTTGTTAACAGGTGAACAGAATAAGTGAGGAGAATGTGTTCCCCTGATGGTTTAATACACACGGGACATGTTACCAAATGAACAGTATAAGTGAGGAGAGTGTGTTCCATTGTTGGTTTAATATACACGGGACTTGTTAACAGGTGAACAGAATAAGTGAGGAGAATGTGTTCCCCTGATGGTTTAATACACACGGGACATGTTACCAGATGAACAGTATAAGTGAGGAGATTGTGATCCCCTGATGGTTTAATACACACGGGACATGTTAACAGATGAACAGTATAAGTGAGGAGAGTCTGTTCCCCTGATTGTTTAATACACACAGGACATGTTACCAGGTGAACAGTATAAGTGAGTAGAGTGTGTTCCCCAGATTGTTTAATACACACAGGACATGTTCCCAGATGAACAGTATAAGTGAGGAAAGTATGTTCCCCTGATTGTTTTATATACACGGACATGTCAACAGGTGAACAGCATAAGTGAGGAGAGTGTGTTCCGCTGATGGTTTAATACGCACGGGACATGTTACCAGGTGAACAGTATAAGTGAGGAGAGTGTGTTCCCCTGATGTTTTAATATACACAGGACATGTTACCAGGTGAACTGTATAAGTGAGGAGAGTGTGTTCCCCTGATGATTTAAAACACACAGGACATGTCACCATTTGAACAGTATATGTGAGGAGAGTGTGTTCCCCTGACGGTTCAATACACATGGGACCTGTTAACAGGTGAACAGAAGAAGTGAGGAGAGTGTTTTCCCCTGATGGTTTAATATACACAGGACATGTTACCAGGTGAACACGATAAGTGAGGAGAGTGTGTTCCCCTGATTGTTAAATATACACAGGACATGTTGCCAGGTGAACAGTATAAGTGAGGAGATTGTGTTCCCCTGGTTGTTTAATACACACGGGACATGTTACCAGGTGAACAGTATAAGTGAGGAGAGTGTGTTCCCCTGATAATTTAATACACACGGGACATGTTACCAGGTGAACAGTATATGTGAGGAGAGTGTGTTCCCCTGATGGTTGAATATACACGGGACATGTTAACAGGTGAACAGTATATGTGAGGAGAGTGTGTTTCCCTGATGCTTTAATATACAAGGGACATGTTACCAGGTGTACAATATAAGGGAGGAGTGTGTGTTCCCCTGATTGTTTAATGCTCACGGGACATGTTACCAGGTGAACAGAATAATTGAGGAGAGTGTGTTCCCCTGATGGTTTAATATACATGTGACATGTTACCAAGTGAACAGTATAAGTGAGGAGAGTGTGTTCCCCTGATTGTTTAATGCTGACGGGACATGTTACCAGGTGAACAGTATAAGTGAGGAGAGTGTGTTCCCCTGATGGTTTAATATACACGGGACATGTCACCAGGTGAACAGTGTAAGTGAGGAGAGTGTGTTCCCCTGATTATTTAATATACACGGTACGTGTTTCCAGGTAAACAGTATAAGTGAGGAGAGTGTGTTCCGCTGATGGTTTAATATACACGGTACGTGTTTCCAGGTAAACAGTATAAGTGAGGAGAGTGTGTTCCGCTGATGGTTTAATATACACGGGACATGTTACCAGGTGAACAGTATAAGTGAGGAGAGTGTGTTCCCCTGATGGTTTAATATACACGGGACATGTCACCAGGTGAACAGTATAAGTGAGGAGAGTGTGTTCCCCTGATTGTTTAATATACAAGGGACATGTTACCAGATGAACAGTATAAGTGAGGAGAGTGTGTTCCCCTGATGGTGTAATATACAGGGGACATGTTACCAGGTGAACAGGATAAGTGAGGAGAGTGTGTTCCCCTGATTGTTTAATACACATGGGACATGGTACCAGATGAACAGTATAAGTGAGGAGAGTGTGTTCCCCTGATTGTTTACTATACACAGGACATGTTTCCAGGAGAACAGTATATGTGAGGAGAGTGTGTTCCCCTGATTGTTTACTATACACGGGACATGTTACCAGGTGAACAGTATAAGTGAGGAGAGTGTTTTCCCCTGATTGTTTACTATACACGGGACATGTTACCAGGTGAACAGTATAAGTGAGGAGAGTGTGTTCCCCTGATTGTTTACTATACACGGGACATGTTACCAGATAAACAGTATAAGTGAGGAGAGTGTGTTCCCCTGATGGTTTAATCCGCACGGGACATGTGACTAGATGAACAGTATAAGTGAGGAGAATGTGATCCCCTGATGGTTTAATATACACGGGACATGTCACAAGGTGAACAGCATAAGTGAGGAGATTGTGTTCGCCTCATAAGTTAATACACACGGGACATGTTACCAGATGAACAGTATAAGTGAGGAGATTGTGTTCCCCTGATTGTTTAATATACACGGGACATGTCACCAGGTGAGCAGTATAAGTGAGTAGAGTGTGTTCCCCTGATGGTTTAATACACACGGGACATGTTCCCAGATGAACAGTATAAGTGAGGAGATTGTGTTCCCCTGATTGTTTAATATACACGGGACATGTCACCAGGTGAACAGTATAAGTGAGGAGAGTATGTTCCCCTGATTGTTTTATATACACGGGACATGTCAACAGGTGAACAGCATAAGTGAGGAGAGTGAGTTCCCCTGATGGTTTAATACGCACGGGACATGTTACCAGGTGAACAGTATAAGTGAGGAGAGTGTGTTCCCCTGATGGTTTAATATACACAGGACATGTTACCAGGTGAACTGTATAAGTGAGGAGAGTATGTTCCCCTGATTGTTTAATACGCATGGGACATGTTATTAGGTGAACACGATAAGTGAGGAGAGTGTGTTCCCCTGATTGTTAAATATACACAGGACATGTTGCCAGGTGAACAGTATAAGTGAGGAGATTGTGTTCCCCTGGTTGTTTAATACACACGGGACATGTTACCAGGTGAACAGTATAAGTGAGGAGAGTGTGTTCCCCATATAATTTAATACACACGGGACATGTTACCAGGTAAACAGTGTAAGTGAGGAGAGTGTGTTCCCCTGATGGTTTAATATGCACGGGACATGTTACCAGGTGAACAGTATAAGTGAGGAGAGTGTGTTCCCCTGATTATTTAATATACACGGTACGTGTTTCCAGGTAAACAGTATAAGTGAGGAGAGTGTGTTCCGCTGATGGTTTAATATACACGGGACATGTTACCAGGTGAACAGTATAAGTGAGGAGAGTGTGTTCCCCTGATGGTTTAATATACACGGGACATGTTACCAGGTGAACAGTATAAGTGAGGAGAGTGTGTTCCCCTGATGGTTTAATATACACGGGACATGTCACCAGGTGAACAGTATAAGTGAGGAGAGTGTGTTCCCCTGATTGTTTAATATACAAGGGACATGTTACCAGATGAACAGTATAAGTGAGGAGAGTGTCTTCCCCTGATGGTGTAATATACACGGGACATGTTACCAGGTGAACAGTATAAGTGAGGAGAGTGTGTTCCCCTGATTGTTTAATACACATGGGACATGTTACCAGGTGAACAGTATAAGTGAGGAGAGTGTGTTCCCCTGATTGTTTACGATACACGGGACATGTTACCAGGTGAACAGTATAAGTGAGGAGAGTGTGTTCCCCTGATTGTTTACTATACACGGGACATGTTACCAGGTGAACAGTATAAGTGAGGAGAGTGTGTTCCCCTGATTGTTTACTATACACGGGACATGTTACCAGGTGAACAGTATAAGAGAGGAGAGTGTGTTCCCCTGATTGTTTAATACACACTGGACATGTTACCAGGTGAACAGTATACGTGAGGAGAGTGTGTTCCCCTGATTGTTTAATGCACTCAGGACATTTCATTAGGTGAACAGTATAAGTGAGGAGAGTGTGTTCCCCTGATTGCTTAATACATAAGGGACATGTTACCAGGTGAACAGTATAAGTGAGGAGAGTGTGTTCCCCTGATGTTTTAATATAAACGGGACATTTTACCAGGTGAACAGTATAGGCGAGGAGAGAGTGTTCCCCTAAATGGTTTAATATACACGGGACATGTTACCAGGTGAACAGTATAAGTTAGGAGAGTGTGTTCCCCTGATTGTTTACTATACACGGGACATGTTACCAGATAAACAGTATAAGTGAGGAGAGTGTGTACCCCTGATGGTTTAATATACACGGGAATTGTTACCAGGTGATCAGTATAAGAGAGGAGAGTATGTTCCCCTGATGGTTTAATATACACGGGACATGTCACAAGGTGAACAGCATAAGTGAGGAGAGTGTTTTCCCCTGATTGTTTAATTCACACGGGACATGTTACCAGATAAACAGTATAAGTGAGGAGAGTGTGTACCCCTGATGCTTTAATATACACGGGACATGTCACCAGGTGAACAGTATAAGTGAGGAGATTGTGTTCCCCTGATAATTTAATACACACGTGACATGTTACCAGATGAACAGTATAAGTGAGGAGATTGTGTTCCCCTGATTGTTTAATATACACGGGACATGTTCCCAGATGAACAGTATAAGTGAGGAGAGTATGTTCCCCTGATTGTTTTATATACACGGGACATGTCAACAGGTGAACAGCATAAGTGAGGAGAGTGTGTTCCCCTGATGGGTTAATACGCACGGGACATGTTACCAGGTGAACAGTATAAGTGAGGAGAGTGTGTTCCCCTGATGGTTTAATATACACAGGACATGTTACCAGGTGAACTGTATAAGTGAGGAGAGTATGTTCCCCTGATTGTTTAATACGCACGGGACATGTTACCAGGCGAACAGTATAAGTGAGGAGAGTGTGTTCCCCTGATGATTTAAAACACACAGGACATGTCAACAGTTGAACAGTATAAGTGAGGAGAGTGTGTTCCCCTGATGGTTAAGTACTCACAGGACATGTCACCATTTGAACAGTATATGTGAGGAGACTGTGTTCCCCTGACGGTTAAATACACATGGGACCTGTTAACAGGTGAACAGAAGAAGTGAGGAGAGTGTTTTCCCCTGATGGTTTAATATACACGGGACATGTTACCAGGTGAACAGTATATGTGAGGAAAGAGTGTTCCCCTGATTGTTTAATGCACACAGGACATGTCACTAGGTGAACAGTATAAGTGAGGAGAGTGTGTTCCCCTGATTGTTTAATGCACACAGGACATGTCACCAGGTGAACAGTATAAGTGAGAAGAGTGTGTTCCCCAGATTGTTTAATATACACAGGACATGTTACCAGGTGAACAGTATAAGTGAATGAGTGTGTTCCCATGATTGTTTAATACACACGGGACATGTTACCAGGTGAACAGTATTAGTGAGGAGAGTGTGTTCCCCTCATTGTTTAATATACACAGGACATGTTACCAGGTGAACAGTATAAGTGAGGAGAGTGTGTTCCCCTGATGGTTTAATACACACGGGACATGTTACCAGGTGAACAGTATAAGTGAGGAGAGTTTGTTCCCCTGATTGTATAATACACACGGGACATGTTACCAGGTGAACAGTGTATATGAGGAGAGTGTGTTCCCCTGATTGTTTAATATACACGGGACATGTCACCAGGTGAACAGTATAAGTGAGCAGAGTGAGTTCCCCTGATGGTTTAATACACACGGGACAGGTGACCAGATGAACAGTATAAGTGAGGAGAGTGTGTTCCCCTAATTGTTGAATATACACGGGACATGTTACCAGGTGAACAGTATAAGTGAGGAGAGTGTGTTCCTCTAATTGTTTAATATACACGGGACATGTTACCAGGTGAACAGTGCAAGTGAGGAGAGTGTGTTCCCCTGATGGTTTAATATACATGGGACATGTTACCAGGTGAACAGTATAAGTGAGGAGAGTATGTTCCCCTGATGGTTTAATATACATGGGACATGTAATCAGGTGAACAGTATAAGTGAGGAGAGTGTGTTCCCCTGATGCTTTAATACACAAGGGACATGTTATCAGGTGAACACTATAAGTGAGGAGAGTGTGTTCCCCTGATTGTTTAATACACACGGGACATGTAATCAGGTGAACAGTATAGGTGAGGAGAGTGTTTTCCCCTGATTGTTTAATGCTTACGGGACATGTTATCTGGTGAACAGTATAAGTGAGGAGAGTGTGTTCCCCTGATGGTTTAATATACACGGGACATGTCACAAGGTGAACAGCATAAGTGAGGAGAGTGTTTTCCCCTGATGCTTTAATATACACGGGACATGTTACCAGGTGAACAGTCTAAGTGAGGAGAGGATGTTCCCCTGATTGTTTAATATACACGGGACATGTTACCAGGTGAACAGTATAAGTGAGGAGAGTGTGATCCCCTGATGGTTTAATATACACGGGACATGTCACAAGGTGAACAGCATAAGTGAGGACAGTGTGTTCCCCTGATGGTTTAATATACACGGGACATGTTACCAGGTGAACAGTATAAGTGAGGAGAGTGTGTTCCCCGGATGGTTTAATATACACGGGACATGATACCAAGTGAACAGTATAAGTGAGGATAGTGTGTTCCCCTGATTGTTTAATATACACGGGACATGTTACCAGGTGAACAGTATAAGTGAGGAGAGTGTGTTCCCCTGATTGTTTAATGCACACAGGACATGTTACCAGGTGAACAGTATAAGAGAGGAGAGTGTGTTCCCCTGATTGTTTAATGCACACAGGACATGTTACCAGGTGAACAGTATAAGAGAGGAGAGTGTGTTCCCCTGATTGTTTAATGCACACAGGACATGTTACCAGGTGAACAGTATAAGTGAGGGGAGTGTGTTCCCCTGATTGTTTAATATACACAGGACATGTTACCAGGTGAACAGAATAAGTGAGGAGAGTGTGTTCCCCTGATTGTTTATTGCACACAGGACATGTTACCAGGTGAACACTATATGTGAGGAGAGTGTGTTCCCCTGATGGTTTAATATACACGGGACATGTTACCAGGTGAACACTATAAGTGAGGAGAGTGTGTTCCCCTGATTGTTTAATGCACACAGGACATGTTACCAGGTGAACAGTAGAAGTGAGGAGAGTGTGTTCCCCTGATTGTTTAATATAAACGGGACATGTTACCAGGTGAACAGTATATGTGAGGAGAGTGTGTTCCCCTGATTGTTTAATATAAACGGGACATGTTACCAGGTGAACAGTAGAAGTGAGGAGAGTGTGTTCCCCTGATGGTTTAATATAAACGGGACATGTTACCAGGTGAACAGTATAAGTGACGAGAGTGTGTTCCCCTGATGGTTTAATACACACGGGACATGTTACCAGGTGAACAGTATAAGTGAGGAGAGTGTGTTCCTCTGATGGTTTAATACACACGGGACATGTTACCAGGTGAACAATATAAGTGAGGAGAGTGTGTTCCCCTGATTGTTTAATGTACACAGGATATGTTACCAGATGAACAGTATAAGTGAGGAGAGTGTGTTCCTCTGATGGTTTAATACACACGGGACAAGTTACCTGGTCAACAGTATGAGTGAGGAGAGTGTGTTCCCCTGATTGTTTAATATACACGGGACATGTTACCAGGTGAACAGTATAAGTGAAGAGGGTGTGTTCCCCTGATTGTTTAATGTACACAGGACATGTTACCAGGTGAACAGTATAAGTGAAGAGAGTGTGTTCCCCTGATTGTTTAATGTACACAGGACATGTTACCAGGTGAACAGTAGAAGTGAGGAGAGTGTCTTCCCCTGATTGTTTAATGCACACAGGACATGTTACCAGGTGAACAGTATAAGTGAAGAGAGTGTGTTCCCCTGATTGTTTAATACACAAAGGACATGTTACCAGGTGAACATTATAAGTGAGGAGAGCGTGTTCCCCTGATTGTTTAATATACACAGGACATGTTACCAGGTGAACAGTATAAGTGAGCAGAGTGTCTTCCCCTGATTGTTTAAAACACACGGGACATGTTACCAGGTGAACAGTATAAGTGAGGAGAGTGTGTTCCCCTGATTGTTTAATACACACGGGACATGTTACCAAGTGAACAGTATAAGTGAGGAGAGTGTGTTCCCCTGATTGTTTAATACATACGGGACATGTTACCAGGTGAACAGTATAAGTGAGGAGAGTGTATTCCCCTGATTGTTTAATACACACAGGACATGTTACCAGGTGAACAGTATTAGTGAGGAGAGTGTGTTCCCCTGATTGTTTAATGCACACAGGACATGTTACCAGGTGAACAGGATAAGTGAGGAGACTGTGTTCCCCTGATTGTTTAATGCACACAGGACATGTTACCAGGTGAACAGTATAAGTGAGGAGAGATTGTTCCCCTGATTGTTTAATACACACAGGACATGTTACCAGGTGAACAGTATTAGTGAGGAGAGTGTGTTCCCCTGATTGTTTAATACACACAGGACATGTTACCAGGTGAACAGTATTAGTGAGGAGAGTGTGTTCCCCTGATTGTTTAATGCACACAGGACATGTTACCAGGTGAACAGGATAAGTGAGGAGAGTGTGTTCCCCTGATTGTTTAATGCACACAGGACATGTTACCAGGTGAACAGTATAAGTGAGGAGAGTGTGTTCCCCTGATTGTTTAATACACACAGGACATGTTACCAGGTGAACAGTATTAGTGAGGAGAGTGTGTTCCCCTGATTGTTTAATGCACACAGGACATGTTACCAGGTGAACAGGATAAGTGAGGAGACTGTGTTCCCCTGATTGTTTAATACACACAGGACATGTTACCAGGTGAACAGTATAAGAGAGGAGAGTGTGTTCCCCTGATTGTTTAATGCACACAGGACATGTTACCAGGTGAACACTATAAGTGAGGAGAGTGTGATCCCCTGATGGTTTAATATAAACGGGACATGTTACCAGGTGAACAGAATAAGTGAGGAGAGTGTGTTCCCCTGATTGTTTAATATAAACGGGACATGTTACCAGGTGAACACTATAAGTGAGGAGAGTGTGTTACCCTGATTGTTTAATGCACACAGGACATGTTACCAGGTGAACACTATAAGTGAGGAGAGTGTGTTCCCCTGATGGTTTAATATACACGGGACATGTTACCAGGTGAACACTATAAGTGAGGAGAGTGTGTTCCCCTGATTGTTTAATGCACACAGGACATGTTACCACGTGAACAGTAGAAGTGAGGAGAGTGTGTTCCCCTGATTGTTTAATATAAACGGGACATGTTACCAGGTGAACAGTCGAGGTGAGGAGAGTGTGTTCCCCTGATTGTTTAATATAAACGGGACATGTTACCAGGTGAACACTATAAGTGAGGAGAGTGTGTTCCTCTGATTGTTTAATGCACACAGGACATGTTACCAGGTGGACACTATAAGTGAGGAGAGTGTGTTCCCCTGATGGTTTAATATACACGGGACATGTTACCAGGTGAACACTATAAGTGAGGAGAGTGTGTTCCCCTGTTTGTTTAATGCACACAGGACATGTTACCAGGTGAACAGTAGAAGTGAGGAGAGTGTGTTCCCCTGATTGTTTAATATAAACGGGACATGTTACCAGGTGAACAGTATATGTGAGGAGAGTGTGTTCCCCTGATTGTTTAATATAAACGGGACATGTTACCAGGTGAACAGTAGAAGTGAGGAGAGTGTGTTCCCCTGATTGTTTAATATAAACGGGACATGTTACCAGGTGAACAGTATAAGTGAGGAGAGTGTGTTCCCCTGATGGTTTAATACACACGGGACATGTTACCTGGTGAACAGTATAAGTGAGGAGAGTGTGTTCCTCTGATGGTTTAATACACACGGGACATGTTACCAGGTGAACAATATAAGTGAGGAGAGTGTGTTCCCCTGATTGTTTAATGTACACAGGATATGTTACCAGGTGAACAATATAAGTGAGGAGAGTGTGTTCCCCTTATTGTTTAAAGCACACAGGACATGTTACCAGGTGAACAGTATAAGTGAGGAGAGTGTGTTCCCCTGATTGTTTAAAGCACACAGGACATGTTACCAGATGAACAGTATAAGTGAGGAGAGTGTGTTCCTCTGATGGTTTAATACACACGGGACATGTTACATGGTCAACAGTATAAGTGAGGAGAGTGTGTTCCCCTGATGGTTTAATATACACGGGACATGTTACCAGGTGAACAGTATAAGTGAAGAGGGTGTGTTCCCCTGATTGTTTAATGTACACAGGACATGTTACCAGGTGAACAGTATAAGTGAAGAGAGTGTGTTCCCCTGATTGTTTAATTTACACAGGACATGTTTCCAGGTGAACAGTAGAAGTGAGGAGAGTGTCTTCCCCTGATTGTTTAACGCACACAGGACATGTTACCAGGTGAACAGTATAAGTGAAGAGAGTGTGTTACCCTGATTGTTTAATACACAAAGGACATGTTACCAGGTGAACATTATAAGTGAGGAGAGCGTGTTCCCCTGATTGTTTAATATACACAGGACATGTTACCAGGTGAACAGTATAAGTGAGGAGAGTGTCTTCCCCTGATTGTTTAAAACACACGGGACATGTTTCCAGGTGAACAGTATAAGTGAGGAGAGTGTGTTCCCCTGATTGTTTAATACACACGGGACATGTTACCAGGTGAACAGTATAAGTGAGGAGAGTGTGTTCCCCTGATTGTTTAATACATACGGGACATGTTACCAGGTGAACAGTATAAGTGAGGAGAGTGTATTCCCCTGATTGTTTAATACACACAGGACATGTTACCAGGTGAACAGTATTAGTGAGGAGAGTGTGTTCCCCTGATTGTTTAATGCACACAGGACATGTTACCAGGTGAACAATAGAAGAGAGGTGATTTTGTTCCCCTGATGGTTTAATATACACGGGACATGTTACCAGTTGAAAAGTATAAGTGAGGAGAGTGTGTTCCCCTGATTGTTTAATGCACAGTTGACATGTTACCAGGTGAACGGGATAATTGAGGAGAGTGTGTTCCCCTGATTGTTTAATGCACACAGGACATGTTACCAGGTGAACAGTATAAGTGAGGAGAGTGTGTTCCCCTGATGGTTTAATACACACGGGACATGTTACCAGGTGAACAGTATAAGTGAGGAGAGTTTGTTCCCCTGATTGTATAATACACACGGGACATGTTACCAGGTGAACAGTGAAGTGAGGAGAGTGTGTTCCCCTGATTGTTTAATATACACGGGACATGTCACCAGGTGAACAGTATAAGTGAGCAGAGTGAGTTCCCCTGATGGTTTAATACACACGGGACAGGTGACCAGATGAACAGTATAAGTGAGGAGAGTGTGTTCCCCTAATTGTTGAATATACACGGGACATGTTACCAGGTGAACAGTATAAGTGAGCAGAGTGTGTTCCCCTGATTGTTTAATATACACGGGACATGTTACCAGGTGAACAGTGCAAGTGAGGAGAGTGTGTTCCCCTGATGGTGTAATATACATGGGACATGTTACCAGGTGAACAGTATAAGTGAGGAGAGTATGTTCCCATGATGGTTTAATATACACGGGACATGTCACAAGGTGAACAGCATAAGTGAGGAGAGTGTGTTCCCCTGATTGTTTAATGCACACAGGAAATGTTACCAGGTGAACAGTATAAGTGAGGAGAGTGTGTTCCCCTGATTGTTTAATATACACGGGACATGTTACCAGGTGAACAGTATAAGAGAGGAGAGTGTGTTCCCCTGATTGTTTAATGCACACAGGACATGTTACCAGGTGAACAGTATAAGTGAGGAGAGTGTGTTCCCCTGATTGTTTAATATACACGGGACATGTTACCAGGTGAACAGTATAAGAGAGGAGAGTGTGTTCCCCTGATTGTTTAATGCACACAGGACATGTTACCAGGTGAACAGTATAAGTGATGAGAGAGTGATCCCCTGATGGTTTAATATACACGGGACATGTCACAAGGTGAACAGCATAAGTGAGGACAGTGTGTTCCCCTGATGCTTTAATATACACGGGACATGTTACCAGGTGAACAGTCTAAGTGAGGAGAGGATGTTCCCCTGATGGTTTAATATACACGGGACATGTTACCAGGTGAACAGTATAAGTGAGGAGAGTGTGTTCCCCTGATTGTTTAATGCACACAGGACATGTTACCAGGTGAACAGTATAAGTGAGGAGAGTGTGTTCCCCTGATTGTTTAATATACACGGGACATGTTACCAGGTGAACAGTATAAGAGAGGAGAGTGTGTTCCCCTGATTGTTTAATGCACACAGGACATGTTACCAGGTGAACAGTATAAGTGAGGAGAGTGTGTTCCCCTGATTGTTTAATATACATGGGACATGTTACCAGGTGAACAGTATAAGTGAGGAGAGTGTGTTCCCCTGATGGTTTAATACACACGGGACATGTTATCAGGTGAACAGTATAAGTGAGGAGAGTGTTTTCTCCTGATAGTTTAATACACACGGGACATGTTACCAGGTGAACAGTCTAAGTGAGGAGAGTGTGTTCCCCTGATTGTTTAGTACACACGGGACATGTTACCAGGTGAACATTATAAGTGAGGAGAGTGTGTTCCCCTGATGGTTTAATACACACGGGACATGTTACCAGGTGAACAGTATAAGTGAGGAGAGTGTGTTCCTCTGATGTTTTAATACACACAGGACATGTTACCAGGTGAACAGTATAAGTGAGGAGAGTGTGTTCCCCTGATTGTTTAATGTACACAGGACATGTTACCAGGTGAACAGTATAAGTGAAGAGTGTGTTTTCCCCTGATTGTTTAATGTACACAGGACATGTTACCAGGTGAACATTATAAGTGCGGAGAGTTGGTTCCCCTGATTGTTTAATATACACGGGACATGTTACCAGGTGAACAGTATAAGTGAAGAGAGTGTGTTCCCCTGATTGTTTAATGTACACAGGACATGTTACCAGGTGAACAGTATAAGTGAGGAGAGTGTGTTCCCCTGATTGTTTAATACACAAAGGACATGTTACAAGGTGAACATTATAAGTGCGGAGAGTTTGTTCCCCTGAGTGTTTAATACACACAGGACATGTTACCAGGTGAACAGGATAAGTGAGGAGAGTGTGTTCCCCTGATTGTTTAATACACACGGGACATGTTACCAGGTGAACAGTATAAGTGAGGAGAGTGTGTTCCCCTAATTGTTTAATAAACACGGGACATGTTACCAGGTGAACAGTATAAGTGAGGAGAGTGTGTTCCCCTGATTGTTTAATACACACGGGACATGTTACCAGGTGAACAGTATATGTGAGGAGCGTGTGTTCCCCTGATTGTTTAATACACACGGGACATGTTACCAGGTGAACAGTATAAGTGAGGAGAGTGTGTTCCCCTGATTGTTTAATACACACGGGACATGTTACCAGGTGAACAGTATAAGTGAGGAGAGTGTGTTCCCCTGATTGTTTAATACACACGGGACATGTTACCAGGTGAACAGTATAAGTGAGGAGAGTGTGTTCCCCTGATTGTTTAATGCACACAGGACATGTTACCAGGTGAACAGTATAAGTGAGGAGAGAGTATTCCCCTGATGGTTTAATGTACACAGGTCATGTTACCAGGTGAACAGTATAAGTGAGGAGAGTGTGTTCCCCTGATTGTTTAATACACACAGGACATGATACCAAGTGAACAGTAAAAGTGAGGAGAGTGTGTTCCCCTGATTGTTTAATATACACGGGACATGTTACCAGGTGAACAGTATAAGTGATGAGAGTGTGTTCCCCTGATTGTTTATTATACACGGGACATGTTACCAGGTGAACATTATAAGTGAGGAGAGTGTGTTCCCCTGATTGTTTAATACACACAGGACATGATACCAAGTGAACTGTATAAGTGAGGAGAGTGTGTTCCCCTGATTGTTTAATGCACACAGGACATGTTACCAGGTGAACAGTATACGTGCGGAGAGTTTGTTCCCCTGATTGTTTAATACAAACAGGACATGTTACCAGGTTAGCAGTGTAGGTGAGGAGAGTGTGTTCCCCTGATAGTTTAATGTACTTGGGACATGTCACCAGGTGAACAGTATCAGTGAGGAGAGTGTGTTCCCCTGATTGTTTAATACACACGGGACATGTTACCTGGTGAACAGTACAAGTGAGGAGAATGTGTTCCCCTGATGGTTTAATACACACAAGACATGTTTCCAGGTGAACAGTATAAGTGAAGAGAGTGTTTTCCCCTGATTGTTTAATGTACACAGGACATGTTACCAGGTGAACAGTATAAGTGCGGAGAGTTGGTTCCCCTGATTGTTTAATATACACGGGACATGTTACCAGGTGAACAGTATAAGTGAAGAGAGTGTGTTCCCCTGATTGTTTAATGTATACAGGACATGTTACCAGGTGAACAGTATAAGTGAGGAGAGTGTGTTCCCCTGATTGTTTAATACACAAAGGACATGTTACCAGGTGAACATTATAAGTGCGGAGCGTTTGTTCCCCTGATTGTTTAATACACACAGGACATGTTACCAGGTGAACAGGATAAGTGAGGAGAGTGTGTTCCCCTGATTGTTTAATACACACGGGACATGTTACCAGGTGAACAGTATAAGTGAGGAGAGTGTGTTCCCCTAATTGTTTAATATACACAGGACATGTTACCAGGTGAACAATATAAGTGAGGAGAGTGTGTTCCCCTGATTGTTTAATACACACGGGACATGTTACCAGGTGAACAGTATAAGTGAGGAGAGTGTGTTCCCCTGATTGTTTAATACACACGGGACATGTTACCAGGTGAACAGTATATGAGAGGAGCGTGTGTTCCCCTGATTGTTTAATACACACGGGACATGTTACCAGGTGAACAGTATAAGTGAGGAGAGTGTGTTCCCCTGATTGTTTAATACACACGGGACATGTTACCAGGTGAACAGTATAAGTGAGGAGAGTGTGTTCCCCTGATTGTTTAATACACACGGGACATGTTACCAGGTGAACAGTATAAATGAGGAGAGTGTGTTCCCCTGATTGTTTAATACACACGGGACATGTTACCAGGTGAACAGTATAAGTGAGGAGAGTGTGTTCCCCTGATTGTTTAATGCACACAGGACATGTTACCAGGTGAACAGTATAAGTGAGGAGAGAGTATTCCCCTGATGGTTTAATGTACACAGGTCATGTTACCAGGTGAACAGTATAAGTGAGGAGAGTGTGTTCCCCTGATTGTTTAATACACACAGGACATGATACCAAGTGAACAGTAAAAGTGAGGAGAGTGTGTTCCCCTGATTGTTTAATATACACGGGACATGTTACCAGGTGAACAGTATAAGTGATGAGAGTGTGTTCCCCTGATTGTTTATTATACACGGGACATGTTACCAGGTGAACATTATAAGTGAGGAGAGTGTGTTCCCCTGATTGTTTAATGCACACAGGACATGTTACCAGGTGAACAGTATAAGTGAGGAGAGAGTATTCCCCTGATGGTTTAATGTACACAGGTCATGTTACCAGGTGAACAGTATAAGTGAGGAGAGTGTGTTCCCCTGATTGTTTAATACACACAGGACATGATACCAAGTGAACTGTATAAGTGAGGAGAGTGTGTTCCCCTGATTGTTTAATGCACACAGGACATGTTACCAGGTGAACAGTATAAGTGAGGAGAGTGTGTTCCCCTGATTGTTTAATATACACGGGGTATGTTACCAGGTGAACATTATACGTGCGGAGAGTTTGTTCCCCTGATTGTTTAATACACACAGGACATGTTACCAGGTGAGCAGTGTAGGTGAGGAGAGTGTGTTCCCCTGATAGTTTAATGTACTTGGGACATGTCACCAGGTGAACAGTATCAGTGAGGAGAGTGTGTTCCCCTGATTGTTTAATACACACGGGACATGTCACCAGGTGAACAGTAAAAGTGTGGAAACTGTGTTCCAGTGATTGTTTAATGCACAGAGGACATGTTACCAGGTGAACAGTATAAGTGAGGAGAGTGTGTTCCCCTGATTGTTTAATACACACGGGACATGTTACCAGGTGAACAGGATAAGTGAGGAGAGTGTGTTCCCCTGATGGTTTAATACACACAGGACATGTTACCAGGTGAACAGTACAAGTGAGGAGAATGTGTTCCCCTGATGGTTTAATACACACGGGACATGTTACCAGGTGAACAGTATAAGTGAGGAGAGTGTGTTCCACTGATTGTTTAATACACACGGGACATGTTACCAGGTGAACAGGATAAGTGAGGAGAGTGTGTTCCCCTGATTGTTTAGTACACACGGGACATGTTACCAGGTGAACAGTATAAGTGAGGAGAGTATGTTCCCCTGATGGATTAACACACACGGGAAATGTTACCAGGTGAACATTATAAGTGAGGAGAGTGTGTTCCCCTGATGGTTTAATACACACGGGACATGTTACCAGGTGAACAGTATAAGTGAGGAGAGTGTGTTCCTCTGATGTTTTAATACACACAGGACATGTTACCAGGTGAACAATATAAGTGAAGAGAGTGTGTTCCCCTGATTGTTTAATGTACACAGGACATGTTACCAGGTGAACAGTATAAGTGAAGAGACTGTTTTCCCCTGATTGTTGAATGTACACAGGACATGTTACCAGGTGAATAGTATAAGTGAGGAGAGTGTGTTCCCCTGATTGTTTAATATACACGGGACATGTTACCAGGTGAACAGTATAAGTGAGGAGAGAGTGTTCCCCTGATTGTTTAATGCACACTGGACATGTTACCAGGTGAACAGTATAAGTGAGGAGAGTGTGTTCCCCTGATTGTTTAATATACACGGGACATGTTACCAGGTGAACAGTATAAGTGAGGAGAGAGTGTTCCCCTGATTGTTTAATGCACACAGGACATGTTACCAGGTGAACAGTATAAGTGAGGAGAGTGTGTTCCCCTGATTGTTTAATATACACGGGACATGTTACCAGGTGAACAGTATAAGTGAAGAGACTGTTTTCCCCTGATTGTTTAATATACACGGGACATGTGACCAGGTGAACAGTTTCAGCGAGAAGAGTGTGTTCCCCTGATTGTTTAATATACACGGGACATGTTACCAGGTGAACAGTAGAAGTGAGGAGATTGTGTTCCCCTGATTGTTTAATATAAACGGGACATGTGACCAGGTGAACAGTATAAGCGAGAAGAGTGTGTTCCCCTGATTGTTTAATATACACAGGACATGTTACCAGGTGAACAGTATAAGTGAGGAGAGTGTGTTCCCCTGATTGTTTAATGCACACAGGACATGTTACCAGGTGAACAGGATAAATGAGGAGAGTGTGTTCCCCTGATTGTTTAATGCACACAGGACATCTTACCAGGTGAACAGTATAAGTGAGGAGAGAGTGTTCCCCTGATGGTTTAATGTACACAGGACATGTTACCAGGTGAACAGTATAAGTGAGGAGAGTGTGTTCCCCTGATTGTTTAATATACACGGGACATGTTACCAGGTGAACAGCATAAGTGAGGAGAGTGTGTTCCCCTGATGGTTAAATGCACACGGGACATGTTACCAGGTGAACAGTATAAGTGAGGAGAGAGTATTCCCCTGATGGTTTAATGTACACAGGACATGTTCCCAGGTGAACAGTATAAGTGAGGAGAGTGTGTTCCCCTGATTGTTTAATACACACAGGACATGATACCAAGTGAACAGTATAAGTGTGGAGAGTGTTTTCCCCTGATTGTTTAATATACACGGGACAAGTTACCAGGTGAACAGTATAAGTGATGAGAGTGTGTTCCCCTGATCGTTTATTATACACGGGACATGTTACCAGGTGTACAGTATAAGTGAGGAGAGTGTGTTCCCCTGATTGTTTAATGCACACAGGACATGTTACCAGGTGAACAGTATAAGTGAGAAGAGTGTGTTCCCCTGATTGTTTAATACACACGGGACATGTTACCAGGTGAACAGTATAAGTGAGGAGTGTGTGTTCCCCTGATTGTTTAATATACACGGGACATGTTACCAGGTGAACTGTATAAGTGAGGAGAGTGTGTTCCCCTGATTGTTTAATATAAACGGTACATGTTACCAGGTGAACAGTATAAGTGAGGAGAGTGTGTTCCCCTGATTGTTTAATGCACACAGGACATGTTACCAGGTGAACAGTATAAGTGAGGAGAGAGTATTCCCCTGATGGTTTAATGTACACAGGTCATGTTACCAGGTGAACAGTATAAGTGAGGAGAGTGTGTTCCCCTGATTGTTTAATACACACAGGACATGATACCAAGTGAACTGTATAAGTGAGGAGAGTGTGTTCCCCTGATTGTTTAATGCACACAGGACATGTTACCAGGTGAACAGTATAAGTGAGGAGAGTGTGTTCCCCTGATTGTTTAATATACACGGGGTATGTTACCAGGTGAACATTATACGTGCGGAGAGTTTGTTCCCCTGATTGTTTAATACACACAGGACATGTTACCAGGTGAGCAGTGTAGGTGAGGAGAGTGTGTTCCCCTGATAGTTTAATGTACTTGGGACATGTCACCAGGTGAACAGTATCAGTGAGGAGAGTGTGTTCCCCTGATTGTTTAATACACACGGGACATGTCACCAGGTGAACAGTAAAAGTGTGGAGACTGTGTTCCAGTGATTGTTTAATGCACAGAGGACATGTTACCAGGTGAACAGTATAAGTGAGGAGAGTGTGTTCCCCTGATTGTTTAATACACACGTGACATGTTACCAGGTGAACAGGATAAGTGAGGAGAGTGTGTTCCCCTGATGGTTTAATACACACAGGACATGTTACCAGGTGAACAGTACAAGTGAGGAGAATGTGTTCCCCTGATGGTTTAATACACACGGGACATGTTACCAGGTGAACAGTATAAGTGAGGAGAGTGTGTTCCCTTGATTATTTAATACACACGGGACATGTTACCAGGTGAACAGGATAAGTGAGGAGAGTGTGTTCCCCTGATTGTTTAGTACACACGGGACATGTTACCAGGTGAACAGTATAAGTGAGGAGAGTATGTTCCCCTGATGGATTAACACACACGGGAAATGTTACCAGGTGAACATTATAAGTGAGGAGAGTGTGTTCCCCTGATGGTTTAATACACACGGGACATGTTACCAGGTGAACAGTATAAGTGAGGAGAGTGTGTTCCTCTGATGTTTTAATACACACAGGACATGATACCAGGTGAACAATATAAGTGAAGAGAGTGTGTTCCCCTGATTGTTTAATGTACACAGGACATGTTACCAGGTGAACAGTATAAGTGAAGAGACTGTTTTCCCCTGATTGTTGAATGTACACAGGACATGTTACCAGGTGAACAGTATAAGTGAGGAGAGTGTGTTCCCCTGATTGTTTAATATACACGGGACATGTTACCAGGTGAACAGTATAAGTGAGGAGAGAGTGTTCCCCTGATTGTTTAATGCACACTGGACATGTTACCAGGTGAACAGTATAAGTGAGGAGAGTGTGTTCCCCTGATTGTTTAATATACACGGGACATGTTACCAGGTGAACAGTATAAGTGAGGAGAGAGTGTTCCCCTGATTGTTTAATGCACACAGGACATGTTACCAGGTGAACAGTATAAGTGAGGAGAGTGTGTTCCCCTGATTGTTTAATATACACGGGACATGTTACCAGGTGAACAGTATAAGTGAGGAGAGTGTGTTCCCCTGATTGTTTAATATACACGGGACATGTTACCAGGTGAACTGTATAAGTGAGGAGAGAGTGTTCCCCTGATTGTTTAATACACACAGGACATGTTACCAGGTGAACAGTATAAGTGAGGAGAGTGTGTTCCCCTGATTGTTTAATGCACACAGGACATGTTACCAGGTGAACAGTATAAGTGAGGAGAGTGTGTTCCCCTGATTGTTTAATATACACGGGACATGTGACCAGGTGAACAGTTTCAGCGAGAAGAGTGTGTTCCCCTGATTGTTTAATATACACGGGACATGTTACCAGGTGAACAGTAGAAGTGAGGAGATTGTGTTCCCCTGATTGTTTAATATAAACGGGACATGTGACCAGGTGAACAGTATAAGCGAGAAGAGTGTGTTCCCCTGATTGTTTAATATACACAGGACATGTTACCAGGTGAACAGTATAAGTGAGGAGAGTGTGTTCCCCTGATTGTTTAATGCACACAGGACATGTTACCAGGTGAACAGGATAAATGAGGAGAGTGTGTTCCCCTGATTGTTTAATGCACACAGGACATCTTACCAGGTGAACAGTATAAGTGAGGAGAGAGTGTTCCCCTGATGGTTTAATGTACACAGGACATGTTACCAGGTGAACAGTATAAGTGAGGAGAGTGTGTTCCCCTGATTGTTTAATATACACGGGACATGTTACCAGGTGAACAGCATAAGTGAGGAGAGTGTGTTCCCCTGATGGTTAAATGCACACGGGACATGTTACCAGGTGAACAGTATAAGTGAGGAGAGAGTATTCCCCTGATGGTTTAATGTACACAGGACATGTTCCCAGGTGAACAGTATAAGTGAGGAGAGTGTGTTCCCCTGATTGTTTAATACACACAGGACATGATACCAAGTGAACAGTATAAGTGTGGAGAGTGTTTTCCCCTGATTGTTTAATATACACGGGACAAGTTACCAGGTGAACAGTATAAGTGATGAGAGTGTGTTCCCCTGATCGTTTATTATACACGGGACATGTTACCAGGTGTACAGTATAAGTGAGGAGAGTGTGTTCCCCTGATTGTTTAATGCACACAGGACATGTTACCAGGTGAACAGTATAAGTGGGAAGAGTGTGTTCCCCTGATTGTTTAATACACACGGGACATGTTACCAGGTGAACAGTATAAGTGAGGAGTGTGTGTTCCCCTGATTGTTTAATATACACGGGACATGTTACCAGGTGAACTGTATAAGTGAGGAGAGTGTGTTCCCCTGATTGTTTAATATAAACGGTACATGTTACCAGGTGAACAGTATAAGCGAGAAGAGTGTGTTCCCCTGATTGTTTAATATACACAGGACATGTTACCAGGTGAACAGTATAAGTGAGGAGAGTGTTTTCCCCTGATGGTTAAATGCACACGGGACATGTCACCAGGTGAACAGTATAAGTGAGGAGAGTGTGTTCCCATGATGGTTTAACATACACGGGACATGTTACCATGTGAACAGTATAAGTAAGGAGAGTGTGTTCCCCTGATTGTTTAATATACACAGGACAGGTTACAAGGTGAACAATATAAGTGCGGAGAGTTTGTTCCCCTGATGGTTTAATATACACGGGACATGTTACCATTTGAACAGCATAAGTGAGGAGAGTGTGTTCCCTGATTGTTTAATGCACACAGGACATGTTACCAGGTGAACAGGATAAGTGAGGAGAGTGTGTTCCCCGATTGTTTAATGCACACAGGACATGTTACCAGGTGAACAGTATAAGTGAGGAGAGTGTTTTCCCCTGATAGTTTAATGCACACGGGACATGTTACCAGATGAGCTGTATAAGTGAGGAGAGTGTCTTCCCCTGATGGTTTAATATGCACGGGATATGTTACCAGATGAACATTATAAGTGAGGAGAATGTGTTCCCCTGATGGTTTAATACTGACAGGACATGTCACCAGGTGAACAGCATATGAGAGTAGATTGTGTTCCCCTTATGGTTTAATATACACAGGACATTGCACCAGGTGAAATGTATAAGTGAGGAGAGTGTGTTCCCCTGATTGTTTAATGCTCATGGGACATGTTACGAGGTGAACAGTATGAGTGAGGAGAGTGTGTTCCCCTGATTGTTTAATGAACAGTTGACATGTTACCAGGTGAACAGTATAAGTGAGGAGAGTGTGTTCCCCTGATTGTTTAATACACACAGGACATGTTACCAGGTGAACAGTATAAGTGAGGAGAGTTTTTTCCCCTGATGGTTTAATACACAGGGGACATGTTACCAGGTGAACAGTAAAAGTGTGGAGAGTGTTTTCCCCTGATGGTTTAATACACAGGGGACATGTTACCAGGTGAACAGTAAAAGTGTGGAGAGTGTTTTCCCCTGATTGTTTAATGCACAGTTGACATGTTACCAGGTGAACAGTATAAGTGAGGAGAGAGTGTTCCCCTGATAGTTTAATACACACTGGACATGTTACCAGGTGAACAGTATAAGTGAGGAGAGTGTGTTCCGCTGATGGTTTAATACACACGGGACATGTTACCAGGTGAACAGTAGAAGTAGGAGAGTGTGTTCCCCTGATGGTTTAATAGACACGGGACATGTTACCAGGTGAACAGTATAAGTGAGGAGAGTGTGTTCCCCTTATTGTTTAATACACACAGGAAATGTTACCAGGTGAACAGTATAAGTGAGGAGAGTGTGTTCCCCTGTTGGTTTAATAGACACGGGAGATGTTACCAGGTGAACAGTATAAGTGAGAAGAGTGTGTTCCCCTGATGGTTTAATACACACGGGACATGTTACCAGGTGAACAGAAGAAGTAACGAGATTGTTTTCGCCTGATAGTTTAATACACACGGGACATGTTACCAGGTGAACAGTATAAGTGAGGAGTGTGTGTTCCGCTGATGGTTTAATACACACGGGACATGTTACCAGGTGAACAGTAGAAGTGAGGAGAGTGTGTTCGCCTGATGGTTTAATAGACACGGGACATGTTACCAGGTGAACAGTATAAGTGAGGAGAGTGTGTTCCCCTGATGGTTTAATACACACGGGACATGTTACCAGGTGAACAGTATAAGTGAGGAGAGTGTGTTCCCCTGATGGCTCAATACACACGGGACATGTTACCAGGTGAACAGTATAAGTGAGGAGAGTGTGTTCCGCTGATTGTTTAATACACACAGGACATGTTACAAGGTGAACAGTATAAGTGAGGAGAGTGTGTTCCCCTGATGGCTCAATACACACGGGACATGTTACCAGGTGAACAGTAAAAGTGAGGAGAGTGTGTTCCGCTGATGGTTTAATACACACGGGACATGTTACCAGGTGAACAGTAGAAGTGAGGAGAGTGTGTTCCGCTGATTGTTTAATACACACGGGACATGTTACCAGATGAGCTGTTTAAGTGAGGAGAGTGTCTTCCCCTGATGGTTTAATATGCACGGGACATGTTACCAGATGAACAGTATAAGTGAGGAGAGTGTGTTCCCCTGATAGTTTAATGTACTTGGGACATGTCACCAGGTGAACAGTATCAGTGAGGAGAGTGTGTTCCCCTGATTGTTTAATACACACGGGACATGTCACCAGGTGAACAGTAAAAGTGTGGAGACTGTGTTCCAGTGATTGTTTAATGCACAGAGGACATGTTACCAGGTGAACAGTATAAGTGAGGAGAGTGTGTTCCCCTGATTGTTTAATACACACGGGACATGTTACCAGGTGAACAGGATAAGTGAGGAGAGTGTGTTCCCCTGATGGTTTAATACACACAGGACATGTTACCAGGTGAACAGTACAAGTGAGGAGAATGTGTTCCCCTGATGGTTTAATACACACGGGACATGTTACCAGGTGAACAGTATAAGTGAGGAGAGTGTGTTCCACTGATTGTTTAATACACACGGGACATGTTACCAGGTGAACAGGATAAGTGAGGAGAGTGTGTTCCCCTGATTGTTTAGTACACACGGGACATGTTACCAGGTGAACAGTATAAGTGAGGAGAGTATGTTCCCCTGATGGATTAACACACACGGGAAATGTTACCAGGTGAACATTATAAGTGAGGAGAGTGTGTTCCCCTGATGGTTTAATACACACGGGACATGTTACCAGGTGAACAGTATAAGTGAGGAGAGTGTGTTCCTCTGATGTTTTAATACACACAGGACATGTTACCAGGTGAACAATATAAGTGAAGAGAGTGTGTTCCCCTGATTGTTTAATGTACACAGGACATGTTACCAGGTGAACAGTATAAGTGAAGAGACTGTTTTCCCCTGATTGTTTAATGTACACAGGACATGTTACCAGGTGAATAGTATAAGTGAGGAGAGTGTGTTCCCCTGATTGTTTAATATACACGGGACATGTTACCAGGTGAACAGTATAAGTGAGGAGAGAGTGTTCCCCTGATTGTTTAATGCACACTGGACATGTTACCAGGTGAACAGTATAAGTGAGGAGAGTGTGTTCCCCTGATTGTTTAATATACACGGGACATGTTACCAGGTGAACAGTATAAGTGAGGAGAGTGTGTTCCCCTGATTGTTTAATATACACGGGACATGTTACCAGGTGAACTGTATAAGTGAGGAGAGAGTGTTCCCCTGATTGTTTAATACACACAGGACATGTTACCAGGTGAACAGTATAAGTGAGGAGAGTGTGTTCCCCTGATTGTTTAATGCACACAGGACATGTTACCAGGTGAACAGTATAAGTGAGGAGAGTGTGTTCCCCTGATTGTTTAATATACACGGGACATGTGACCAGGTGAACAGTTTCAGCGAGAAGAGTGTGTTCCCCTGATTGTTTAATATACACGGGACATGTTACCAGGTGAACAGTAGAAGTGAAGAGATTGTGTTCCGCTGATTGTTTAATATAAACGGGACATGTGACCAGGTGAACAGTATAAGCGAGAAGAGTGTGTTCCCCTGATTGTTTAATATACACAGGACATGTTACCAGGTGAACAGTATAAGTGAGGAGAGTGTGTTCCCCTGATTGTTTAATGCACACAGGACATGTTACCAGGTGAACAGGATAAATGAGGAGAGTGTGTTCCCCTGATTGTTTAATGCACACAGGACATCTTACCAGGTGAACAGTATAAGTGAGGAGAGAGTGTTCCCCTGATGGTTTAATGTACACAGGACATGTTACCAGGTGAACAGTATAAGTGAGGAGAGTGTGTTCCCCTGATTGTTTAATATACACGGGACATGTTACCAGGTGAACAGCATAAGTGAGGAGAGTGTGTTCCCCTGATGGTTAAATGCACACGGGACATGTTACCAGGTGAACAGTATAAGTGAGGAGAGAGTATTCCCCTGATGGTTTAATGTACACAGGACATGTTCCCAGGTGAACAGTATAAGTGAGGAGAGTGTGTTCCCCTGATTGTTTAATACACACAGGACATGATACCAAGTGAACAGTATAAGTGTGGAGAGTGTTTTCCCCTGATTGTTTAATATACACGGGACAAGTTACCAGGTGAACAGTATAAGTGATGAGAGTGTGTTCCCCTGATCGTTTATTATACACGGGACATGTTACCAGGTGAACAGTATAAGTGAGGAGAGTGTGTTCCCCTGATTGTTTAATGCACACAGGACATGTTACCAGGTGAACAGTATAAGTGATAAGAGTGTGTTCCCCTGATTGTTTAATACACACGCCACATGTTACCAGGTGAACAGTATAAGTGAGGAGTGTGTGTTCCCCTGATTGTTTAATATACACGGGACATGTTACCAGGTGAACTGTATAAGTGAGGAGAGTGTGTTCCCCTGATTGTTTAATATAAACGGTACATGTTACCAGGTGAACAGTATAAGCGAGAAGAGTGTGTTCCCCTGATTGTTTAATATACACAGGACATGTTACCAGGTGAACAGTATAAGTGAGGAGAGTGTTTTCCCCTGATGGTTAAATGCACACGGGACATGTCACCAGGTGAACAGTATAAGTGAGGAGAGTGTGTTCCCATGATGGTTTAACATACACGGGACATGTTACCAGGTGAACAGTATAAGTAAGGAGAGTGTGTTCCCCTGATTGTTTAATATACACAGGACAGGTTACAAGGTGAACAATATAAGTGCGGAGAGTTTGTTCCCCTGATGGTTTAATATACACGGGACATGTTACCATTTGAACAGCATAAGTGAGGAGAGTGTGTTCCCTGATTGTTTAATGCACACAGGACATGTTACCAGGTGAACAGGATAAGTGAGGAGAGTGTGTTCCCCGATTGTTTAATGCACACAGGACATGTTACCAGTTGAACAGTATAAGTGAGGAGAGTGTTTTCCCCTGATAGTTTAATACACACGGGACATGTTACCAGATGAGCTGTATAAGTGAGGAGAGTGTCTTCCCCTGATGGTTTAATATGCACGGGATATGTTACCAGATGAACATTATAAGTGAGGAGAATGTGTTCCCCTGATGGTTTAATACTGACAGGACATGTCACCAGGTGAACAGCATATGAGAATAGATTGTGTTCCCCTTATGGTTTAATATACACAGGACATTGCACCAGGTGAAATGTATAAGTGAGGAGAGTGTGTTCCCCTGATTGTTTAATGCTCATGGGACATGTTACGAGGTGAACAGTATGAGTGAGGAGAGTGTGTTCCCCTGATTGTTTAATGAACAGTTGACATGTTACCAGGTGAACAGTATAAGTGAGGAGAGTGTGTTCCCCTGATTGTTTAATACACACAGGACATGTTACCAGGTGAACAGTATAAGTGAGGAGAGTTTTTTCCCCTGATGGTTTAATACACAGGGGACATGTTACCAGGTGAACAGTAAAAGTGTGGAGAGTGTTTTCCCCTGATGGTTTAATACACAGGGGACA
Source organism: Heterodontus francisci (assembly GCF_036365525.1). NCBI lineage: Eukaryota > Metazoa > Chordata > Chondrichthyes > Heterodontiformes > Heterodontidae > Heterodontus > Heterodontus francisci. The sequence goes on from NW_027141724.1 coordinate 3,305,517, forward strand.
TGTTACCAGGTGAACAGTAAAAGTGTGGAGAGTGTTTTCCCCTGATTGTTTAATGCACAGTTGACATGTTAGCAGGTGAACAGTATAAGTGAGGAGAGAGTGTTCCCCTGATAGTTTAATACACACGGGACATGTTACCAGGTGAACAGTATAAGTGAGGAGAGTGTGTTCCGCTGATGGTTTAATACACACGGGACATGTTACCAGGTGAACAGTAGAAGTAGGAGAGTGTGTTCCCCTGATGGTTTAATAGACATGGGACATGTTACCAGGTGAACAGTATAAGTGAGGAGAGTGTGTTCCCCATATTGTTTAATACACACAGGAAATGTTACCAGGTGAACAGTATAAGTGAGGAGAGTGTGTTCCCCTGTTGGTTTAATAGACACGGGAGATGTTACCAGGTGAACAGTATAAGTGAGAAGAGTGTGTTCCCCTGATGGTTTAATACACACGGGACATGTTACCAGGTGAACAGAAGAAGTAACGAGATTGTTTTCGCGTGATAGTTTAATACACACGGGACATGTTACCAGGTGAACAGTATAAGTGAGGAGTGTGTGTTCCGCTGATGGTTTAATACACACGGGACATGTTACCAGGTGAACAGTAGAAGTGAGGAGAGTGTGTTCCCCTGATGGTTTAATAGACACGGGACATGTTACCAGGTGAACAGTATAAGTGAGGAGAGTGTGTTCCCCTGATGGTTTAATACACACGGGACATGTTACCAGGTGAACAGTATAAGTGAGGAGAGTGTGTTCCCCTGATGGCTCAATACACACGGGACATGTTACCAGGTGAACAGTATAAGTGAGGAGAGTGTGTTCCGCTGATTGTTTAATACACACAGGGCATGTTACAAGGTGAACAGTATAAGTGAGGAGAGTGTGTTCCCCTGATGGCTCAATACACACGGGACATGTTACCAGGTGAACAGTATAAGTGAGGAGAGTGTGTTCCGCTGATGGTTTAATACACACGGGACATGTTACCAGGTGAACAGTAGAAGTGAGGAGAGTGTGTTCCGCTGATTGTTTAATAGACACGGGACATGTTACCAGATGAGCTGTTTAAGTGAGGAGAGTGTCTTCCCCTGATGGTTTAATATGCACGGGACATGTTACCAGATGAACAGTATAAGTGAGGAGAGTGTGTTCCCCTGATTGTTTAATGCACACAGGTCATGTTACCAGGTTAACAGCAGACGTGAGGATAGTGTGTTCCCCTGATTGTTTAATATACATCGGACATGTTACCAGGTGAACTGTATAAGTGAGGAGAGTGTGTTCCACTGATTGTTTAATACACACAGGACATGTTACCAGGTGAACAGTATAAGTGAGGAGAGTGTGTTCCCCTGATTGTTTAATAGACACGGGACATGTTACCAGTTGAACAGGATAAGTGAGTAGAGTGTGTTCCCCTGATTGTTTAATGCACACAGGACATGTTACCAGGTGAACACTATAAGTGAGGAGAGTGTGTTCCCCTGATTGTTTAACAGACACGGGACATGTTACCAGGTGAACTGTATAAGTGAGGAGAGTGTGTTCCCCTGATTGTTTAATGCACACAGGACATGTTACCAGGTGAACAGTATAGGTGAGGAGAGTGTGTTCCCCTGATTGTTTAATATACATGGGACATGTTACCAGGTGAACAGTATATGTGAGGAGAGTGTGTTCCCCTGATTGTTTAACAGACACGGGACATGTTACCAGGTGAACTGTATAAGTGAGGAGAGTGTGTTCCCCTGATTGTTTAATGCACACAGGACATGTTACCAGGTGAACAGTATAGGTGAGGAGAGTGTGTTCCCCTGATTGTTTAATATACATGGGACATGTTACCAGGTGAACAGTATATGTGAGGAGAGTGTGTTCCCCTGATTGTTTAATGCACTCAGGACATGATACCAGGTGAACAGTGGAAGTGAGGAGAGTGTGTTCCCCTGGTTGTTTAATATACATGGGACATGTTACCATGTGAACAGTATAAGTGAGGAGAGTGTGTTCCGCTGATTGTTTAGTAGACACGGGACATGTTACCAGGTGAACAGTATAAGTGAGGAGAGTGAGTTCCCCTGATTGTTTAATATACACAGGACATGTTAGCACGTGAACAGTATAAGTGATGAGAGTGTGTTCCCATGATGGTTTAACATGCACGGGGCATGTTACCAGGTGAACAGTATAAGTGAGGAGAGTGTATTCCGCTGATGGTTTAATACACATGGGACATGTTACCAGGTGAAGAGCAGAAGTGAGGAGAGCGTGTTCCCCTGATTGTTTAATATACAAAGGACATGTTACCAGGTGAACAGTATAAGTGAGGAGAGTATGTTCCCCTGATGGTTAAATACACACAGGACATGTTACCAGGTGAACATTACAGGTGAGGACAGTGTGTTCCCCTGATTGTTTAATATACACGGGACATGTTACCAGGTGAACAATATAAGTGAGGAGAGTTTGTTCCCCTGATGGTTTAATATACACGGGACATGTTACCAGTTGAACAGTACAAGTGAGGAACTTGTGTTCCCCTGATTGTTTAATGCACACGGGACATGTTACCAGGTGAACAGTATAAGTGAGGAGAGAGTGTTCCCCTGATGGTTTAATGTACACAGGACATGTTACCAGGTGAACAGTAGAAGTAAGGAAAGTGTGTTCCCCTGATTGTTTAATACACACAGGACATGTTACCAGGTGAATAGTATAAGTGAGGAGAGTGTGTTCCCCTGATGGTTTAATATACACGGGACATGTTACCAGGTGAACAGTATAAGTGAGGAGAGTGTTTTCCCCTGATTGTTTAATACACACGGGACATGTCACCAGGTGAACAGTATAAGTGAGGAGAGTGTGTTCCGCTGATGGTTTAATAGACACGGGACATGTTACCAGGTGAACAGTATATGTGAGGAGAGTGCGTTCCCCTGATGGTTTAATACACACGGGACATGTCACCAGGTGAACAGTATAAGTGAGGAGAGTGAGTTCCCCTGATTGTTTAATATACACAGGACATGTCACCAGGTGAACAGTATATGTGAGGAGAGTGTGTTCCCCTGATGGTTTAATACACACGGGACAGGTCACCAGGTGAACAGTATAAGTGAGGAGAGTGTGTTCCCCTGATGGTTTAATATACACGGGACATGTTACCAGTTGAACAGTATAAGTGAGGAGAGTGTTTTCCCCTGATTGTTTAATACACACGGGACATGTCACCAGGTGAACAGTATAAGTGAGGAGAGTGTGTTCCGCTGATGGTTTAATAGACACGGGACATGTTACCAGGTGAACATTATAAGAGAGGAGAGTGTGTTCACCTGATTGTTTAATGCACACAGGACAAGTTACCAGGTGAACAGTATAAGTGAGGAGAGTGTGTTCCCCTGATTGTTTAATATACACTGGACATGTTGCCACGTGAACAGTATAAGTGATGAGAGTGTGTTCCCATGATGGTTTAACATACACGGGACATGTTACCAGGTGAACAGTATAAGTGAGTGGAGTGTGTTCCCCTGATTGTTTAATGCACAGTTGACATGTTACCAGGTGAACAGTATAAGTGAGGAGAGTGTGTTCCCCTGATTGTTAAATACACACAGGACATGTTACCAGGTGAACAGTATAAGTGAGTAGTGTGTTCCCCTGATTGTTTAATGCACAGTTGACATGTTACCAGGTGAACAGTATAAGTGAGTGGAGTGTGTTCCCCTGATTGTTTAATGCACAGTTGACATATTACCAGGTGAACATTATAAGTGAGGAGAATGTGTTCCCCTGATGGTTTAATACTGACAGGACATGTCACCAGGTGAACAGTATATGAGAGTAGATTGTGTTCCCCTGATGGTTTAATATACACAGGACATTGCACCAGGTGAACTGTATAAGTGAGGAGAGTGTGTTCCCCTGATTGTTTAATGCACATGGGACATGTTACGAGGTGAACAGTATAAGTGAGGAGAGTGTGTTCCCCTGATGGTTTAATACACACGGGAGATGTTACCAGGTGAACAGTAGAAGTGAGGAGAGTGTGTTCCCCTGATGGTTTATTACACACGGGACATGTTACCAGGTGAAGAGTATAAGTGAGGAGAGTGTTTTCCCCTGATAGTTTAATACACACGGGACATGTTACCAGGTGAACAGTATAAGTGAGGAGAGTGTGTTCCGCTGATGGTTTAATACACACGGGACATGTTACCAGGTGAACAGTGTATGTGAGGAGAGTGTGTTCCCCTGATGGTTTAATACACACGGGACATATTACCATGTGAACAGTATAAGTGAGGAGAGTGTGGTCCGCTGCTTGTTTAGTAGACACGGGACATGTTACCAGGTGAACAGTATAAGTGAGGAGAGTGTGTTCCCCTGATGGTTTAATATACATGGGACATGTTACCAGGTGAACAGTATAGGTGAGGAAAGTGTGTTCCCCTGATTGTTTAATATACATGGGACATGTTACCATGTGAACAGTATAAGTGAGGAGAGTGTGTTCCGCTGATTGTTTAGTAGACACGGGACATGTTACCAGGTGAACAGTATAAGTGAGGAGAGTGTGTTCCCCTGATGGTTTAATATACATGGGACATGTTACCAGGTGAACAGTATAAGCGAGGAGAGTGTGTTCCCCTGATTGTTTAATATACACAGGACATGTTACCAGGTGAACATTATAAGCGAGGAGAGTGTGTTCCCCTGATTGTTTAATATACACAGGACATGTTACCAGGTGAACAGTATAAGTGAGGAGAGTGAGTTACCCTGATTGTTTAATTTACACAGGACATGTTAGCACGTGAACATTATAAGTGATGAGAGTGTGTTCCCATGATGGTTTAACATACAAGGGACATGTTACCAGGTGAACAGAATAAGTGAGGAGAGTGTGTTCCCCTGATGGTTTAATATACATGGGACATGTTACCAGGTGAACAGTATAAGTGAGGAGAGTGTATTCCGCTGATGATTTAATACACACGGGACATGTTACCAGGTGAAGAGCAGAAGTGAGGAGAGTGTGTTCCCCTGATGGATTAATAGACACGGGACATGTTACCAGGTGAAAAGTATATGTGAGGAGAGTGTGTTCCCCTGATTGTTTAATATACAAAGGACATGTTACCAGGTGAACAGTATAAGTGAGGAGAGTATGTTCCCCTGATGGTTAAATACACACAGGACATGTTACCAGGTGAACATTATAAGTGAGGAGAGTGTGTTCCCCTGATTGTTTAATGCACACAGGACATTTTACCAGGTGAACAGTATAAGTGAGGAGAGTGTGTTCCCCTGATTGTTTAATACACACAGGACATGTTACCAGGTGAACAGTACAGGTGAGGATAGTGTGTTCCCCTGATTGTTTAATTATACGGGACATGTTACCTGTTGAAGAGTATAAGTGAGGAGAGTGTTTTCCCCTGATAGTTTAGTACACACGGGACATTTTACCAGGTGAACAGTATAAGTGAGGAGAGTATGTTCCCCTGATGGTTAAATACACACAGGACATGTTACCAGGTGAACATTATAAGTGAGGAGAGTGTGTTCCCCTGATTGTTTAATGCACACGGGACATGTTACCAGGTGAACAGGATAAGTGAGGAGAGTGTGTTCCCTTGATTGTTTAATGCACACGGGACATGTTACCAGGTGAACAGTATAAGTGAGGAGAGTGTGTTCCCCTGATTGTTTAATGCACACAGGACATGTTACCAGGTGAACAGTAGAAGTAAGGAAAGTGTGTTCCCCTGATTGTTTAATACACACAGGACATGTTACCAGGTGAACAGGATAAGTGAGGATAGTGTGTTCCCCTGATGGTTTAATGTACACAGGACATGTTACCAGGTGAACAGTAGAAGTAAGGAAAGTGTGTTCCCCTGATTGTTTAATACACACAGGACATGTTACCAGGTGAACAGGATAAGTGAGGATAGTGTGTTCCCCTGATTGTTTAATGCACACAGGACATGTTACCAGGTGAACAGTATAAGTGAGGAGAGTGTTCCCCTGATGGTTTAATGTACACAGGACATGTTACCAGGAGAACAGTATAAGTGAGGAGAGTGTGTTCCCCTGATTGTTTAATACACACAGGACATGTTACCAGGTGAACTGTATAAGTGAGGAGATTGTGTTCCCCTGATTGTTTAATGCACACAGGACATGTTACCAGGTGAACAGTATAAGTGAGGAGAGTGTGTTCCCCTGATTGTTTAATATACACGGGACATGTTACCAGTTGAACAGTATAAGCGAGGAGAGTGTTTTCCCCTGATTGTTTAATATACACAGGACATGTTACCAGGTAAATAGTATAAGTGAGGAGAGTGTGTTCCCCCGATGGTTAAATACACACGGGACATGTCACCAGGTGAACAGTATAAGTGAGGAGAGTGTGTTCCGCTGATGGTTTAATACACACGGGACAAGTTACCAGGTGAACAGTACAGGTGAGGATAGTGTGTTCCCCTGATTGTTTAATTATACGGGACATGTTACCAGTTGAAGACTATAAGTGAGGAGAGTGTTTTCCCCTGATAGTTTAATACACACGGGACATTTTACCAGGTGAACAGTATAAGTGAGGAGAGTATGTTCCCCTGATGGTTAAATACACACAGGACATGTTACCAGGTGAACATTATAAGTGAGGAGAGTGTGTTCCCCTGATTGTTTAATGCACACGGGACATGTTACCAGGTGAACAGGATAAGTGAGGAGAGTGTGTTCCCTTGATTGTTTAATGCACACGGGACATGTTACCAGGTGAACAGGATAAGTGAGGAGAGTGTGTTCCCCTGATTGTTTAATGCACACAGGACATGTTACCAGGTGTACAGTAGAAGTAAGGAAAGTGTGTTCCCCTGATTGTTTAATACACACAGGACATGTTACCAGGTGAACAGGATAAGTGAGGATAGTGTGTTCCCCTGATGGTTTAATGTACACAGGACATGTTACCAGGTGAAAAGTAGAAGTAAGGAAAGTGTGTTCCCCTGATTGTTTAATACACACAGGACATGTTACCAGGTGAACAGGATAAGTGAGGATAGTGTGTTCCCCTGATTGTTTAATGCACACAGGACATGTTACCAGGTGAACAGTATAAGTGAGGAGAGTGTTCCCCTGATGGTTTAATGTACACAGGACATGTTACCAGGAGAACAGTATAAGTGTGGAGAGTGTGTTCCCCTGATTGTTTAATACACACAGGACATGTTACCAGGTGAACTGTATAAGTGAGGAGATTGTGTTCCCCTGATTGTTTAATGCACACAGGACATGTTACCAGGTGAACAGTATAAGTGAGGAGAGTGTGTTCCCCTGATTGTTTAATATACACGGGACATGTTACCAGTTGAACAGTATAAGCGAGGAGAGTGTTTTCCCCTGATTGTTTAATATACACAGGACATGTTACCAGGTGAATAGTATAAGTGAGGAGAGTGTGTTCCCCTGATGGTTAAATACACACGGGACATGTCACCAGGTGAACAGTATAAGTGAGGAGAGTGTGTTCTGCTGATGGTTTAATACACACGGGACAAGTTACCAGGTGAACAATATAAGTGAGGAGAGTGTGTTCCCCTGATGGTTTAATAGACACGGCACATGTTACCAGTTGAACATTATATGTGAGGAGAGTGTGTTCCCCTGATGGTTTAATACAAACGGGACATGTCACCAGGTGAACAGTATATGTGAGGAGAGTGAGTTCCCCTGATTGTTTAATATACAAAGGACATGTTACCAGGTGAACAGTATAAGTGAGGAGAGTATGTTCCCCTGATGGTTAAATACACACAGGACATGTTACCAGGTGAACATTATAAGTGAGGAGAGTGTGTTCACCTGATTGTTTAATGCACACAGGACAAGTTACCAGGTGAACAGTATAAGTGAGGAGAGTGTGTTCCCCTGATTGTTTAATATACACTGGACATGTTGCCACGTGAACAGTATAAGTGATGAGAGTGTGTTCCCATGATGGTTTAACATACACGGGACATGTTACCAGGTGAACAGTATAAGTGAGTGGAGTGTGTTCCCCTGATTGTTTAATGCACAGTTGACATGTTACCAGGTGAACAGTATAAGTGAGTGGAGTGTGTTCCCCTGATTGTTTAATGCACAGTTGACATGTTACCAGGTGAACATTATAAGTGAGGAGATTGTGTTCCCCTGATAGTTTAATACGCACGGGACATGTTACCAGATGAACAGTATAATTGAGGAGAATGTGTTCCCCTGATGGTTTAATACTGACAGGACATGTCACCAGGTGAACAGTATATGAGAGTAGATTGTGTTCCCCTGATGGTTTAATATAGACAGGACATTGCACCAGGTGAACTGTATAAGTGAGGAGAGTGTGTTCCCCTGATTGTTTAATGCACAGTTGACATGTTACCAGGTGAACAGTATAAGTGAGGAGAGTGTGTTCCCCTGATGGTTTAATACACACGGGACATGTCACCAGGTGAACAGTATAAGTGAGGAGAGTGTGTTCCCCTGATGGTTTAATATACACGGGACATGTTACCAGGTGAACAGTATAAGTGAGGAGAGTGTTTTCCCCTGATTGTTTAATACACACGGGACATGTCACCAGGTGAACAGTATAAGTGAGGAGAGTGTGTTCCGCTGATGGTTTAATAGACACGGGACATGTTACCAGGTGAACATTATAAGTGAGGAGAGTGTGTTCCCCTGATTGTTTAATGCGCACAGGACAAGTTACCAGGTGAACAGTATAAGTGAGGAGAGTGTGTTCCCCTGATTGTTTAATATACACTGGACATGTTGCCACGTGAACAGTATAAGTGATGAGAGTGTGTTCCCATGATGGTTTAACATACACGGGACATGTTACCAGGTGAACAGTATAAGTGAGTGGAGTGTGATCCCCTGATTGTTTAATGCACAGTTGACATGTTACCAGGTGAACAGTATAAGTGAGGAGAGTGTGTTCCCCTGATTGTTAAATACACCCAGGACATGTTACCAGGTGAACAGTATAAGTGAGGAGTGTGTTCCCCTGATTGTTTAATGCACAGTTGACATGTTACAAGGTGAACAGTATAAGTGAGTGGAGTGTGTTCCCCTGATTGTTTAATGCACAGTTGACATGTTACCAGGTGAACATTATAAGTGAGGAGAGTGTGTTCCCCTGATAGTTTAATACTGACAGGACATGTCACCAGGTGAACAGTATATGAGAGTAGATTGTGTTCCCCTGATGGTTTAATATACACAGGACATTGCACCAGGTGAACTGCATAAGTGAGGAGAGTGTGTTCCCCTGATTGTTTAATGCACATGGGACATGTTACGAGGTGAACAGTATGAGTGAGGAGAGTGTGTTCCCCTGATGGTTTAATACACACGGGAGATGTTACCAGGTGAACAGTAGAAGTGAGGAGAGTGTGTTCCCCTGATGGTTTATTACACAAGGGACATGTTACCAGGTGAAGAGTATAAGTGAGGAGAGTGTTTTCCCCTGATAGTTTAATACACACGGGACATGTTACCAGGTGAACAGTATAAGTGAGGAGAGTGTGTTCCGCTGATGGTTTAATACACACGGGACATGTTACCAGGTGAACAGTGTATGTGAGGAGAGTGTGTTCCCCTGATGGTTTAATACAAACGGGACATATTACCATGTGAACAGTATAAGTGAGGAGAGTGTGTTCCGCTGATTGTTTAGTAGACACGGGACATGTTACCAGGTGAACAGTATAAGTGAGGAGAGTGTGTTCCCCTGATGGTTTAATATACATGGGACAATTTACCAGGTGAACAGTATAGGTGAGGAAAGTGTGTTCCCCTGATTGTTTAATATACATGGGACATGTTACCATGTGAACAGTATAAGTGAGGAGAGTGTGTTCCGCTGATTGTTTAGTAGACACGGGACATGTTACCAGGTGAACAGTATAAGTGAGGAGAGTGTGTTCCCCTGATGGTTTAATATACATGGGACATGTTACCAGGTGAACAGTATAAGTGAGGAGAGTGAGTTCCCCTGATTGTTTAATATACACAGGACATGTTAGCACGTGAACAGTATAAGTGATGAGAGTGTGTTCCCATGATGGTTTAACATACACGGGACATGTTACCAGGTGAAGAGCAGAAGTGAGGAGAGTGTGTTCCCCTGATGGATTAATAGACACGGGACATGTTACCAGGTGAAAAGTATATGTGAGGAGAGTGTGTTCCCCTGATTGTTTAATATACAAAGGACATGTTACCAGGTGAACAGTATAAGTGAGGAGAGTATGTTCCCCTGATGGTTAAATACACACAGGACATGTTACCAGGTGAACATTATAAGTGAGGAGAGTGTGTTCCCCTGTTTGTTTAATGCACACAGGACATTTTACCAGGTGAACAGTATAAGTGAGGAGAGTGTGTTCCCCTGATTGTTTAATACACACAGGACATGTTACCAGGTGAACAGTACAGGTGAGGATAGTGTGTTCCCCTGATTGTTTAATTATTCGGGACATGTTACCAGTTGAAGAGTATAAGTGAGGAGAGTGTGTTCCCCTGATTGTTTAATGCACACGGGACATGTTACCAGTTGAAGAGTATAAGTGAGGAGAGTGTTTTCCCCTGATAGTTTAATACACACAGGACATTTTACCAGGTGAACAGTATAAGTGAGGAGAGTATGTTCCCCTGATGGTTAAATACACACAGGACCTGTTACCAGGTGAACATTATAAGTGAGGAGAGTGTGTTCCCCTGATTGTTTAATGCACACGGGACATGTTACCAGGTGAACAGGATAAGTGAGGAGAGTGTGTTCCCTTGATTGTTTAATGCACACGGGACATGTTACCAGGTGAACAGGATAAGTGAGGAGAGTGTGTTCCCCTGATTGTTTAATGCACACAGGACATGTTACCAGGTGAACAGTAGAAGTAAGGAAAGTGTGTTCCCCTGATTGTTTAATACACACAGGACATGTTACCAGGTGAACAGGATAAGTGAGGATAGTGTGTTCCCCTGATGGTTTAATGTACACAGGACATGTTACCAGGTGAACAGTAGAAGTAAGGAAAGTGTGTTCCCCTGATTGTTTAATACACACAGGACATGTTACCAGGTGAACAGGATAAGTGAGGATAGTGTGTTCCCCTGATTGTTTAATGCACACAGGACATGTTACCAGGTGAACAGTATAAGTGAGGAGAGTGTTCCCCTGATGGTTTAATGTACACAGGACATGTTACCAGGAGAACAGTATAAGTGAGGAGAGTGTGTTCCCCTGATTGTTTAATACACACAGGACATGATACCAGGTGAACTGTATAATTGAGCAGATTGTGTTCCCCTGATTGTTTAATGCACACAGGACATGTTACCAGGTGAACAGTATAAGTGAGGAGAGTGTGTTCCCCTGATTGTTTAATATACACGGGACATGTTACCAGTTGAACAGTATAAGCGAGGAGAGTGTTTTCCCCTGATTGTTTAATATACACAGGACATGTTACCAGGTGAATAGTATAAGTGAGGAGAGTGTGTTCCCCTGATGGTTAAATACACACGGGACATGTCACTAGGTGAACAGTATAAGTGAGGAGAGTGTGTTCCGCTGATGGTTTAATACACACGGGACAAGTTACCAGGTGAACAATATAAGTGAGGAGAGTGTGTTCCCCTGATGGTTTAATAGACACGGCACATGTTACCAGGTGAACAGTATATGTGAGGAGGGTGTGTTCCCCTGATGGTTTAATACACACGGGACATGTCACCAGGTGAACAGTATAAGTGAGGAGAGTGAGTTCCCCAGATTGTTTAATATACACAGGACATGTTACCAGGTGAACAGTATAAGTGAGGAGAGTATGTTCCCCTGATGGTTAAATACACACAGGACATGTTACCAGGTGAACATTATAAGTGAGGAGAGTGTGTTCAACTGATTGTTTAGTGCACACAGGACAAGTTACCAGGTGAACAGTATAAGTGAGGAGAGTGTGTTCCCCTGATTGTTTAATATACACTGGACATGTTGCCACGTGAACAGTATAAGTGATGAGAGTGTGTTCCCATGATGGTTTAACATACACGGGACATGTTACCAGGTGAACAGTATAAGTGAGTGGAGTGTGTTCCCCTGATTGTTTAATGCACAGTTGACATGTTACCAGGTGAACAGTATAAGTGAGTGGAGTGTGTTCCCCTGATTGTTTAATGCACAGTTGACATGTTACCAGGTGAACATTATATGTGAGGAGATTGTGTTCCCCTGATAGTTTAATACGCACGGGACATGTTACCAGATGAACAGTATAATTGAGGAGAATGTGTTCCCCTGATGGTTTAATACTGACAGGACATGTCACCAGGTGAACAGTATATGAGAGTAGATTGTGTTCCCCTGATGGTTTAATATACACAGGTCATTGCACCAGGTGAACTGTATAAGTGAGGAGAGTGTGTTCCCCTGATTGTTTAATGCACAGTTGACATGTTACCAGGTGAACAGTATAAGTGAGGAGAGTGTGTTCCCCTGATGGTTTAATACAGACGGGAGATGTTACCAGGTGAACAGTATGAGTGAGGAGACTGTGTTCCCCTGATTGTTTAATGCACATTTGACATGTTACCAGGTGAACAGTATAAGTGAGGAGAGTGTGTTCCCCTGATGGTTTAATACACACGGGAGATGTTACCAGGTGAACAGTAGAAGTGAGGAGAGTGTGTTCCCCTGATGGTTTATTACACACGGGACATGTTACCAGGTGAAGAGTATAAGTGAGGAGAGTGTTTTCCCCTGATAGTTTAATATACACGGGACATGTTACCAGGTGAACAGTATAAGTGAGGAGAGTAAGTTCCGCTGATGGTTTAATACACACGGGACATGTTACCAGGTGAACAGTAGAAGTGAGGAGAGTGTGTTCCCCTGATGGTTTAATAGACACGGGACATGTTACCAGGTGAACAGTGTATGTGAGGAGAGTGTGTTCCCCTGATGGTTTAATACACACGGGACATATTACCAGGAGAACAGTATAAGTGAGGAGAGTGTGTTCCCCTGATGGTTTAATATACTTGGGACATGTCACCAGGTGAACAGTATTAGTGAGGAGAGTGTGTTCCCCTGATTGTTTAATATACACAGGACATGTTACCAGGTGAACAGTTTTGAATGAGGAGTGTATGTTCCCCTGATGGTTTAACATACACAGGACATTGCACCAGGTGAACTGTATAAGTGAGGAGAGTGTGTTCCCCTGATAGTTTAATGCACAGTTGACATGTTACCAGGTGACAGTATAAGTGAGGAGAGTGTGTTCCCCTGATGGTTTAATACACACGGGAGATGTTACCAGGTGAACAGTAGAAGTGAGGAGAGTGTGTTCCCCTGATGGTTTATTACACACGGGACATGTTACCAGGTGAAGAGTATAAGTGAGGAGAGTGTTTTCCCCTGATTGTTTAATACACACGGGACATGTTACCAGGTGAACAGTGTATGTGAGGAGAGTGTGTTCCCCTGATGGTTTATTACACACGGGACATGTTACCAGGTGAACAGTATAAGTGAGGAGAGTGTGTTCCGCTGATTGTTTAGTAGACATGGGACATGTTACCAGGTGAACAGTATAAGTGAGGAGAGTGTGTTCCCCTGATGGTTTAATATACATGGGACATGTTACCAGGTGAACAGTATAGGTGAGGAAAGTGTGTTCCCCTGATTGTTTAATATACATGGGACATGTTACCATGTGAACAGTATAAGTGAGGAGAGTGTGTTCCGCTGATTGTTTAGTAGACACGGGACATGTTACCAGGTGAACAGTATAAGTGAGGAGAGTGTGTTCCCCTGATGGTTTAATATACATGGGACATGTTACCAGGTGAACAGTATAAGCGAGGAGAGTGTGTTCCCCTGATTGTTTAATATACACAGGACATGTTACCAGGTGAACAGTATAAGCGAGGAGAGTGTGTTCCCCTGATTGTTTAATATACACAGGACATGTTACCAGGTGAACAGTATAAGTGAGGAGAGTGAGTTCCCCTGATTGTTTAATATACACAGGACATGTTAGCACGTGAACAGTATAAGTGATGAGAGTGTGTTCCCATGATGGTTTAACATACACGGGACATGTTACCAGGTGAACAGAATAAGTGAGGAAAGTGTGTTTCCCTGATGGTTTAATATACATGGGACAAGTTACCAGGTGAACAGTATAAGTGAGGAGAGTGTATTCCGCTGATGATTTAATACACACGGGACATGTTACCAGGTGAAGAGCAGAAGTGAGGAGAGTGTGTTCCCCTGATGGATTAATAGACACGGGACATGTTACCAGGTGAAAAGTATATGTGAGGAGAGTGTGTTCCCCTGATTGTTTAATGCACACAGGACATTTTACCAGGTGAACAGTATAAGTGAGGAGAGTGTGTTCCCCTGATTGTTTAATACACACAGGACATGTTACCAGTTGAACAGTACAGGTGAGGATAGTGTGTTCCCCTGATTGTTTAATTATACGGGACATGTTACCAGTTGAAGAGTATAAGTGAGGAGCGTGTGTTCCCCTGATTGTTTAATGCACACGGGACATGTTACCAGGTGAACAGGATAAGTGAGGAGAGTGTGTTCCCTTGATTGTTTAATGCACACAGGACATGTTACCAGGTGAACAGTAGAAGTAAGGAAAGTGTGTTCCCCTGATTGTTTAATACACACAGGACATGTTACCAGGTGAACAGGATAAGTGAGGATAGTGTGTTCCCCTGATGGTTTAATGTACACAGGACATGTTACCAGGTGAACAGTAGAAGTAAGGAAAGTGTGTTCCCCTGATTGTTTAATACACACAGGACATGTTACCAGGTGAACAGTAGAAGTAAGGAAAGTGTGTTCCCCTGATTGTTTAATACACACAGGACATGTTACCAGGTGAACAGGATAAGTGAGGATAGTGTGTTCCCCTGATGGTTTAATGTACACAGGACATGTTACCAGGTGAACAGTAGAAGTAAGGAAAGTGTGTTCCCCTGATTGTTTAATACACACAGGACATGTTACCAGGTGAACAGGATAAGTGAGGATAGTGTGTTCCCCTGATTGTTTAATGCACACAGGACATGTTACCAGGTGAACAGTATAAGTGAGGAGAGTGTTCCCCTGATGGTTTAATGTACACAGGACATGTTACCAGGAGAACAGTATAAGTGAGGAGAGTGTGTTCCCCTGATTGTTTAATACACACAGGACATGTTACCAGGTGAACTGTATAAGTGAGGAGATTGTGTTCCCCTGATTGTTTAATGCACACAGGACATGTTACCAGGTGAACAGTATAAGTGAGGAGAGTGTGTTCCCCTGATGGTTTAATACACACGGGAGATGTTACCAGGTGAACAGTAGAAGTGAGGAGAGTGAGTTCCCCTGATGGTTTATTACACACGGGACATGTTACCAGGTGAAGAGTATAAGTGAGGAGAGTGTTTTCCCCTGATAGTTTAATACACACGGGACATGTTACCAGGTGAACAGTATAAGTGAGGAGAGTGTGTTCCGCTGATGGTTTAATACACACGGGACATGTTACCAGGTGAACAGTAGAAGTGAGGAGAGTGTGTTCCCCTGATGGTTTAATAGACACGGGACATGTTACCAGGTGAACAGTGTATGTGAGGAGAGTGTGTTCCCCTGATGGTTTAATATACTTGGGACATGTCACCAGGTGAACAGTATAAGTGAGGAGAGTGTGTTCCCCTGATTGTTTAATATACACAGGACATGTTACCAGGTGAACAGTTTAAGTGAGGAGAGTATGTTCCCCTGATGGTGAAATACACACAGGACATGTTACCAGGTGAACATTATAAGTGAGGAGAGTGTGTTCCCCTGATTGTTTAATGCACACAGGACAAGTTACCAGGTGAACAGTATAAGTGAGGAGAGTGTGTTCCCCTGATTGTTTAATATACAGTGGACATGTTGCCAATTGAACAGTATAAGTGATGAGAGTGTATTCCCATGATGGTTTAACATACACGGGACATGTTACCGGGTGAACAGTATAAGTGAGGAGAGTGTGTTCCCCTGATTGTTTAATGCACAGTTGACATGTTACCAGGTGAACAGTATAAGTGAGTAGAGTGTGTTCCCCTGATTGTTTAATACACACAGGACATGTTACCAGGTGAACTGTATAATTGAGGAGAGTGTGTTCCCCTGATTGTTTAATGCACAGTTGACATGTTACCAGGTGAACAGTATAAGTGAGTGGAGTGTGTTCCCCTGATTGTTTAATGCACAGTTGACATGTTACCAGGTGAACAGTATAAGTGAGCAAAGTGTGTTCCCCTGATAGTTTAATACGCACGGGACATGTTACCAGATGAACAGTATAAGTGAGGAGAATGTGTTCCCCTGATGGTTTAATACTGACAGGTCATGTCACCAGGTGAACAGTATATGAGAGTAGATTGTGTTCCCCTGATGGTTTAATATACACAGGACATTGCACCAGGTGAACTGTATAAGTGAGGAGAGTGTGTTCCGCTGATGGTTTAATAGACACGGGACATGTTACCAGGTGAACATTATAAGTGAGGAGAGTGTGTTCACCTGATTGTTTAATGCACACAGGACAAGTTATCAGGTGAACAGTATAAGTGAGGAGAGTGTGTTCCCCTGATTGTTTAATATGCACTGGACATGTTGCCACGTGAACAGTATAAGTGATGAGAGTGTGTTCCCATGATGGTTTAACATACACGGGACATGTTACCAGGTGAACAGTATAAGTGAGTGGAGTGTGTTCCCCTGATTGTTTAATGCACAGTTGACATGTTACCAGGTGAACAGTATAAGTGAGGAGAGTGTGTTCCCCTGATTGTTAAATACAAACAGGACAAGTTACCAGGTGAACAGTATAAGTGAGGAGTGTGTTCCCCTGATTGTTTAATGCACATTTGACATGTTACCAGGTGAACATTATAAGTGAGGAGAGTGTGTTCCCCTGATAGTTTAATATGCACGGGACATGTTACCAGATGAACAGTATAATTGAGGAGAATGTGTTCCCCTGATGGTTTAATACTGACAGGACATGTCACCAGGTGAACAGTATATGAGAGAAGATTGTGTTCCCCTGATGGTTTAATATACACAGGACATTGCACCAGGTGAACTGTATAAGTGAGGAGAGTGTGTACCCCTGATTGTTTAATGCACATGGGACATGTTACGAGGTGAACAGTATGAGTGAGGAGAGTGTGTTCCCCTGATTGTTTAATGCACAGTTGACATGTTACCAGGTGAACAGTATAAGTGAGGAGAGTGTGTTCCCCTGATGGTTTAATACACACGGGAGATGTTACCAGGTGAACAGTAGAAGTGAGGAGAGTGTGTTCCCCTGATGGTTTATTACACACGGGACATGTTACCAGGTGAAGAGTATAAGTGAGGAGAGTGTTTTCCCCTGATTGTTTAATACACACGGGACATGTTACCAGGTGAACAGTGTATGTGAGGAGAGTGTGTTCCCCTGATGGTTTAATACACACTGGACATATTACCATGTGAACAGTATAAGTGAGGAGAGTGTGTTCTGCTGATTGTTTAGTAGACACGGGACATGTTACCAGGTGAACAGTATAAGTGAGGAGAGTGTGTTCCCCTGATGGTTTAATATACATGGGACATGTTACCAGGTGAACAGTATAGGTGAGGAAAGTGTGTTCCCCTGATTGTTTAATATACATGGGACATGTTACCATGTGAACAATATAAGTGAGGAGAGTGTGTTCCGCTGATTGTTTAGTAGACACGGGACATGTTACCAGGTGAACAGTATAAGTGAGGAGAGTGTGTTCCCCTGATGGTTTAATATACATGGGACATGTTACCAGGTGAACAGTATAAGCGAGGAGAGTGTGTTCCCCTGATTGTTTAATATACACAGGACATGTTACCAGGTGAACAGTATAAGCGAGGAGAGTGTGTTCCCCTGATTGTTTAATATACGCAGGACATGTTACCAGGTGAACAGTATAAGTGAGTAGAGTGTGTTCCCCTGATTGTTTAATATACACAGGACATGTTAGCACGTGAACAGTATAAGTGATGAGAGTGTGTTCCCATGATGGTTTAACATACACGGGACATGTTACCAGGTGAACAGAATAAGTGAGGAGAGTGTGTTCCCCTGATGGTTTAATATACATGGGACAAGTTACCAGGTGAACAGTATAAGTGAGGAGAGTGTATTCCGCTGATGATTTAATACTCACGGGACATGTTACCAGGTGAAGAGCAGAAGTGAGGAGAGTGTGTTCCCCTGATGGATTAATAGACACGGGACATGTTACCAGGTGAAAAGTATATGTGAGGAGAGTGTGTTCCCCTGATTGTTTAATATACAAAGGACATGTTACCATGTGAACAGTATAAGTGAGGAGAGTATGTTCCCCTGATGGTTAAATACACACAGGACATGTTACAAGGTGAACATTATAAGTGAGGAGAGTGTGTTCCCCTGATTGTTTAATGCACACAGGACATTTTACCAGGTGAACAGTATAAGTGAGGAGAGTGTGTTCCCCTGATTGTTTAATACACACAGGACATGTTACCAGGTGAACAGGATAAGTGAGGATAGTGTGTTCCCCTGATGGTTTAATGTACACAGGACATGTTACCAGGTGAACAGTAGAAGTAAGGAAAGTGTGTTCCCCTGATTGTTTAATACACACAGGACATGTTACCAGGTGAACAGTAGAAGTAAGGAAAGTGTGTTCCCCTGATTGTTTAATACACACAGGACATGTTACCAGGTGAACAGGATAAGTGAGGATACTGTGTTCCCCTGATGGTTTAATGTACACAGGACATGTTACCAGGTGAACAGTAGAAGTAAGGAAAGTGTGTTCCCCTGATTGTTTAATACACACAGGACATGTTACCAGGTGAACAGGATAAGTGAGGATAATGTGTTCCCCTGATTGTTTAATGCACACAGGACATGTTACCAGGTGAACAGTATAAGTGAGGAGAGTGTTCCCCTGATGGTTTAATGTACACAGGACATGTTACCAGGAGAACAGTATAAGTGAGGAGAGTGTGTTCCCCTGATTGTTTAATACACACAGGACATGTTACCAGGTGAACTGTATAAGTGAGGAGATTGTGTTCCCCTGATTGTTTAATGCACACAGGACATGTTACCAGGTGAACAGTATAAGTGAGGAGAGTGTGTTCCCCTGATTGTTTAATATACACGGGACATGTTACCAGTTGAACAGTATAAGCGAGGAGAGTGTTTTCCCTGATTGTTTAATATACAGTGGACATGTTGCCAATTGAACAGTATAAGTGATGAGAGTGTATTCCCATGATGGTTTAACATACACGGGACATGTTACCGGGTGAACAGTATAAGTGAGGAGAGTGTGTTCCCCTGATTGTTTAATGCACAGTTGACATGTTACCAGGTGAACAGTATAAGTGAGTAGAGTGTGTTCCCCTGATTGTTTAATACACACAGGACATGTTACCAGGTGAACTGTATAAGTGAGGAGAGTGTGTTCCCCTGATTGTTTTATGCACAGTTGACATGTTACCAGGTGAACAGTATAAGTGAGTGGAGTGTGTTCCCCTGATTGTTTAATGCACAGTTGACATGTTACCAGGTGAACAGTATAAGTGAGCAAAGTGTGTTCCCCTGATAGTTTAATACGCACGGGACATGTTACCAGATGAACAGTATAAGTGAGGAGAATGTGTTCCCCTGATGGTTTAATACTGACAGGTCATGTCACCAGGTGAACAGTATATGAGAGTAGATTGTGTTCCCCTGATGGTTTAATATACACAGGACATTGCACCAGGTGAACTGTATAAGTGAGGAGAGTGTGTTCCGCTGATGGTTTAATAGACACGGGACATGTTACCAGGTGAACATTATAAGTGAGGAGAGTGTGTTCACCTGATTGTTTAATGCACACAGGACAAGTTACCAGGTGAACAGTATAAGTGAGGAGAGTGTGTTCCCCTGATTGTTTAATATGCACTGGACATGTTGCCACGTGAACAGTATAAGTGATGAGAGTGTGTTCCCATGATGGTTTAACATACACGGGACATGTTACCAGGTGAACAGTATAAGTGAGTGGAGTGTGTTCCCCTGATTGTTTAATGCACAGTTGACATGTTACCAGGTGAACAGTATAAGTGAGGAGAGTGTGTTCCCCTGATTGTTAAATACAAACAGGACAAGTTACCAGGTGAACAGTATAAGTGAGGAGTGTGTTCCCCTGATTGTTTAATGCACATTTGACATGTTACCAGGTGAACATTATAAGTGAGGAGAGTGTGTTCCCCTGATAGTTTAATATGCACGGGACATGTTACCAGATGAACAGTATAATTGAGGAGAATGTGTTCCCCTGATGGTTTAATACTGACAGGACATGTCACCAGGTGAACAGTATATGAGAGAAGATTGTGTTCCCCTGATGGTTTAATATACACAGGACATTGCACCAGGTGAACTGTATAAGTGAGGAGAGTGTGTACCCCTGATTGTTTAATGCACATGGGACATGTTACGAGGTGAACAGTATGAGTGAGGAGAGTGTGTTCCCCTGATTGTTTAATGCACAGTTGACATGTTACCAGGTGAACAGTATAAGTGAGGAGAGTGTGTTCCCCTGATGGTTTAATACACACGGGAGATGTTACCAGGTGAACAGTAGAAGTGAGGAGAGTGTGTTCCCCTGATGGTTTATTACACACGGGACATGTTACCAGGTGAAGAGTATAAGTGAGGAGAGTGTTTTCCCCTGATTGTTTAATACACACGGGACATGTTACCAGGTGAACAGTGTATGTGAGGAGAGTGTGTTCCCCTGATGGTTTAATACACACTGGACATATTACCATGTGAACAGTATAAGTGAGGAGAGTGTGTTCTGCTGATTGTTTAGTAGACACGGGACATGTTACCAGGTGAACAGTATAAGTGAGGAGAGTGTGTTCCCCTGATGGTTTAATATACATGGGACATGTTACCAGGTGAACAGTATAGGTGAGGAAAGTGTGTTCCCCTGATTGTTTAATATACATGGGACATGTTACCATGTGAACAGTATAAGTGAGGAGAGTGTGTTCCGCTGATTGTTTAGTAGACACGGGACATGTTACCAGGTGAACAGTATAAGTGAGGAGAGTGTGTTCCCCTGATGGTTTAATATACATGGGACATGTTACCAGGTGAACAGTATAAGCGAGGAGAGTGTGTTCCCCTGATTGTTTAATATACACAGGACATGTTACCAGGTGAACAGTATAAGCGAGGAGAGTGTGTTCCCCTGATTGTTTAATATACACAGGACATGTTACCAGGTGAACAGTATAAGTGAGTAGAGTGTGTTCCCCTGATTGTTTAATATACACAGGACATGTTAGCACGTGAACAGTATAAGTGATGAGAGTGTGTTCCCATGACGGTTTAACATACACGGGACATGTTACCAGGTGAACAGAATAAGGGAGGAGAGTGTGTTCCCCTTATGGTTTAATATACATGGGACAAGTTACCAGGTGAACAGTATAAGTGAGGAGAGTGTATTCCGCTGATGATTTAATACACACGGGACATGTTACCAGGTGAAGAGCAGAAGTGAGGAGAGTGTGTTCCCCTGATGGATTAATAGACACGGGACATGTTACCAGGTGAAAAGTATATGTGAGGAGAGTGTGTTCCCCTGATTGTTTAATATACAAAGGACATGTTACCATGTGAACAGTATAAGTGAGGAGAGTATGTTCCCCTGATGGTTAAATACACACAGGACATGTTACAAGGTGAACATTATAAGTGAGGAGAGTGTGTTCCCCTGATTGTTTAATGCACACAGGACATTTTACCAGGTGAACAGTATAAGTGAGGAG